>NC_137971.1:90860145-91389861 GCF_963924665.1 Micromys minutus | reverse complement strand
CATGATCTGCAAACAGCCCTCTGCATGCAGTTCCCATCCAAGTGGTCCACTCTGCCCACTCTAGCTGCTTCTATCCCAGGTGGTCATGACAGCCTCAGTATGTTGTTTTCACTCAGTTTTCCTTGGATGCCTGTTGCCATGCCTTGCACACCCAAATCCCAACTCCTGGGTGGACTTTGTGCATCAAGCCACTACACCCTTTTTTTACTCAAGTTGCCACATCAAAGAACACTCCAAAATACTCTGATCCAATTGGCATGATACAATTTGCAAAAATAGATAAGTCAAAAGATCCTCTACAATTCCATTCCTTATAAAATACTCATAGCAACCTTTTTCCATGAAGAGACGCACAGAGAGGAAACATCTGCCTTCACATTGCCCCTTCTTGAATCTCCTGCTTTCTCCTTCTTTTTCACCTTAACAAACCTTTATCTCTATCCCACTGTCTACTGTCCAATCATATTTCACCTTGCCATCAACATACACACCCTGGGATAGAGCCTATTTGTTCATGATAGATGACAGTTTTGATGTGGTCTTAGATTTTGTTTGTGAGAATTTTATTGAGTATTTTTGCATCGATGTTAATAAGGGATAATTGGTCTAAAGCTCTCTTTCTTTTTTTAGGTCTTTGTGTAGTTTACTTTAAAGCATAATTATTGCTTCATAGAATAAATTGGTTAGTGTACTTTCTATTTTATGGAATAGTTTGAAAAGAATGAGTATTAGGTCTTCTTTGAATGTGTGATACAATTCTGCAATAAATTTATCTGGTCCAACAATTAATTCCATTTGGAGATTTTAATGTCTGCTTCTGTCTTTTAGGGATTATGGAACTGTTCAGGTGTTTAATCTGAATCTCATTTAACTTTGGCACCAGGTATCTGTCTAGAATATTGGACATTTCATCCAGATTGTAAAGTTTTTTTTAGTATAAGCTTTTGTAGTAGACTCTGATGATATCTCGAATTTCCTCATTTTCTGTAGTTATATCTTCCATTTCACTTCTGATTTCCTTAATTTGGATATTTTCTATGTTCCCTCTGGTTAGACTAGCTGAAGGGTTTATCTTTCTTGATGATTTACTCAATCAACCAGTTCCTGGTTTTGTTAAATTTTTGTATAGTTCTTTTTGTTTCTAATTGGTTGGTTTCATCCCTGAGTTTGATTATTTTTCTGCCATCCACTTCCCCTGGGTATATCTGCTTCTTTTTGTTCCAGAGATTTCAGGTGTGTTGTCAAGCTGCTAGTGTATGCTATCTCTAGTTTCTTTTTGGAGGCACTCAGAGCTTTGAGTTTTCCTATTAGCACTGATTTTATTGCATCCCTTAAGTTTGGGTATGTTGTGCCTTCATTTTCATTAAATTATAAAAAGTCTTTAATTTCTTTCTTCATTTTTTCTTTGACCAGTTTATCATTGAGTAAAGCATTGTTCAGCTCTATGTGTATGTGGGCTTTGTTTTTCATTGTTATTGAAGACCAGTCTTAATTCATGATAATCTGATAGGATACATGGGATTATTTCAATCTTCTTGTACCTGTTGAGGACTGTTTTGTGACAGATTATATGGTCATTTTTGGAGAAGACACTATGAGGTACTGAGAAAAAGCTATACTTTTTGTTTTAGGATGAAATGCACTACAGACATCAGTTAAATCCATTTGGTTCACAACTTCTGATAGTGTTTCTGGTGTTAGCTAGTCTTCAGGATTCTCACAGTGACATGGCCCTCTTGTAAGCATGTGTTCTCTCCCAGCAGGGTCTGGGTACAGAGATCTGAGACACAGGGTCAGCACAGGGTGCAGACAGAAACAGGAAGGATCCTGTCCCAGACTGCTACATGGTTCCCATGTCCTGAAGCCTCTGGGAAGGTTCCTCTTGGGCCAGAAATTTGAGCAGAAGTGGTGGTCTCACCTGTGCTTTCAGTTGTGTCAGAACTCCTCGGAGACCAGCTTTATCCCAGCAGGGTCTGGGTAAAGAGAGCTCTGGCACAGGGTCAGCTCCAGGCACAAAAGGAAACCAGAAGAAACCTGTCCAAAATGTTTCTGGATTCCAGTGTCCTAAGGGCTCCGGGTGGGTTCCTCTTGGGCCAGGAATTTGAGCACAAGTGTTGGTCTTAACTGTGCTCTTAGATGTGTCAGCACTTCTGGAGACCAGCTCTCTCCCCATGGGGTCTGGTATAGAGAGCTGTAGCACAGGGTCAGCTCTAGATGCAGGTGGAAACCAGAAGCTTTTTTTGAAAGGATTCATGAATGGTTTAATTTTAACCATAGTTGGGTGATCTGTAGTTGTATCTGCAAGCTTAGAATGGAATATTTGGGCAGATATTGTTGTTATTGTTTATCATTATTATTATTATTATTATTATTATTATTATTATTATTATTATTATTATTATTATTATTATTATTATATACCATAAAACAGTTTTCTCTTCATCCTCTGATCCTAGTTTCTTTATGCAGCACCCCCACCTTCCTCATAAAATTCATTCCCGTTCAGTTTCTCTTCAGTAAAAGTCAGCCTCCATAGATATCATCCAGCCAGGTCATATTAAGTGCAGTCAGACTAAGCATCGCCTCTCCTATTAAAGCTAAAAAAGGCAACCCACTTAGAGGAAAGAGTCTCAAAGGCAGACAACAGAGTCAGAGACATCTCCTACTCCTACAAGACAATCAAGCTGGCCGCCAGTAACATATGTACAGAAGGCCTCAGTCAGGCCCATTACAGGCCCAGGATAGTTGATTCTTGAGTATTTCTTGTAGTTTCCCTAAAACCTCTGCTCTTACAGTCCTTCCTTGAAGATTGTTTCCAGGTGAGAAGAGAATGTATGGGGCATCTTTCAAAATTACAAAGACCTCAAAGCATCTTATTCAGTCTCATATTAACTAATAGTGTTATTACTCAGGTAGTAGTGACCATAAAAATATTCAAACCTATAGGCACATAACTTTAAATTTTTTACCATTAAAAAACTTAATAATATGCCATAAGATGTAAGGGTAAATAATTTAAGCTGAAAATTAGGACATGGTTTTTTATCTGGTAAAATTTTTAACTATTATTTCAGTGGTCTGTGGTGGGTTTATCTATGGGAATAGCTGACTCCTGCTCAAGCCTTCTGTTCTTTACTAAGCCTTCCATTCTACCCACTGTGCCCCATCTCTGTCCCACTCATAAAGCTCCTGCGGTAACAAAGAATGCAAATATTTTTTCTCCTTTCCTCGAACACAGGGGAATTCATGCTTACGTTCCAATAATTACTTACATTCTCTCGAGCTCAAACTAGGAGCTCCTAAGTAGGATAACAATAAAAGTAGGCTCTGTTGTTCTTTCACAGCCATAGTTTACTCAAAAGATCTACACACTGCTACTGATGTTGATTCAAATAATCTTTCCATAAATAAATTAATCACAATAAATTTGTGGTATCTCCTCTCTGCCAGTCATGAACGTATGTGTCCTTGAGTTGGAAAAAAGTATTTTCTGATTTGTACCCTCATGGGAAGAATAGCATCATCATCAGCCAAGGAAACTGAGGTGGAGAGGGTGACTGGGAGAGGGAGCACCTTCATGGAAACAAATCGAGGATAAAGAGGGAGCAGAGTGAGGAAAAGGATATAACATGTGAAATGTAAATACAGAAAATATACAATAAAAAAGTGGAAAAGAAGGAAAGTACTTTCTATACTCTTGACTTATATATCTAGATTTTGTATATGTTTCTGTATATCCTTTCATTTATAGGATCATTGGATAACTATACAACCATATACATTCTTCTCTCTTAAAAAACTAATTGCACAAAGAGAACACCTCCCAGACAATCTTAGTAAATCTTAAAATTGAAGTATAATGAATGTTTAAGTCAAAATGTTTAAATAATATTTTATCTATAGCTGGTGTAATAACTACTTATGCTTGTATGATCTTTCCACATTGATACATATTGATGATTTAATCAAGAGAATGTATAATACACATCCTTTAGCATTTCTCTGTGGTGATGTCATTCATAATACTCTTTGTTGTTTCTTCTAAAAGAGACAGTGCATTAAAATAGGTAACTATAGTTACCCTATTTTCAAAAATAGAACACCAGGATTTGTTCTTCTATTTTAATTATATAATTATATATTTGACCAAGCTTTTTTATCTCCCTACCATTCCCTTGTTTTCCTTAGCCTTTTGTAATTTTCATTCTAACTTTAATTTCTACATGTCTATGTTTGGATAACATATTGTCCTCCAAGTATTTGTTTTTGTTTTTCTCTGTAAGAATGCAAAATGCTCTGAGAAATTTCTACAAGTTTCTCATTTAATTATCATACAAGATAACACTCTACATATTCATTTTATGCCCATGTTTAATTTCCTTAGGGGCACCTAATATTGAGAAAGCAGTATGAATACTTCGATTTAGATAATTGCTCTTCAGGGAATCTGACTCTGTCTCTTTTATTCCACGAGCTTCTGATTGGCTTTAAAAGATGCAAGGCATCATTCTAGCCACAGATCTATGAAGCTACGGATGGCATGGGCCAAGATCATGTCAAAGTGAGATTCTCAAGTCACATACAATATTAAATGGTAAGTGCTCAAGCCTATGGTCTACCAGTCTTCCAACCTAAAGCAGCTTGAGAAAGATTTCAACCTCTTACCGCATATGTAGCAGAGGATGCCCTTGTGGGACATCAATGGGAGGAGAGACCCTTGGTCCTGGGAAGGCTCAATGCCCCAGTGTAAGGGATTGCCAGGGTGTGGAAGCAAGAGTAGGTAAATGGGTGCAGACACATCCTCATAGATGCAGAAGAAGGGAGAATGAGGTAAGTGGTTTCCAGAAAGGAAGGCAAAAAAGGGGATAACATTTGAAATGTAAATAAATAAAATATCCTCTCCTAAAAAATAAAAAGATTTCAACCATCATCTCTGGTCAAAGCTCTGTAGCTTTCTTCCTATTTACAGGCACCACTTTAGCTGCCTGAACATGTGAGATGAAATGACAAGAAGCCTAAAGACAGCTAAGGGCCAGTTCACAAAAAGGTCATAGGTCATAAGGTCTAGAAATAGCTCTTCTACTGTAACACTTCTAGTGTACACACTTCCTGTATCCCTCATGTAACTCATGCATCTTGTCGGGGCTGATCTATTACTGGAAACTCTCTGTCTTCTTGTTTCCCACATCAATGCAGTGATAGCACCAGCCAGACAGTAACAGGAAAGAACAGTGCAATTAGATAACTGGGGATAAGCCGATCTCCCAGAGAATATTTTTTCATTGAGAATTTCTTTTATTCTGTCTTTTTCCTTAGATACTCTGTATTTATATTAGAGGTGTTATCCCTTTATCCCGCCTTGCTCCCATCCCCCTCAGCCTGTATCTGCCTGCATGAAGTTCACTCCTTTCTGATCCCCCTCTTCATTCCATTGCCTTGGTATTCCCCTACATTCGGAAAATGTGCCCACAGATAATACTTTTTAAAAAAAGTTTGTAGGCAGGAAACACTAACACTTATTTATTGCTAAAAGCTTATGAAAATATTCAGACATATTTTCTAATGTAGATAGTAACATGGCTGTCTTGACAGTAAAAAAATATATATGCACATATGTAGATGTAATTTACATAGGAGTCACCTTCCATCCTGCACAGTTCCAAGCCTGTGGTACTCAGTGTATCACATTCTTGTCCTTCTGTTGATATGTTCTGAATTATTATTCTATTCTATACTGCTTTTTTCTCTCCATAGTTAATTGATTTCTTTTATCACCACCCAACCTTTGAAACACTTCCTAAACTAAGGAGAGCAACTGTGTTATGATTTGTTTCAAGAACATGTGCCCCTGAATGACTGCAGAGATGGGGGACCAGAGATAAGAAAAAAGTTGCAAGTGTACTAGAAAAAAAATCAAAAACTCAGTAAACCAAGTTAAGAGGATGAGCTTTTCAGGCCAGGAGACTCATACTCAGCCCATTAAGGAACTATTTGTTGAAGCATCTATTTTAACACCACCAGGTTTTTATACACTCCAGGTCTGGTGTGTGTATGATCATTGCTCAGAGGCCATTGATTGTTCCTGACTCTCTCCACCTTAAGCTGCAGCACAGCCCACTGTGCAGACCTCTCCCAAATCTCATACCTGCTGAGTTCAACTGCAGCAGGGAGGGATGAGTACCAGGATCCTATGTGCAGGAGGGAAATGAGAGCTGTGCTTCTTCATTGTTATATTTGATATGTTCATAAGAGGTTTTAAAGACTATGATTTTTAATCCCAATGTATCCCAGTGTAGCCACAGTTTTCTTTTTCTCAGAATGCAATGTCACACATGGACTGTGACAATGATTGTTTTCATGTAAGGCATGTTCATCCCATTGACACTGCATACAATGTCATTATCTACAGAGTTCATGGTTAAAAACTGCAAAATTAATTTACAAAGAAAATTACAAAAATTGTACTGTGTTAAGCCGATTTATCAACTTATTCACGTGCATAGCTGTCCTTAGCTACCTATATTCCAGAGACAGCAAGTTAGACACCCGGCAGGATACACCTAACATCTCTGCTTAACCTGGAATCCTTCTGCTGATCCTCAGGTCTGAGCCGTTTTGTTGTTGTTGTTGTTGTTTGTTTGTTTGTTGGTTGGCTTTTATGTAAATAGAGATTTCTCTGACTTTTGAAACCTAAATCAATTTCCTTTAGGTCTTTCTCACATAATGTGGGACTTTTTCATCCCAGAATGTAATGTTTGTGAAGAGAAGGCTTTGGCATACTAAATGACAGTGTTTGAACATCAGAAGATGTACATGTGTTCTCTGTTTTATGGCTAAAATTGACAGAAATTTTCTGAGTAAGTCCAGAAATCTATACTTGTAGCCCCATTTTCTGGGGCCCCTATTCTTTCATTGGTTACATACAACTTTTCTGACTGAGCCCAGACTGTGTGATCCTCTGCTGGGGTTAGATAGGAAGTTCTCTGGTGTGTATGTATTGGGGCTTCATACCATTGGTGTATGCTGCCTCACAGTCACTGTCTGAGAAAGCCCAGGGGTCCTGGTCAGTTGAGACTGATGGTCTTCAGATAGGATTGCCCTCCTCCTCCACTCCTTCCAGCTTTTTTAAATTCAACCATAAGGTCACAGCTTCTGGTCATTTGTTGGTTGTAAATATCTACATCGGACTCTTACAACTGCTTGTTGGGTCTTTCAGAAGGCAGTAATGATAGGCTCCTGTTTGTAAGCACACCATAGCCTCAGTAATATTGTCAGGCCTTGGGGCCTCTCACTGAGCTAGAGCTCAGTTTGTGCCTGTCACCAGACCTCCTTTTCCTCAGGCTTCTCTTCACTTTTGTTCTCACAGTTCTTTCAGACAGGAACAATTCTGGGGCTGTGTTTTCTCCTGTGGGATGGCAACCCATTCCTCAACTGATGTGCTGTGCTCTGGAGGTAGACTCTAATGTGCCCTCTCCCTAAGGCAGGGCATTTCATATAAGGCCTTTCCTTTTGAATCATGAGGGTCTCTACCTCCCAGATCTCTAGCACATAGTAGGGAGTCCATGCCTCCTACATCCAGAGGTTGTTCTTTCCATTTTATTCTTCTGGCCCTCAGGTTTTCAGTCCTGTTCCTTTTTTACAATACCTAATCATATTCCCCCTTCCTTTCCCATCTACCACCCAGATTCCTACCTCTCTCTGCCCCCCATGATTTTTTTTTCCAAACATGTGAAGCATCCTCATTTGGGCCCTTTCGCTTATTAACCTTCTTGAGTTCTATGGATTGTATCCTAGGCATTCTGTACTTTTGGGCTAATATCCATTTATTATTGAGTACATACTATGCATGTCCTTTTGGGTCTGAGTTACCTCATTCAGGATGATACTTTCTGGTTCCATCAATTTGCCCTCAAAACTCATGATGTCCTTGCTCTTTATTGCTGAGTAGTATTTCATTGTGTAAATGAACATTTTCTGTATCCTTTCTTCTGTTGTGGGGCATTTGGATGATTTCTAGCTTCTGGCTATCACAAATAAGGCAGGTATGAACATAGTGAAACTTGTTCCCTTGTGGCGTGGTGAGACAACTTTTGCATATATGTCCAAGATTGCTATAGCTGAGTCATCAGGTAACATTTATTTCTAATTTTTGGAGAATCCTCCAGATTGATTTCCTGAGTGATTGCACCAGCAATGGAAGATTGTTCCTCTTTCTCCACATCCTTGCCAACATGTGTTATCACCTGAGGTTTTCATCTTAGCCACTCTGATTGTTGTAAGCTGGAATCTCAGGGCCATTTTGATTTGCATTTTTCCGATGACTAAGGACTTTGAATATTTCTTTAAGTGCTTCTCAGACATTTGAGAACCCTCTGAGGTGAAACTGAGCAGAAAGCATATCCAAACTTATGTGACATAATGAAAGCAGTGCTTAGAAGAAAATACATAGAAGTAAGTGTCCTGGTAAAGGAATTGGAGAGATCCTAAACCTGCAAGTTAACAGCACATCAGACAGCTCTAAAGAAAAGGAAGCAAAAGTAGGGAAGAAGAGGAAATGGCAGGAAATAGTCACACTCAGGGACAAAATCAACCAAATAGAAACAAACAGAACTATACAAAGAATCAACAAAATCAAACCTGGCTTTTTTGAGAGAATCAAAAAGATAGATAAACTCTTACCCAGACTAACCAGAGGGCACTGAGCCAATAGCCAAATAAACAAAATTAGAAATGAAAGGGAGCCATAAAAACAAAAACTGAGAAAATGCATAATGTTATCAGATTATACTACAAAAGTCTATAGTCAACAAAACTGGAAAATTAGATGAAATAAATGGTTTTCTAGACAGATACTACATACCAAAGTTAAATCAAGAGCAGCTTAACTATCTAAACAGGCCCATGTCACCTCAGGAAATAGAAGGTATGAAAAACCTCCCAACCAAAAAAAGCACAGTGCCAGATGGCTGTAGTGCAGAATTTTACCAGAACATCAAAGAAGACATAATACCAAGCTTCCTCAAACTATTCCACAAAATAGAAACATAATTTATTCTATGACACGACAATTACTCTGATACCTAAAACACAAAAGGACTACCCCCCCCCACAATAAATAGAGAGCTGCAGATATATTTTTCTTATGAATATCAATGCAAAAATAGTCTATTAAATTTTTGCAAATCAAATCCAAGGACACAACATATTGATTTTAACCTATCTAAATGTTCTTTCTTTCTATTCTTCCTTCTTTCTCTTTTAACTGAACTTCTGGCCTACATTTTAATACACCTCCTAGATTCTCAGCTACTTGCAAAAGAATGTAAGTTGTCATGACTTCTACCTGTCTCATTAGACATTCATCCATTAACCACTACTTGTGGACTCTTTCTATGAATATTAAACTCTTGTTGTACCAAACAAACCTGTAATGTTGGCTCCAGAGGGCTTTCCTACTCTTATGCCCCATAAAAAATACTTATCATTATAATACATTCAAATGCTGAAGCAAGATACCTGAAAGTAATCTTGGTACTTCTCAATTTAAACATTATTTCATCTGCGTAAATATCACAGAGCACTGAACAAATCATGTTTCTGTGATATTGGTCAAATAGAATGAAGACAACAACAATTCTGTTTATTTCTATAAAGTTCTAATACAATGAATTTCAGGTAGTAAAAGTCTATGTCTAGGTACATGTGCACAGATACAACAGTCATCGGAGTACATTCTCCCAGAGGAAATATTTAACTTCATTTAAAACACAGCTGAAAAAATACAAGTTGAAAGACATGAATACAAGTGTCTCAACTATAAAACTATAGACAAAGAATCCTCAGTGTACAGCGTTTGGCTGCTGAATAATTCAGTATTGCATTTCTCAGGGACAATGTGTAACACATACTTCTTGATTGTATTGATTGCATGAACAATGACATCATACTGATGCTGTTTCTCATGTTGATTACAGATTCTGTAAGCTGCATACATGTCAGAAGTAACTAACACCACTCAGGATCCTTTCTACTTCATCCTCATGGGCATCCCTGGATTTGAGAATATCCATCTCTGGATCTCAATCCCCTTCTTCTGCATCTACAGCATCTCCATCATGGGCAACACCACCATCCTCACCGTCATCCACACAGAGCCATCTCTCCACCAGCCCATGTACCTCTTCCTCTCCATGCTGGCCCTCACTGACCTGGGTCTCACTCTCACCACGCTCCCTACTGTCATGCAGCTCCTCTGGTTCAACATCCGGGAAATCAACTTTGAGGCCTGCTTTGCACAGTTTTTTTTTCTCCATGGGTTTTCATTCATGGAATCCTCTGTTCTATTAGCCATGTCCTTTGACCGTTATGTGGCCATCTGCCGCCCCCTCCACTATGCCTCAATACTCACCAGTGAGGTCATTGGTAAAATAGGGTTGGCTATCATTTGCCGCTGTGTCTTAGCTGTTCTTCCCTCCCTTTTCCTGCTCAAGCGTCTGCCCTTCTGCCATTCCCACCTTCTGTCTCACTCCTACTGCCTCCACCAGGATATGATTCACCTGGTCTGTGCTGACATCAGGGTCAACAGCTGGTATGGCTTTGCTCTGGTCCTGCTCATTATTGTGTTAGACCCTCTGCTCATTGTAATCTCCTATGTACTTATCCTGAGAAGTATCCTAAACACAGCCACTTGGACTGAAAGACTCCGGGCTTTCAACAACTGTTTGTCCCATATGCTGGCTGTTCTGGTTCTCTATGTACCCATGGTTGGTGTGTCTATGACTCATCGCTTTGCCAAGCATGCCTCTCCACTGGTCCATGTTATCATGGCCAATGTCTACCTGCTGGCACCTCCTGTGATGAACCCCATCATTTACAGTGCAAAGACCAAGCAGATCCGCCAAGGAATCACTCGCCTTCTCTTGCAGAGAAAGGTGCACTGAAGAGTGCAATTTATATAGAAAAGAGTAAATTAATATATGTAACATGGAGCCGAGCATAAACATTACTGCTATCAAATTGTCTATAGCATGGATGTGAACTGGAACATTTGCTTTATAGATACTGTGAGCTAACATGAAAAAGTAGAAATTAAAAGAGATACTTTTTGAAGCTTAGGTTTGCTTCTCTAACCATTTGCCTTTGAGATTACAAACAAACTTAAAATATAAATTTATTTTGTTTTTCTTCATGGTATTTTGAACATATACTAAAGTACATGTTTTTGTTTTAGAAACTCAAAATTTTTTATAATGTATAAACATGGTCATTAGAGGTATTATAGCCTTTGCATGTTTCTTTCTTTTTTGGTGTGAGTTCATTATTTATTATTTTTATTTATATATATATTTCAATTAATCATTTTAATCATATACATTTCAAATGATATACCCCTACCTGGTTACCCCTTCACCAATTCCATCTTCTATCTCCCCTAACCACCCTCTCCTTTCCCTCTATGTCTGTGCTCTTTGACTCATTCACCCACTTCTGCCTCATACCTCTAACATCCCCCTAAACTGGGGCATCAAACCTTCCTCCCCTCACATTGATGTCAGATAAACCATCCTCTGCTTTGTATGTATCTGGAGTCCTAGTTTCCTCCAAGTATACTCATTGGTTGGTGGTTTAGTCTCTGAGAGGTGTGGGTGATCCAGTTAGTTGATATTGTACTTGTTTTTTTTTATTAGCTATTTTAAGTATATACTTTCAAATGTTATTCTCTTCTCTGGTTTGTCCATCACATCCTATTTCCCCTGCTTCTATGAGGATGCTCTCCATCCCACATTCCTCCAGCATCCCTACCCTGTCATTCCCCTTCAAAGACCAAGGGCCTTGCCTCCTATTGATGGCAGAGAGTACCATCCATTGCTACATATGTGATTGGAGCCATGTGTACCCTTAGGTTGGTGGTTTAGTCCCTGGGAGCTCTGGGAAATCTGGTTGATTGATATTGTGTACTTCCTATGGGATTGCAAACACATTCAGATCCTCAGACCTTTCTCTAACTCCTCTATTGGGATCCCGTGCTAAATCCGATAGTTAACTGAAAGCATCTTCATCTGTGTTTTAAGGCTCTAGTAGAGCCTCTCAGAAGACATCCATATCAGGATCCTGTAAGCAAGCAATTTTTGACATCAGCAAGAGAGACTGGGTTTAGTGTCTGCATATGGGATAGATCCCCAGGTGAATCAGTCTCTGGAAAGACTTTCCATTAGTCTTTGCTCCTCTCTTTGTCCTGGTATTTCTTCCCATGAGGATTTTCTTCCCACTTCTAAGAAGGACTGCAACATTCACTTTTTGATCTTCCAGTTTGTTGAGCTTCACATGCTGTGGATTGTATCTTGGGTATTCCTAACTTTTGGGCAAATATCCAATTATCATAGAGTGCATGCTGTGTGTGGCTTTTTTTGTTTTTGTTTGTTTGTGTGTTTTGTCTTTGTGATTGAGTTACCTCACTCAGGATGTTATTTTCTAGTTCTATCCATTTCCCTAGGAATTTCATGAAGTAATTCCTTTTAATAGCTGAGTAGTACTGTGTACATGTACCACTATTTCTGCATCCATTTCTCTATTAAAGGACATCTGGGTTATTTTCAGCATCTGGATATTATAAATAAGGCTACTATGAAAATGGTGGAGCATGTGTCCTTGTTATATGTTGAAGCTTCTTTTGGGTATATGGCAAGGACTGATATATCTGAGTCCACAGATAGTACTATGTCCAGTTTTCTGAAGAACTGCCAGACTGACTTCCAGAGTGGGCATACCAGTTTACAATTGTACCAACAGTGGAGGACTGTTCCTCTTTCTCCACGTCCTCCCCAGGATCTGCTGTCCCCTGAGTTTTTGATCTTAGCCATTCTGACTGCAGTGAGGTGAAATTTCAAGGATGATTTGAATTGCATTTCCCTGATGATGACTAGGGATGTTGAGCATTTCTTTAGGTGCTTCTCAGCCATTCAGTATTTATCTGTTGAGAATTATTTGTTTAGCTCTGTTCCCCATTTTTAGTAGGATTATTTTATTCTCTAGAGTCTAACTTCTTGAGTTCTTTGCATATATTGTATACTAGCCCTCTATCATATGTAAGATTTGTAAAAATATTTTCCCAATCTGTTGGTTGCTTTTTTGTCCTGTTTACAGTGTCCTTTGGATTACAGAAACTTTGCAATTTCATGAGGTAGCCATGGTGTTCTGTCCAGGAAATTTTCCCCTGTTCCTGCCTATGTGTTCTAAGATCTTCCCCACTTTCTGTTCTATTACTTTCACTATATCTGGTTTTATATGGAGGTGTTTGATCCACTTGGACTTTAATTTTGTACAAAGAGATAACAAATAATTGATTTGCTTTCTTCTGCATGCTACCAGTTGAAATAGAACCATTTTCCATTGAATGTTTTTAGCTTTTTTGTCAAATATCAAGTGACCATAGTTATTTGGGTTCACTTCTGGGTCTTTGATTCTCTTCCATTGATCTACCTTCCTGTCTATGTAACAATACTATGTGGTTTTTATGACAGTGGATCTGTAATACAGCTTGAGGTCAGGAATGGTGATTCTCCCAGACGTTTTTTTTTATTGTTGAGAATGGTTTTTTTCTGTCCTGGGTTTTTAATTATGCCAAATAAATTTGCAAATTGCCTTTTCTAACTTTATAAAGAATTGAGTTGCAATTTAGAGGGGGATTGTATTGAATCTGTAGATTGCTTTAAATAAGATGGTCATTTTTACTATGCTGTTATTCCAATCCATGAACATAGGAGATCTTTCCCCCTTCTAAGACTTCTTGAATTTCTTTCTTCAAACACTAGAAGATTTGTCAGCCAGATCATTCATTTGCTTTGTTAGGGTCAAACCAAAGAATTTAATATTTTTATGCCTATTGTGAAAGGTGTCTTTCCCTAATTTCTTTCTCAACCTGTTTGTCTTTTTAGTAGATGAAGCCTTTGATTTGTTTCAGTCAATTTTATATTCAGCCACTTTGCTGAAGTTGTTTATTAGCTGTAAAAGTTCTCTGGTGGAATTTTTGGGGTCACTTAAGTATACTATCATGTCATCATGTCATCTGCAAGTAGTAATATTTTGATTTCTTCCTTTACAATTTGTGTTTTTTTTTTTTTTTTTTTTGGTTTTGGTTTTTTACCTTCTTTGCTCTCTGATTTTATTGTCTAGTAAATACTTCCAGGACTACATTGAATAGGTAGCAAGAGAGTGGGAAGCCTTGTCTAGTCTCTGATTTTAGTGTAATTGCTTCAAATTTTTCACCATTTACTTTGATGTTGACTATTGGATTGCTGTGTAGATTGACCTGAAGACATTTCCCATGAAGGAGTGTTGAATTTTATCAAATGTTTTCTCAGCATCTAATGAGATGATCATATGTGGATTTTTGGTTAATTGTTTGTTTATATAATGTATTACATTGCTAGATTTCCATGTATTTCACCATCCCTCCATCCCTTATATTGTGAAAATAATAATAATAATAATAATAATAATAATAATAAGAAGAAGAAGAAGAAGAAGAAGAAGAAGAAGAAGAAGAAGAAGGAGAAGGAGAAGGAGAAGGAGAAGGAGAAGGAAAAGGAGAAGGAGAAGGAGAAGGAGAAGAAGAAGGAGGAGGAGAAGGAGCAGGAGAAGATGAAGTTAACTTTATATCACATACTAATGCCAACCAGCACCCTGATGGCCACATGGTACTCATGGACCCTGCTTCTACTCTGTCACATGATCTGCAAACAGCCCTCTGCATGCAGTTCCCATCCCAGGTGGTCCACTCCTCCAACCCTAGCTGCTTCTATCCCAGGTGGTCCATGACTGCCTCCGTATGTTGTTTTCACTCAGTTTTCCTTGGATGCCTGTTGCCATGCCTTGCACACCCAAATCCCAACTCCTGGGTGGATTTTGTGCATCAAGCCACTACACCCTTTCTTTAGTCAAGTTGCCAAATCAAAGAACACTCCAAAATACTCTGATCCAATTGGCATGATACAATTTGCAAAAATAGATAAGTCAAAAGATCCTCTACAATTCCATTCCTTATAAAATACTCATAGCAACATTTTTCCATGAAGAGACACACAGAGAGGAAACATCTACGTCTGCCTTCACATTGCCCCTTCTTGAATCTCCTGCTTTCTCCTTCTTTTTCACCTTTACAAACCTTTATCTCTATCCCACTGTCTACTGTCCAATCGTATTTCACCTTGCCATCAACATACACACCCTGATATGAAGCCTATTTGTTCATGATAGATGACCGTTTTGATGTGGTCTTAGATTTTGTTTGTGAGAATTTTATTGAGTATTTTTGCATCAATGTTAATAAGGGATAATTGGTCTAAAGCTCTCTTTCTTTTTTTAGGTCTTTGTGTAGTTTACTTAAAAGCATAATTATTGCTTCATAGAATAAATTGGTTAGTGTTCTTTCTGTTTCTATTTTATGGAATTGTTTGAAAAGTATGAGTATTAGGACTTCTTTGATCGTGTGATACAATTCTGCAATAAATTTATCTGGTCCAACAATTAATTCCATTTGGAGATTTTAATGTCTGCTTATGTCTTTTAGGGATTATGGAACTATTCATATGTTTAATCTGAATCTCATTTATCTTTGGCACCAGGTATCTGTCTAGAATATTGGACATTTCATCCAGATTGTAAAGTTTTTTTTAGTATAAGCTTTTGTAGTAGACTCTGATGATATCTCGAATTTCCTCATTTTCTGTAGTTATATCTTCCATTTCACTTCTGATTTCCTTAATTTGGATATTTTCTATGTTCCCTCTGGTTAGGCTAGCTGAAGGGTTTAACTTTCTTGATGATTTACTCAATCAACCAGTTCCTGGTTTTGTTAAATTTTTGTATAGTTCTTTTTGTTTCTAATTGGTTGGTTTCATCCCTGAGTTTGATTATTTCCTGCCATCCACTTCCCCTGGGTATATCTGCTTCTTTTTGTTCCAGAGATTTCAGGTGTGTTGTCAAGCTGCTAGTGTATGCTATCTCTAGTTTCTTTTGGAAGCACTCAGAGCTATGAGTTTTCCTATTAGCACTGATTTTATTGCATCCCTTAAGTTTGGGTATGTTGTGCATTCATTTTCATTAAATTTTAAAAAGTCTTTAATTTCTTTCTTTATTTTTTTGAACAGTTTATCATTGAATGAAGCATTGTTCAGCTCTATGTTTAAGTGGGCTTTGTCATTTTCATTGTTATTGAAGACCAGTCTTAATTCATGATAATCTGATAGGATACATGGGATTATTTTAATCTTCTTATATCTGTTGAGGACTGTTTTGTGACAGATTATATGGTCATTTTTGGAGAAGACACTATGAGGTACTGAGAAAAAGCTATACTTTTTGTTTTAGGATGAAATGCACTACAGACATCAGTTAAATCCATTTGTTTCATAACTTCTGATAGTGTTTCTGGTGTTAGCTAGTCTTCAGGATTCTCACAGTGACATGGCCCTCTTGTAAGCATGTGTTCTCTCCCAGCAGGGTCTGGGTACAGAGAGCTGAGACACAGGGTCAGCACAGGGTGCAGACAGAAACAGGAAGGATCCTGTCCCAGACTGCTACATGGTTCCCATGTCCTGAAGCCTCTGGGAAGGTCCTCTTGGGCCAGAAATTTGAGCAGAAGTGGTGGTCTCACCTGTGCTTTCAGTTGTGTCAGAACTCCTGAGAGACCAGCTTTCTCCCAGCAGGGTCTGGGTAAAGAGAGCTCTGGCACAAGGTCAGCTCCAGGCACAAAAGGAAACCAGAAGGAACCTGTCCAAAATGTTTCTAGATTCCAGTGTCCTAAGGGCTCCGGGTGGGCTCCTCTTGGGCCAGGAATTTGAGCACAAGTTTTGGTTTTACCTGTGCTCTTAGATGTGTCAGCACTTCTGGAGACCAGCTCTCTCCCCATGGGGTCTGGTATAGAGAGCTGTAGCACAGGGTCTGCTCTAGATGCAGGTAGAAACAGAAAGCTTGAACAACTTTTGAAAGGATTCATGCATGGTTTAATTTTAACCATAGTTGGGTGATCTGTGGTTATATCTGCAAACTTAGAATGGTATATTTGGACAGATATTGTCGTTATTGTTTATTATTATCATCATCATCATCATTATCATCATCATTATTATTATTATCATTATTATTATTATAAACCATAAAAACAGTTTTCTCTTCGTCCTCTGACCATAGTTTCTTTATGCAGCACCCCCACCTTCCTCATAAAATTCACTCCCGTTCAGTTTCTCTTCAGTAAAAGTCAGCCTCCATAGATATCATCCAGCCAGGTCAGTCAGAATAAGTGCAGTCAGACTAAGCATCGCCTCTCCTATTAAAGCTAAACAAGGCAACCCGCTTAGAGGAAAGAGTTCCAAAGGCAGACAACAGAGTCAGAGACATCTCCTACTCCTACAAGACAATCAAGCTGGCCACCCATTACATATGTACAGAAGGCCTCAGTCAGGCACATTTAGGCCTAGGATAGTTGATTCTTGGGTTCTTCTTGTAGTTTCCCTAACACCTCTGCTCTTACAGACCTTCCTTGAAGATTGTTTTCAGGTGAGAAGAGAATGTATGGGGCATCTTTCAAAATTACAAAGACCTCAAAGCATCTTATTCAATCTCATATTAACTAATAGTGTTATTACTCAGGTAGTAGTGACCATAAAAATATTCAAACATATAGGGACATAACTTTATTTTTTTTACCATTAAAAAACTTAATAATACATCATAAGATGTGGGGGTAAATAATTTAAACTGAAAATTGGAACATGGTTTTTTATCTGGTAAAATTTTTAACTATTATTTCAGTGGTCTGTGGTGGCTTTATCTATGGGAATAGCTGACTCCTGCTCAAGCCTTCTGTTCTTTACTAAGCCTCCCATTCTACCCACTGTGCCCCATCTCTGTCCCACTCATAAAGCTCCTGTGGTAACAAAGAATGCAAATATTTTTTCTCCTTTTCTTGAACACAGGGGAATTCATGCTAACGTTCCAATACTTACATTCTCTAGAGTTCACACTAGGAGCTCCTAAGTAGGATAACAATAAAAGTAGGCTCTGTTGTTCTTTCACAGCCATAGTTTACTCAAAAGATCTACACACTGCTACTGATGTTGTTTCAAATAATCTTTCCATAAATAAATTAATCACAATAAATTTGTGGTATCTCCTCTCTGCCAGTCATGAACGTATGTGTCCTTGAGTTGGAAAAAAGTATTTTCTGATTTGTACCCTCATGGGAAGAATAGCATCATCATCAGCCAAGGAAACTGAGGTGGAGAGGGTGACTGGGAGAGGGAGCACCTTCATGGAAACAAATCGAGGATAAAGAGGGAGCAGAGTGAGGAAAAGGATATAACATGTGAAATGTAAATACAGAAAATATACAATAAAAAAGTGAAAAAAAACGGAAAGTACTTTCTATACTCTTGACTTATATATCTAGATTTTGTATATGTTTCTGTATATCCTGTCATTTATGGGATCTTTGGCTAACTATACAACCATATACATTATTCTCTCTTATAAAAACTAATTGCACAAAGAGAACACCTCCTAGACAATCTTAGTAAATCTTAAAATTGGAGTATAATGAATTTTTAAATCAAAATGTTTAAATGATATTTTATCTGTAGCTGGTGTAATAACTAGTTATGGTTATATGATCTTTCCACATTGATACATATTGATGATTGAATGAAGAGAGTGTATAATACACATCCTTTAGCATTTATCTGTGGTGATGTCATTCATAATACTCTTTGTTGTTTCTTCTAAAAGAGGCAGGGCATTAAAATAGGTAACTATAGTTACCCTGTTTTCAATAATAGAACACCAGGATTTGTTCTTCTTATTTAATTATATAATTATATATTTGACCAAGCTTTTTTATCTCCCCGCCATTCCCTTGTATTCCTTAGCCTTTTGTAATTTTCATTCTAACTTTATTTTCTACATGTCTATGTTTGGATAACATATTATCCTCAAAGTATTTGTTTTTGTTTTTATCTGTAAGAATGCAAAATGCTCTGAGAAATTTCTACAAGTTTCTTATTTAATTATCATACAAGATAACTCTCTACATATTCATTTTATATCCATGTTTAATTTCCTTAGGGGCACCTAATATTGAGAGAGCAGTATGAATACTTAGATTTAGATAATTGCTCTTCAGGGAATCTGAATCTGTCTCTTTTATTCCACGAGCTTCTGATTGGCTTTAAAAGATGCAAGGCATCATTCTAGCCACAGATCTACGAAGCTAAGGATGGCATGGGCCAAGAACATGTCAAAGTGAGATTCTCAAGTCACATCCAATATTAAATGGTAAGTGCTCAAGCCTATGGTCTACCAGTCTTCCATCCTAAAGCAGCTTGAGAAAGATTTCAACCTCTTACTGCATATTTAGCAGAGGAGGCCCTTGTGGGACATCAATGGGAGGAGAGGCCCTTGGTCCTGGGAAGGCTCAATGCCCCAGTGTAAGGGATAGCCAGGGTGTGGAAGCAAGAGTAGGTGGATGGGTGCAGACACATCCTCATAGATGCAGAAGAAGGGAGAATGAGGTAAGAGGTTTCCAGAAAGGAAGGCAAAAAAGGGGATAACATTTGAAAGGTAAATAAATAAAATATCCTCTCCTAAAAAAATAAAAAGATTTCAACCATCATCTCTGGTCAAAGCTCTGTAGCTTTCTTTTTATTGACAGGCACCACTTTAGCTGCCTGAACATGTGAGATGAAATGACAAGAAGCCTAAAGACAGCTAAGGGCCAGTTCACAAAAAGGTCATAGGTCATAAGGTCTAGAAATAGCTCTTCTACTGTAACACTTCTAGTGTTCACACCTCCTGTATCCTTCATGTAACTTATGCATCTTGTCAGAGGCTGATCTATTACTGGAAACTCTTTGTCTTCTTGTTTCCCACATCAATGCAGTGATAGCACCAGCCAGACAGTAACAGGAAAAAACAGTGCAATTAGATAACTGGGGATAAGCCGATCTCCGAGAGAATATTTTTTCATTGAGAATTTCTTTTATTCTGTCTTTTTCCTTAGATACTCTGTATTTATATTTGAGGTGTTATCCCTTTAACCCGCCACGCTCCCATTCCCCTCACCCTGTATTTGCCTGCATGAAGTTCACTCCTTTCTGATCCCCCTCTTCATTCCATTGCCTTGGTATTCCCCTACATTGGGAAAATGTGCCCACAGAGAATACTTTTTAAAAAAGATTGTAGGCAGGAAACACTAACTCTTACTTGTTGCTGAAAGCTTATTAAAATATTCAGACATATGGTCTAATGTAGATAGTAACATGGCTGTCTTGACAGTAAAAAAATATATATGCACATATGTAGATGTAATTTACATAAGAGTCGCCTTCCATCCTGGAGAGTTCCAAGTCTGTGGGACTCAGTGTATCACATTCTTGTTCTTCTGTTGATATGTTCTGAATTATTATTCTATTCTATACGGTTTTTTTCTCTCCATAGTTAATTGATTTCTTTTTTTTTTTTTTTTTTTTTTGTCTTCAAAACAAGATTTATTTTTTTTTAACATGAAAATACATGGAAAATACATTGGTCTCTTATCTGTTACAAATAAGACTCAAATTATTGATCATAACAAGAAGTGTTTCTTGAGATATTTCCATCTACACAAAAGACTAACAGCTTATTATTTTTTTTAAAGATTTTAAACATTTTTTGCTCAAAATTATACATTTTTGTCAGTACTGTTTTTTCAGACATTAAAATAAATTTTACATAAAACCATGTGAATATGTTTTTAGGTCAGTACTTGATTTTTTTCAAGGGCTTGACAGTATGCATTGAAAACGTACTAGTTGCAATAAGCGTAAAGTACATGCAAAACAAAACGCAACATGGAAATAGTCAAAGTCTTCTTGTTTTGTGAATATATGTATAGTTTTTGTTTTCTTTATTTCTTGGACTTCATACAGTCTGTGAGTTGTTTCTGGGGGAGTGCAAGCCTCTGGGGTTAGCATCCCACTATCAGTGACTGCATATTATGTCTGTTCTTTTGTGACTGGGTTATCTCACTCAGGATGATATTCTCTAGATGCAGCCATTTTCTTAAGAATTTGGTTAAGTCATTGTTTCTGGTGGCTGAGTAGTATTCCATTGTGTATATGTACCACAATTTTTGTATCCATTCGTCTTCTGAAGGACATCTGGGTTCCTTCCAGCTTCTGGCTATTATAAATAGAGCCGCTATGAACATTGTGGTGCATATATCTTTGTTGTGTATTAAAGTGTCTCTGGGGTATATGCCCAGAAGTGGAATAGCTAGGTCTTCAGGTAGTACTATATCCAATTTTCTGAGGTATCGCCAGACAGATTTCCAGAGTGGTTGTATTAGCTTGCAACCCCACCAACAGTGAAGAAGTGTTCCTATTTCTCCACAGCCTCGCCAGCATCTGCTGTCATCTGAGTTTTGGATCTTGGCCAATCTGACTGGTGTGAGGTGGAATCTTAGGGTTGTTTTGATTTGCATTTCCCTGATGGCTAAGGATGTCGAGCACTTCCTCAGATGTTTCTCGGCCATTCAGTGTTCCTCAACTGAAAATGATTTGTTTAGCTCTGTACCCCATTTTTTAATAGGGTTATTTGATTCTCTGGTGTCTAGCTTTTTGAGTTCCTTGTACACCTTGGATATTAGGCCTCTATCTGATGTGGTGTTGGTAAAGATCTTTTCCCATTCTGTTGGTTGCCGTTTTGTTTTCTTGACGATGTCCTTAGTCTTACAGAAACTTTGCAATCTCATTAAGTCCCATTTGTTAATCTTTGACCTTAGAGCTTGAGCCATTGGTGTTTTGTTCAGGAAATTTTCTCCTGTGCCTATGTGTTCTAAGGTTTTCCCTATTTTCTCATCTAATAGTTCCAGTGTATCTGGTTTAATGTGGAGATCTTTAATCTACTTACACTTGAGCTTTGTACAAGGAGATAAGAACGGGTCTATTTTCATTCTTTTGCATGTTGAGTGCCAGTTGGACCAGCACCATTTGTTGAATAGGCTGTCCTTTTTCCATTGAATGTTTACTGCTCCTTTGTCAAAAATCAGGTGACCATATACATGAGGGCTCATTTCTGGATCTTCTATTCTATTCCATTGATCCACTTGCCTATTTCTGTACCAGTACCATGCAGTTTTCAGCACAATTGCCTTGTAATATAGCTTGAGGTCAGGGATAGTGATTCCCGCAGATGTTTTTTTGTTGTTGACGATGGATTTCGCTATTCTAGGTCTTTTGTTATTCCATATGAAATTGCACATTGATCTTTCCAATTCCATGAAGAACTGGGTTGGAATTTTGATGGGGATTGCATTGAATCTGTAGATTGCTTTTGGTAGGATGGCCATTTTTAAGATGTTGATCTTTCCAATCCATGAGCATGGGAGATCTTTCCATTTTCTGAGATCCTCCTCAATTTCTTTCTTTAGAGGTTTGAAGTTCTTGTCATACAGGTCCTTTACTTCCTTAGTTAGAGTCACACCAAGGTATTTCATAGTTTTTGTAACTATTGTGAAGGGTACCTTTTCCCTAATTTCTTTCTCCAAGTTAATTGATTTCTTTTATCACCACCCAACCTTTGAAACACTTCCTAAACTAAGTAGAGCAACTGTGTTATGATTTGTTTCAAGAACATGTGCCCCAGAATGACTGCAGAGATGCCGGACCAGAGATACGAAAAAAATTGCAAGTGTACTATAAAAGAAATCCAAAATTCAGTAAACCAAGTTAAGAGGAAGAGCTTTTCAGTCCAGGAGACTCATACTCGGCCCATTAAGGAAGTAATTATTGAAGCGTCTATTTTAACACCACCAGGTTTTTACACATTCCAGGTCTGGTGTGTGTATGATCATTGCTCAGAGGCCATTGATTGCTCCTGACTCTCTCCACCTTAAGCTGCAGCACATCCCACTGTGCAGACCTCTCCCAAATCTCATACCTTCTGAGTTCAACTGCAGCAGGGAGGGATGAGTACCAGGACCTATGTGCAGGAGGGAAATGAGAGCTGTGCTTCTTCATTGTTATATTTGATATGTTCATAAGAGGTTTTAAAGACTATGATTTTTAATCCCAATGTATCCCAGTGTAGCCACAGTTTTCTATTTCTCAGAATGCAATGTCACACATGGACTGTGACAATGATTGTTTTTCATTTCAGGCATGTTCATCCCATTGACACTGCATACAATGTCATTATCTACAGAGTTCATGGTTAAAAACTGCAAAATTAATTTACAAAGAAAATTACAAAAATTGTACTGTGTTAAGCCGATTTATCAACTTATTCACGTACATAACTGTCCTTAGCTACCTGCATTCCAGAGGCAGCAAGTTAGACACCCGGCAGGATACACCTCACTTCTCTGCTTAACCTGGAATCCTTCTGCTGATCCTCAGGTCTGAGCCGTTTTGTTGTTGTTGTTGTTGTTTGTTTGTTTGTTGGTTGCTTTATATGTAAATAGAGATTTCTCTGACTTTTGAAAACTAAATCAATTTCCTTTAGGTCTTTCTCACATAATGTGGGACTTTTTCATCCCAGAATGTAATGTTTGTAAAGAGAAGGCTTTGGCATACTAAATGACAGTGTTTGAACATCAGAAGATGCACATGTGTTCTCTGTTTTATGGCTAAAAGTGACAGAAATTTTCTGAGTAAGTTCAGAATTCTATACTTGTAGCCCCATTTTCTGGGGCCCCAATTCTTTCATTGGTTACATACAACTTTTCTGACTGAGCCCAGACTGTGCGGTCCTCTGCTGAGGTTTAGTTAGGCAGTTCTTTGGTGTGTATGTATTGGGGCTTCATAATATTGGTGTATGCTGCCACACAGTCAGTGTCTGAGAAAGCCCAGGAGTCCTGGTCAGTTGAGACTGATGGTCTTCAGATAGGATTGCCCTCCTCCTCCACTCCTTCCACCTTTTTTTAAAATTCAACCATAAGGGTCACCAGCTTCTGGTCATTTGTTGGTTGTAAATATCTACATCAGACTCTTACAGCTGCTTGTTGGGTCTTTCAGAAGGCAGTCATGATAGGCTCCTGTTTGTAAGCACACCATAGCCTCAGTAATATTGTCAGGCCTTGGGGCCTCTCACTGAGCTAGAGCTCAGTTTGTGCCTGTCACCAGACCTCCTTTTCCTCAGGCTTCTCTTCACTTTTGTTCTCACAGTTCTTTCAGACAAGAACAATTCTGGGGCTGTGTTTTCTCCTGTGGGATGGCAACACATTCCTCACTTGATGTGCTGTGCTCTGGAGGTAGACTCTAATGTTCCCTCTCCCTAAGTCAGAGCATTTCATATAAAGCCTTTCCTTTTGAATCATGAGGGTCTCTACCTCCAAGATCTCTAGCACATAGTAGGGGGTCCCTGCTTCCTACATACAGAGGTTGTTCTTTCCTTTTTATTCTTCTTGCCCCCAGGTTTTCAGTCCTGTTTCTTTTTTACAATACCTGATCATATTCCCCCTTCCTTTCCCATCTACCACCCAGATTCCTACCTCTCTCTGCCCCCCATGATTTTTTTTCCAAACATGTGAAGCATCCTCATTTGGGCCCTTTCGCTTATTAACCTTCTTGAGTTCTATGGATTGTATCCTGGGCATTCTGTACTTTTGGGCTAATATCCATTTATTAGTGAGTACATACTATGCATGTCCTTTTGGGTCTGAGTTACCTCATTCAGGATGATACTTTCTGGTTCCATCAATTTGCCCTCAAAACTCATGATGTCCTCATTCTTAATAGCTGAGTAGTATGTCATTGTGTAAATGAACATTTTCTGTATCCTTTCTTCTGTTGTGGGGCATTTGGATGATTTCTAGCTTCTGGCTATCACAAATAAGGCAGGTATGAACATAGTGAAACTTGTTCCATTGTGGCGTGGTGAGACAACTTTTGCATATATATTTCCAAGATTGCTATAGCTGAGTCATCAGGTAACATTTATTTCTAATTTTTGGAGAATCCTCCAGATTGATTTCCTGAGTGATTGCACCAGCAATGGAAGATTGTTCCTCTTTCTCCACATCCTTGCCAACATGTGTTATCACCTGAGGTTTTCATCTTAGCCACTCTGATTGTTGTAAGCTGGAATCTCAGGGCCATTTTGATTTGCATTTCTCCAATGACTACGGACTTTGAATATTTCTTTAAGTGCTTCTCAGACATTTGAGAACCCTCTGAGGTGAAACTGAGCAGAAAGCATATCCAAACTTATGTGTCATAATGAAAGCAGTGCTTAGAAGAAAATACATAGAAGTAAGTGTCCTGGTAAAGGAATTGGAGAGATCCTAAACCTGCAAGTTAACAGCACATCAGACAGTTCTAAAGAAAGGGAAGCAAAAGTAGGGAAGAAGAGGAAATGGCAGGAAATAGTCACACTCAGGGACAAAATCAACCAAATAGAAACAAACAGAACTATACAAAGAATCAACAAAATCAAACCTGGCTTTTTTGAGAGAATCAAAAAGATAGATAAACTCTTACCCAGACTAACCAGAGGGCACTGAGCCAATAGCCAAATAAACAAAATCAGAAATGAAAGGGAGCCATAAAAACAAAAACTGAGAAAATGCATAATGTTATCAGATTATACTACAAAAGTCTATAGTCAACAAAACTAGAAAATTAGATGAAATAAATGATTTTCTAGACAGATACTACATACCAAAGTTAAATCAAGAGCAGCTTAACTATCTAAACAGGCCATGTCACCTCAGGAAATAGAAGGTATGAAAAACCTCCCAACCAAAAAAAGCACAGTGCCAGATGGCTGTAGTGCAGAATGCTACCAGAACATCAAAGAAGACCAAGCTTCCTCAAACTATTCCACAAAATAGAAACATAATTTATTCTATGACATGACAATTACTCTGATACCTAAAACACAAAAGGACTACCCCCCCACAAAAAATAGAGAGCTGCAGATATATTTTTCTTATTAATATCGATGCAAAAATAGTCTATTAAATTTTTGCAAATCAAATCCAAGGACACAACATATTGATTTTAACCTATCTAAATGTTCTTTCTTTCTATTCTTCCTTCTTTCTCTTTTAACTGAACTTCTGGCCTACATTTTAATACTCCTCCTAGATTCTCAGCTACTTGCAAAAGAATGTAAGTTGTCATGACTTCTACCTGTCTCATTAGACATTCATCCATTAACCACTACTTGTGGACTCTTTCTATGAATATTAAACTCTTGTTGTACCAAACAAACCTGTAATGTTGGCTTCAGAGGGCTTTCCTACTCTTATGCCCCATAAAAAATACTTATCATTATAATACATTCAAATGCTGAAGCAAGATACCTGAAAGTAATCTTGGTACTTCTCAATTTAAACATTATTTCATCTGCGTAAATATCACAGAGCACTGAACAAATCATGTTTCTGTGATATTGGTCAAATAGAATGAAGACAACAACAATTCTGTTTATTTCTATAAAGTTCTAATACAATGAATTTCAGGTAGTAAAAATCTATGTCTAGGTACATGTGCACAGATACAACAGTCATCGGAGTACATTCTCCCAGAGGAAATATTTAACTTCATTTAAAACACAGCTGAAAAAATACAAGTTGAAAGACATGAATACAAGTGTCTCAACTATAAAACTATAGACAAAGAATCCTCAGTGTACAGCGTTTGGCTGCTGAATAACTCAGTATTGCATTTCTCAGGGACAATGTGTAACACATACTTCTTGATTGTATTGATTGCATGAACAATGACATCATACTGATGCTGTTTCTCATGTTGATTACAGATTCTGTAAGCTGCATACATGTCAGAAGTAACTAACACCATTCAGGATCCTTTCTACTTCATCCTCATGGGCATCCCTGGATTTGAGAATATCCATCTCTGGATCTCAATCCCCTTCTTCTGCATCTACAGCATCTCCATCATGGGCAACACCACCATTCTCACCGTCATCCACACAGAGCCATCTCTCCACCAGCCCATGTACCTCTTCCTCTCCATGCTGGCCCTCACTGACCTGGGTCTCACTCTCACCACGCTCCCTACTGTCATGCAGCTCCTCTGGTTCAACATCCGGGAAATCAACTTTGAGGCCTGCTTTGCACAGTTTTTTTTTCTCCATGGGTTTTCATTCATGGAATCCTCTGTTCTATTAGCCATGTCCTTTGACCGTTATGTGGCCATCTGCCGCCCCCTCCACTATGCCTCAATACTCACCAGTGAGGTCATTGGTAAAATAGGGTTGGCTATCATTTGCCGCTGTGTCTTAGCTGTTCTTCCCTCCCTTTTCCTGCTCAAGCGTCTGCCCTTCTGCCATTCCCACCTTCTGTCTCACTCCTACTGCCTCCACCAGGATATGATTCACCTGGTCTGTGCTGACATCAGGGTCAACAGATGGTATGGCTTTGCTCTGGTCCTGCTCACTATTGTGTTAGACCCTCTGCTCATTGTAATCTCCTATGTACTTATCCTGAGAAGTATCCTGAACACAGCCACTTGGACTGAAAGACTCCGGGCTTTCAACAACTGTTTGTCCCATATGCTGGCTGTTCTGGTTCTCTATGTACCCATGGTTGGTGTGTCTATGACTCACCGCTTTGCCAAGCATGCCTCTCCACTGGTCCATGTTATCATGGCCAATGTCTACCTGCTGGCACCTCCTGTGATGAACCCCATCATTTACAGTGCAAAGACCAAGCAGATCCGCCAAGGAATCACTCGCCTTCTCTTGCAGAGAAAGGTGCACTGAAGAGTGCAATTTATATAGAAAAGAGTAACCTAATATATGTAACATGGAGCCGAGCATAAACATTACTGCTATCAAATTGTCTATAGCATGGATGTGAACTGGAACATTTGCTTTATAGATACTGTGAACTAACATGAAAAAGTAGAAATTAAGAGATACTTTTTAAAGCTTAGGTTTGCTTTTCTGTAACTGTTTGCCTTTGATATAAAAAAAAAACCTTAAAATATAAATCGATTTAGTTTTTCTTCATGGTGTTTTGAACATATATTAAAGTTCATGATTTTGTTTTAGAAACTCAAAATTTTTTATAATGTATAAACATGGTCAGTAGAGGTATAACCTTTGCATGTTTCTTTCTTTTTTTGGTGTGAGTTAATTATTTATTATTTTTATTTTATATATTTTAATTAATCATTTTAATCATATGCATTTCAAATGATATCCCCTACCTGGTTACCCCTCCACCAATTCCTCTTTCTATCTCCCCCAACCACCCTCTCCTTTCCCTCTATGTCCTTGCTCTTTGACCCATTCACTCACTTCTGCCTCATACCTCTAACATCCCCCTAAACTGGGGAATCAAACCTTCCTCCCCTCATATTGATGTCAGATAAACAATCCTCTGCTTTGTATGTATGAGTCCTAGTTTCCTCCAAGTATACTCTTTGGTTGGTGGTTTAGTCTCTGATAGGTCTGGGTGATCCAGTTAGTTGATATTGTACTTGTTTTTTTTTTTTTTTTTTTTTTTTGTTTGTTTGTTTTTTTTGATTAGCTATTTTAAGTATACACTTTCAAATGTTATTCTCTTCCCTGGTTTGCCCATCACATCCTATTTCTCCTGCTTCTATGAGGATATTCCCCATCCCAAATTCCTCCAGCATCCCTACCCTGTCATTCCCCTTCACAAGACCAAGTGCTTTGCCTCCTATTGATGGCAGAGAGTACCATCCATTGCTACATATGTGATTGGAGCCATGTGTACCTTTTGGTTGGTGGTTTAGTCCCTGGGAGCTCTGGGAAATCTAGTTGGTTGATATTGTGTTTTTCCTATGGGATTGCAAACCCATTCAGATCCTCAGTCCTTTCTCTAACTCCTCCATTGGAATCCCGTGCTCAACCCGATAGTTAACTGAAAGCATCTTCATCTGTGTGTGTAAGGCTCTAGTAGAGCCTCTCAGAAGCCATCTATATCAGGATCCCGTAAGCAAGCAATTCTTGGCATCAGCAATAGAGACTGGGTTTAGTGTCTGCATATGGGATAGATCCCCAGGTGAATCAGTCTCTGGAAAGACTTTCCATTAGTCTTTGCTCCTCTCTTTGTCCTAGTTTTTCTTCCCATGAGGATTTTCTTCCCTCTTCTAAGAAGGACTGCAACATTCACTTTTTGATCTTCTGGTTTGTTGAGCTTCACATGCTGTGGATTGTATCTTGGGTATTCCTAACTTTTGGGCAAATATCCAATTATCATAGAGTGCATGCTGTGTGTGGCATTTCTGGTTTTTGTTTGTTTGTGTGTTTTGTCTTTGTGATTGAGGTACCTCACTCAGGATGTTATTTTCTAGTTATATCCATTTCCCTGGGAATTTCATGAAGTAATTCCTTTTAATAGCTGAGTAGTACTGTGTACATGTACCACTATTTCTGCATCCATTTCTCTATTAAAGGACATCTGGGTTATTTTCAGCATCAGGATATTACAAATAAGGCTGCTATGAAAATGGTGGAGCATGTGTCCTTGTTATATGTTGAAGCTTCTTTTGGGTATATGGCAAGGACTGGTATATCTGGGTCCACAGATAGTACTATGTCCAATTTTCTGAAGAACTGCCAGACTGACTTCCAGAGTGGGCATACCAGTTTACAATTGTACCAACAGTGGAGGACTGTTCCTCTTTCTCCACATCCTCCCCAGGATCTGCTGTCCCCTGAGTTTTTGATCTTAGCCATTCTGACTGCAGTGAGGTGAAATTTCAAGGTTGATTTGAATTGCATTTCCCTGATGATGACTAGGGATGTTGAGCATTTCTTTAGGTGCTTCTCAGCCATTCGGTATTTATCTGTTGAAAATTATTTGTTTAGCTCTGTTCCCCATTTTTAGTAGGATTATTTTATTCTCTAGAGTCTAACTTCTTGAGTTCTTTGCATATATTGTGCACTAGCCCTCTATCATATGTAAGATTTGTAAAAATATTTTCCCAATCTGTTGGTTGCTGTTTTATCCTGTTTACAGTGTCCTTTGGATTACAGAAACTTTGCAATTTCATGAGGTAGCCATGGTGTTCTGTCCAGTAAATTTTCCCCTGTGCCTGCCTATGTTTTCTAAGATTTTCCCAATTTCTGTTTTTTACTTTCAGTATATCTGGTTTTATATGGAGGTGTTTGATCCACTTGGACTTTAATTTTGTACAAAGAGATAACAAATAATTGATTTGCTTTCTTCTGCATGCTACCAGTTGAACCAGAACCATTTTCCATTGAATGTTTTTAGCTTTTTTGTCAAAGATCAAGTGACCGTAGTTATTTGGGTTCACTTCTGGGTCTTTGATTCTCTTCCATTGATCTACCTTCCTGTCTATGTAACAATACTATGTGGTTTTTATGACAGTGGATCTGTAATACAGCTTGAGGTCAGGAATGGTGATTCTCCCAGACGTTTTTTTATTGTTGAGAATATTTTTTTCTGTCCTGGAGTTTTATTATGCCAAATAAATTTGCAAATTGCCTTTTCTAACTTTATAAAGAATTGAGTTGCAATTTAGAGGGGGATTGTATTGAATCTGTAGATTGCTTTAAATAAGATGGTCATTTTTACTATGCTGTTATTCCAATCCATGAACATAGGAGATCTTTCCCCCTTCTAAGACTTCTTGAAATTCTTTCTTCAAAGACTTGAAGATCTTGTCAGCCAGATTTTTCACTTGCTTTGTTAGGGTCAAACCAAAGAATTTAATATTTTTATGCCTATTGTGAAAGGTGTCTTTCCCTAATTTCTTTCTTAACCTGTTTGTCTTTTTAGTAGATGAAGCCTATGATTTGTTTGAGTCAAATTTATATTCAGCCACTTTGCTGAAGTTGTTTATTAGCTGTAAAAGTTCTCTGGTGGAATTTTTGGGGTCACTTAAGTATACTATCATGTCATCTGCAAGTAGTAATATTTTGATTTCTTCCTTTACTCTTTGTGTGGTTTTTTGTTTTGTTTTGTTTTGTTTTTTTTTACCCTCTTTGCTCTCTGATTTTATTGTCTAGTAAGTACTTCCAGGACTCTATTGAATAGGTAGGAAGAGAGTGGGCAGCCTTGTCTAGTCTCTGATTTTAGTGTAATTGCTACAAGTTTTTCACCATTTAGTTTAATGTTGACTATTGAATTGCTGTGTAGATTGTCCTGAAGACTTTTCCCATGAAAGAGTGTTGAATTTTGTCAAATGTTTTCTCAGCATCTAATGAGATGATAATGTGTGGTTTTTTTGTTTATTTGTTTCTTTATATAATGTATTACATTGCTGGGTTTCCATGTATTTCACCATCCCTCCATCCCTTGTATTGTGGAAATAATAATAATAATAATAATAATAATAATATTAATAATAATAATAATAATAATAATAAGAAGAAGAAGAAGAAGAAGAAGAAGAAGAAGAAGAAGAAGAAGAAGAGGAAGTTAACTTTATATCACATACTAGTGCCAACCAGCACCCTGATTGCCACATGACACTCATTGACCCTGCTTCTACTCTGTCACATGATCTGCAAACAGCCCTCTGCATGCAGTTCCCATCCCAGTGGTCCACTCTGCCCACCCTAGCTGCTTCTATCCCAGGTGGTCCATGACTGCCTCTGTGTGTTGTTTTCACTCAGTTTTCCTTGGATGCCTGTTGCCATGCCTTGCACACCCAAATCCCAACTCCTGGGTGGATTTTGTGCATCAAGCCACTACACCCTTTTTTTACTCAAGTTGCCATATCAAAGAACACTCCAAAATACTCTGATCCAATTGGCATGATACAATTTGCAAAAATAGATAAGTCAAAAGATCCTCTACAATTCCATTCCTTATAAAATACTCATAGCAACCTTTTTCCATGAAGAGACGCACAGAGAGGAAACATCTATGTCTGCCTTCACATTGCCCCATCTTGAATCTCCTGCTTTCTCCTTCTTTTTCACCTTAACAAACCTTTATCTCTATCCCACTGTCTACTGTCCAATCGTATTTCACCTTGCCATCAACATACACACCCTGGGATGAAGCCTATTTTTTCATGATAGATGACAGTTTTGATGTGGTCTTAGATTTTGTTTGTGAGAATTTTATTGAGTATTTTAGCATCGATGTTAATAAGGGATAATTGGTCAAAAGCTCTTTTTCATTTTTTTAGGTTTTTGTAGTTTACTTAAAAGCATACTTATTGCTTAATAGAATAAATTGGTTAGTGTACTTTCTATTTTATGGAATAGTTTGAAAAGTATGAGTATTAGGTCTTCTTTGAACGTGTGATACAATTCTGCAATAAATTTATCTGGTCCAACAATTAATTCCATTTGGAGATTTTAATGTCTGCTTCTGACTTTTAGGGATTATGGAACTGTTCAGGTGTTTAATCTCAATCTCATTTAACTTTGGCACCAGGTATCTGTCTAGAATATTGGACATTTCATCCAGATTTTAAAGTTTTTTTTTTAGTATAAGCTTTTGCAGTAGACTCTGATGATATCTCGAATTTCCTCATTTTCTGTAGTTATGTCTTCAATTTCACTTCTGATTTCCTTAATTTGGATATTTTCTATGTTCCCTCTGGTTAGACTAGCTGAAGAGTTTATCTTTCTTGATGATTTACTTAATTAACCAGTTCCTGGTTTTGTTAAATTTTTGTATAGTTCTTTTTGTTTCTAATTGGTTGGTTTCATCCCTGAGTTTGATTATTTCCTGCCATCCACTTCCCCTGGGTATATCTGCTTCTTTTTGTTCCAGAGATTTCAGGTGTGTTGTCAAGCTGCTAGTGTATGCTTTCTCTAGTTTCTTTTGGAAGCACTAAGAGCTATGAGTTTTCCTATTAGCACTGATTTTATTGCATCCCTTAAGTTTGGGTATGTTGTGCCTTCATTTTCATTAAATTTTAAAAAGTCTTTAATTTCCTTCTTTATTTTTTTGAACAGTTTATCATTGAATGAAGCATTGTTCAGCTCTATGTTTAAGTGGGCTTTGTCATTTTCATTGTTATTGAAGACCAGTCTTAATTCATGATAATCTGATAGGATACATGGGATTATTTCAATCTTCTTATATCTGTTGAGGACTTTTTTGTGACAGATTATATGGTCATTTTTGGAGAAGACACTATGAGGTACTGAGAAAAAGCTATAATTTTTGTTTTAGGATGAAATGCACTACAGACATCAGTTAAATCCATTTGGTTCATAACTTCTGATAGTGTTTCTGGTGTTAGCTAGTCTTCAGGATTCTCACAGTGACATGGCCCTCTTGTAAGCATGTGTTATCTCCCAGCAGGGTCTGGGTACAGAGAGCTGAGACACAGGGTCAGCACAGGGTGCAGACAGAAACAGGAAGGATCCTGTCCCAGACTGCTACATGGTTCCCATATACTGAAGCCTCTGGAAAGGTTCCTCTTGGGCCAGAAATTTGAGCAGAGGTGGTGGTCTCACCTGTGCTTTCAGTTGTGTCAGAACTCCTCGGAGACTAGCTTTCTCCCAGCAGGGTCTGGGTAAAGAGAGCTCTGGCACAAGGTCAGCTCCAGGCACAAAAGGAAACCAGAAGGAACCTGTCCAAAATGTTTCTAGATTCCAGTGTCCTAAGGGCTCCGGGTGGGTTCCTTTTGGGGCAGGAATTTGAGCACATGTTTTGGTTTTACCTGTGCTCTTAGATGTGTCAGCACTTCTGGAGACCAGCTCTCTCCCCATGGGGTCTGGTATAGAGAGCTGTAGCACAGGGTCTGCTCTAGATGCAGGTGGAAACCGGAAGCTTGAACAACTTTTGAAAGTATTCATGAATGGTTTAATTTTAACCATAGTTGGGTGATCTGTGGTTATATCTGCAAACTTAGAATGGTATATTTGGACAGATATTGTTGTTATTGTTTATTATTATCATCATCATCATCATTATCATCATCATTATTATTATTATCATTATTATTATTATAAACCATAAAAACAGTTTTCTCTTCATCCTCTGACCATAGTTTCTTTATGCAGCACCCCCACCTTCCTCATAAAATTCACTCCCGTTTAGTTTCTCTTCAGTAAAAGTCAGCCTCCATAGATATCATCCAGCCAGGTCAGTCAGAATAAGTGCAGTCAGACTAAGCATCGCCTCTCCTATTAAAGCTAAACAAGGCAACCCGCTTAGAGGAAAGAGTTCCAAAGGCAGACAACAGAGTCAGAGACATCTCCTACTCCTACAAGACAATCAAGCTGGCCACCCATTACATATGTACAGAAGGCCTCAGTCAGGCACATTTAGGCCTAGGATAGTTGATTCTTGGGTTCTTCTTGTAGTTTCCCTAACACCTCTGCTCTTACAGACCTTCCTTGAAGATTGTTTTCAGGTGAGAAGAGAATGTATGGGGCATCTTTCAAAATTACAAAGACCTCAAAGCATCTTATTCAATCTTATATTAACTAATAGTGTTATTACTCAGGTAGTAGTGACCATAAAAATATTCAAACATATAGGGACATAACTTTAATTTTTTTACCATTAAAAAACTTAATAATACATCATAAGATGTGGGGGTAAATAATTTAAACTGAAAATTGGAACATGGTTTTTTATCTGGTAAAATTTTTAACTATTATTTCAGTGGTCTGTGGTGGATTTATCTATGGGAATAGCTGACTCCTGCTCAAGCCTTCTGTTCTTTACTAAGCCTTCCATTCTACCCACTGTGCCCCATCTCTGTCCCACTCATAAAGCTCCTGCGGTAACAAAGAATGCAAATATTTTTTCTCCTTTTCTTGAACACAGTGGAATTCATGCAAACGTTCCAATACTTACATTCTCTAGAGCTCAAACTAGGAGCTCCTAAGTAGGATAACAATAAAAGTAGGCTCTGTTGTTCTTTCACAGCCATAGTTTACTCAAAAGATCTACACACTGCTACTGATGTTGTTTCAAATAATCTTTCCATAAATAAATTAATCACAATAAATTTGTGGTATCTCCTCTCTGCCAGTCATGAACGTATGTGTCCATGAGTTGGAAAAAAGTATTTTCTGATCCGTAGCCTCATGGGAAGAATAGCATCATCATCAGCCAAGGAAACTGAGGTGGAGAGGGTGACTGGGAGAGGGAGCACCTTCATGGAAACAAATTGAGGATAAAGAGGGAGCAGAGTGAGGAAAAGGATATAACATGTGAAATGTAAATACAGAAAATATACAATAAAAAAGTGAAAAAAAAGGAAAGTACTTTCTATACTCTTGATTTATATATCTAGATTTTGTATATGTTTCTGTATATCCTGTCATTTATAGGATCTTTGGCTAACTATACAACCATATACATTCTTCTCTCTTATAAAAACTAATTGCACAAAGAGAACACCTCCCAGACAATCTTAGTAAATCTTAAAATTGAAGTATAATGAATGTTTAAGTCAAAATGTTTAAATAATATTTTATCTATAGCTGGTGTAATAACTACTTATGCTTGTATGATCTTTCCACATTGATACATATTGATGATTTAATCAAGAGAATGTATAATACACATCCTTTAGCATTTCTCTGTGGTGATGTCATTCATAATACTCTTTGTTGTTTCTTCTAAAAGAGGCAGTGCATTAAAATAGGTAACTATAGTTACCCTATTTTCAAAAATAGAACACCAGGATTTGTTCTTCTATTTTAATTATATAATTATATATTTGACCAAGCTTTTTTATCTCCCTACCATTCCCTTGTTTTCCTTAGCCTTTTGTAATTTTCATTCTAACTTTAATTTCTACATATCTATGTTTGGATAACATATTGTCCTCCAAGTATTTGTTTTTGTTTTTCTCTGTAAGAATGCAAAATGCTCTGAGAAATTTCTTATTTACAAGTTTCTTATTTAATTATCATACAAGATAACTCTCTACATATTCATTTTATATCCATGTTTAATTTCCTTAGGGGCACCTAATATTGAGAAAGCAGTATGAATAATTAGATTTAGATAATAGCTCTTCAGGGAACCTGACTCTGTCTCTTTACTCCACGGAGGGAGCTTCTGATTGGCTTTAAAAGATGCAAGGCATCATTCTTGCCACAGATCTACGAAGCTACGGATGGCATGGGCCAAGAACATGTCAAAGTGAGATTCTCAAGTCACATACAATATTAAATGGTAAGTGCTCAAGCCTATGGTCTGCCAGTCTTCCAACCTAAAGCAGCTTGAGAAAGATTTCAACCTCTTACCGCATATGTAGCAGAGGATGCCCTTGTGGGACATCAATGGGAGGAGAGACCCTTGGTCCTGGGAAGGCTCAATGCCCCAGTGTAAGGGATTGCCAGGGTGTGGAAGCAAGAGTAGGTGGATGGGTGCAGACACATCCTCATTGATGCAGAAGAAGGGAGAATAAGGTAAGTGGTTTCCAGAAAAAAAGGCAAAAAAGGGGATAACATTTGAAATGTAAATAAATAAAATATCCTCTCCTAAAAAATAAAAATATTTCAACTGTCATCTCTGGCCAAAGCTCTGTAGCTTTCTTCCTATTGACAGGCACCACTTTAGCTGCCTGAACATGTGAGATGAAATGACAAGAAGCCTAAAAACAGCTAAGGGCAAGTTCACAAAAGGTCATAGGTCATAAGGTCTAGAAATAGCTCTTCTACTGTAACACTTCTAGTGTACACACCTCCTGTATCCTTCATATAACTCATTCATCTTGTCGGGGCTGATCTATTACTGGAAACTCTCTGTCTTCTTGTTTCCCACATCAATGCAGTGATAGCACCAGCCAGACAGTAACAGGAAATAACAGTGTAATTAGATAACTGGGGATAAGCCAATCTCCCAGAGAATATTTTTTCATTGAGAATTTCTTTTATTCTTTTTCCTTAGATACTCTGTATTTATATTTGAGGTGTTATCCCTTTAACCCGCCCCGCTCCCATCCCCCTCACCCTGTATTTGCCTGCATGAAGTTCACTCCTTTCTGATCCCCCTCTTCATTCCATTGCCTTGGTATTTCCCTACATTGGGAAAATGTGCCCACAGAGAATACGTTTTAAAAAGATTGTAGGCAGGAAACACTAACACTTAGTTGTTGCTAAAAGCTTATGAAAATATTCATACTTATGGTCTGATGTAGATAGTAACATGGCTATTTTGACAGTAAAAAAATATATATGCACATATGTAGATGTAATTTACATAGGAGCCACCTTCCATCCTGCACAGTTCCAAGACTGTGGGACTCAGTGTATCACATTCTTGTCCTTCTGTTGATATGTTCTGAATTATTATTCTATTCTATACTGCTTTTTTCTCTTCATAGTTAATTGATTTCTTTTATCACCACCCAACTTTTGAAACACTTCCTAAACTAAGGAGAGCAACTGTGTTATGATTTGTTTCAAGAACATGTGCCCCTCAATGACTGCAGAGATGGGAGACCAGAGATACAAAAAAAAACTGCAAGTGTACTAGAAAAGAAATCCAAAATTCAGTAATCCAAGTTAATAGGAAGAGCTTTTCAGTCCAGGAGACTCATCCTCGGCCCATTAAGGAACTAATTGTTGAAGTGTCTATTTTAACACCACCAGGTTTTCACACACTCCAGGTCTGGTGTGTGTATGATCATTGCTCAGAGGCCATTGATTGCTCCTGACTCTCTCCACCTTAAGCTGCAGCACAGCCCACTGTGCAGACCTCTCCCAAATCTCATACCTGCTGAGTTCAACTGCAGCAGGGAGTGATGAGTACCAGGATCCTATGTGCAGGAGGGAAATGAGAGCTGTGCTTCTTCATTGTTATATTTGATATGTTCATAAGAGGTTTTAAAGACTATGATTTTAAATCCCAATGTATCCCAGTGTAGCCACAGTTTTCTTTTTCTCAGAATGCAATGTCACACATGGACTGTGACAATGACTGTTTTTCATGTCAGGCATGTTCATCCCGTTGACACTGCATACAATGTCATTATCTACAGAGTTCATGGTTAAAAACTGCAAAATTAATTTACAAAGAAAATTACAAAAATTGTACTGTGTTAAGCCGATTTATCAACTTATTCACGGACATAGCTGTCCTTAGCTACCTGCATTCCACAGGCAGCAAGGTAGACACCTGGCAGGATACACCTAACATCTCTGCTTAACCTGGAATGCTTCTGCTGATCCTCAGGTCTGAGCCCTTTTGTTGTTGTTGTTGTTGTTGTTGTTAGTTTGTTGGTTTTTATGTAAATAGAGATTTCTCTGACTTTTAAAACCTAAATCAATTTCCTTTAGGTCTTTCTCACATAATGTGGGACTTTTTCATCCCAGAATGTAATGTTTGTGAAGACAAGGCTTTGGCATACTAAATGACAGTGTTTGAACATCAGAAGATGTACATGTGTTCTCTGTTTTATGGCTAAAAGCTGCAGATATTTTTCTGAGTAAGTCCAGAACTCTATACTTGTAGCCCCATATTCTGCGGCCCAAAGTCTTTCATTGGTTACATACAACTTTTCTGACTGAGCCCAGACTGTGCGGTCCTCTGCTGGGGTTAGATAGGAAGTTCTCTGGTGTGTATGTATTGGGGCTTCATACCATTGGTGTATGCTGCCTCACAGTCAGTGTCTGAGAAAGCCCAGGGGTCCTGGTCATTTGAGACTGATGGTCTTCAGATAGGATTGCCCTCCTCCTCCACTCCTTCCACCTTTTTTTAAAATTCAACCATAAGGGTCACCAGCTTCTGGTCATTTGTTGGTTGTAAATATCTACATCGGACTCTTACAGCTGCTTGTTGGGTCTTTCAGAAGGCAGTCATGATAGGCTCCTGTTTGTAAGCACACCATAGCCTCAGTAATATTATCAGGCCTTGGTGCCTCTCACTGAGCTAGAGCTCAGTTTGTGCCTGTCACCAGACCTCCTTTTCCTCAGGCTTCTCTTCACTTTTGTTCTCACAGTTCTTTCAGACAGGAACAATTCTGGGGCTGTGTTTTCTACTGTGGGATGGCAACCCATTCCTCACTTGATGTGCTGTGCTCTGGAGGTAGACTCTAATGTGCCCTCTCCCTAAGGCAGGGCATTTCATATAAGGCCTTTCCTTTTGAATCATGAGGGTCTCTACCTCTCAGATATCTAGCACATGGTAGGGGGGTCCCTGCCTCCTACATCCAGAGGTTGTTCTTTTCATTTTATCCTTCTGGCCCTCAGGTTTTCAGTCCTGTTTCTTTTTTACAATACCTGATCATATTCCCCCTTCCTTTCCCCTCTCCCACCCAGATTCCTCCCTCTCTCTGCCCCCCATGATTGCTTTCTTCTTCCTCACAAGTGAAGCATCCTCATTTGGGCCCTTTCGCTTATTAACCTTCTTGAGTTCTATGGATTGTATCCTGGGTATTCTGTACTTTTGGGCTAATATCCACTATTTAGTGAGTACATACTATACATGTCCTTTTGGGTTTGAGCTACCTCTTTCAGGATGATACTTTCTAGTTCCATCGATTTGTCCTCAAAACTCATGATGTCCTCGTTCTTAATAGCTGAGTAGTATGTCATTGGGTAAATGAACATTTTCTGTATCCTTTCTTCTGTTGTGCGGCATTTGGGTGATTTCTAGCTTCTGGCTATCACAAATAAGGCCTGTATGAACATAGTGAAACATGTTCCCTTGTGGCATGGTAGGACAACTTATGCATATATGTCCAAGATTGCTATAGCTGAGTCATTAGGTAACATTTATTTCTAATTTTAGGAGAAACCTCCAGATTGATTTCCCGAGTGATTGCACCAGCAATGGAAGATTGTTCCTCTTTCTCTACATCCTTGCCAACATGTGTTGTCACCTGAGGTTTTCTACTTAGCCACTCTGATTGTTGTAAGCTGGAATCTCAGGGCCATTTTGATTTGCATTTCTCTGATGACTAAGGACTTTGAATATTTCTTAAAGTGCTTCTCAGACATTTGAGAACCCTCTGTTGTGAAACTGAGGAGATAGCATATCCAAACTTATGTGACATAATGAAAGCAGTGCTTAGAAGAAAATACATAGAAGTAAGTGTCCTGGTAAAGGAATTGGAGAGATCCTAAACCTGCAAGTTAACAGCACATCAGACAGCTCTAAAGAAAAGGAAGCAAAAGTAGGGAAGAAGAGGAAATGGCAGGAAATAGTCACACTCAGGGACAAAATCAACCAAATAGAAACAAACAGAACTATACAAAGAATCAACAAAATCAAACCTGGCTTTTTTGAGAGAATCAAAAAGATAGATAAACTCTTACCCAGACTAACCAGAGGGCACTGAGCCAATAGCCAAATAAACAAAATCAGAAATGAAAGGGAGCCATAAAAAAAAAAAACCGAGAAAATTCATAATGTCATCAGATTATACTACAAAAGTCTATAGTCAACAAAACTGGAAAATCTAGATGAAATAAATGATTTTCTAGACAGATACTACATACAAAAGTTAAATCAAGAGCAGCTTAACTATCTAAACAGGCCCATGTCACCTAAGGAAATAGAAGCTATGAAAAACTTCCCAACCAAAAAAAGCACAGTGCCAAATGGCTGTAGTGCAGATTGCTACCAGAACATCAAAGAAGACATAATACCAATCTTCCTCAAACTATTCCACAAAATAGAAACATAATTTATTCTATGACACCACAATTACCTAAACCACACAAAGACTACCCCCCTACAAAAAATAGAGAGAGAGCTGCAGACATATTTTTTTATGAATATTGATGCAAAAATAGTCTATTAAATTTTTGCAAATCAAATCCAAGGACACAACATATTGATTTTAACCTATCTAAATGTTCTTTCTTTCTATTCTTCCTTCTTTCTCTTTTAACTGAACTTCTGCCCTACTTTTTAATACACCTGCTAGCTTCTCAGCTACTTGCAAAAGAATGTAAGTTGCCATGACTTCTTCCTGTCATATTAGACATTCATCCATTAACCACTACTTGTGGACTCTTTCTATGAATATTAAACTCTTGTTGTACCAAACAAACCTGTAATGTTGGCTCCAGAGGGCTTTTCTACTCTTATGCCCCATAAAAAATAATTATCATTATAATCCATTCAAATGCTAAAGCAAGATACCTGAAAGTAATCTTTGTACTTCTCAATTTAAACATTATTTCATCTGCGTAAATATCACAGAGCACTGAACAAATCATGTTTCTGTGAAATTGGTCAGATAGAATGAATACAACAACAATTCTGTTTATTTCTTTAAAGTTGTAATACAATGAATTTCAGGTAGTAAAAGTCTATGTCTAGGTACGTGGGCACAGATACAACAGTCATCGGAGTACATTCTCCCAGAGGAAATATTTAACTTCATTTAAAACACAACTGAAGAAATACAAGTTGAAAGACATAAGGTTGTTTCCACTACAAAACTATAGACAAAGAATACTCAGTGTTCAGTGTCTGGCTGCTGAATAATTCAGTATTGCATTTCTCAGGGACAATGTGTAACACATACTTCTTGATTGTATTGATTGCATGAACAATGACATCATACTGATGCTGTTTCTAATGTCGATTACAGATTCTGTAAGCTGCATACATCAAATATGTCAGAAGTAACTAACACCACTCAGGATCCTTTCTACTTCATCCTCACGGGCATCCCTGGATTTGAGAATATCCATCTCTGGATCTCCATCCCCTTCTTCTGCATCTACAGCATCTCCGTCATGGGCAACACCACCATCCTCACCGTCATCCGCACAGAGCCATCTCTCCACCAGCCCATGTACCTCTTCCTCTCCATGCTGGCCCTCACTGACCTGGGTCTCACTCTCACCACGCTCCCAACTGTCATGCAGCTGCTCTGGTTCAACATCCGGGAAATCAGCTTTGAGGCCTGCTTTGCACAGTTATTTTTCCTCCATGGGTTTTCATTCATGGAATCCTCTGTTCTATTAGCCATGTCCTTTGACCGTTATGTAGCCATCTGCCGCCCCCTCCACTATGCCTCAATACTCACCAGTGAGGTCATTGGTAAAATAGGGTTGGCCATCATTTGCCGCTGTGTCTTAGCTGTTCTTCCCTTACTTTTCCTGCTCAAGCGTCTGCCCTTCTGCCACTCCCACCTTCTGTCTCACTCCTACTGCCTCCACCAGGATATGATTCACCTGGTCTGTGCTGACATCAGGGTCAACAGATGGTATGGCTTTGCTCTGGTCCTGCTCACTATTGTGTTAGACCCTCTGCTCATTGTAATCTCCTATGTACTTATCCTGAGAAGTATCCTGAACACAGCCACTTGGACTGAAAGACTCCGGGCTTTCAACAACTGTTTGTCCCATATGCTGGCTGTTCTGGTTCTCTATGTACCCATGGTTGGTGTGTCTATGACTCACCGCTTTGCCAAGCATGCCTCTCCACTGGTCCATGTTATCATGGCCAATGTCTACCTGCTGGCACCTCCTGTGATGAACCCCATCATTTACAGTGCAAAGACCAAGCAAATAAGCCAAGGAATCACTCGCCTTCTCTTGCAGAGAAAGGTGCACTGAAGAGTGCAATTTATATAGAAAAGGGTAACTTAATATATGTAACATGGAGCCGAGCATAAACATTACTGCTATCAAATTGTCTATAGCATGGATGTGAACTGGAACATTTGCTTTATAGATACTCTGAGCTAATACAAGAGACATTGTTGCTTGACTGGAAATTAGAAAAGCTTTTTTTTTTTCTTTTTAGTATACAATAGAGTTTATTGAGGGCATGGGGAAATAATTAAGATAGAAAAGTATTGGAGGACCAGAAGAGGTATTTTTTTTTTGGCTTATGTTTGCTTCGCTTTAAGATAAAAAAATCAAAATATAAACTTATTTCTTTTTTTTTCTTCACAGTGTTTTGAACACATGGTAAAGTACATGATTTTGGTTCTGAAACTCAAAATTATTATAATGTATAAATATGTTCACTTGAGCTACAGCCTTAGCATGTCTCTTTCAATACTAAATGCTAGAATTAAATTAAATTAAAAAGACTTTATATAATTAATACCCATAATAATGTGAAATAACTCCATGGAATAGGAAACCAATTAAAGAATGAATAAAGTACATATATTTGTGTCACATGGAAAGATAAATTAACTCTTTGTATCAAGAGCTGAAGTTGAATAAGTTTGACAATATGAGAGTTTGGGAAATGAAAGTGTGAGGAATAGATTAACTATTGCATACTGAGTCCACATGCCCTGTGTGATTTTCTTCCAGAAGCATCCACTCAGCAATGTCTCTGGGCAGTAACAGAACACTGATGTCACTTTCTTGCTTCTGTTCTTATACTTTCTAGTATTAATGCTTACTGGAAACAGAGAAAGTAAAATGCAGAACAACCTAAGTCTCATGTATTAACAAATACTTATCTGGGATCAAAGCCTATTTATCTCATTAACAGATCAGATCCTACCTGGATTTTTTTATGTAATGTGTATACATTTGAAAAGCCTCTATTGTTTAAATAAATTATATACTCAATGCATTTTTCTATTTTGAATACCATTTCTTTTTGTTTTTGATATTATTGTTATATCATCCCCCCTTCTCTTTCATTCCTTCAAACCCTCCTATATACCTGACTTGCTCTCTTTAAAATTCATGGAGCTCTTTAAAAATAGCACAGGATAGTGATTTTGAGAACACGCATTTAAATATGCACATATGTTTTGTCACATATGTTTATAATTTAGTAGACATTAAAATAATTTTAAGCACAAATATACATTTTGCAGTCAAAAGTTTTGGAGGCAAAAATTTTAAAATTAGTTAACAGCAACAAATGTGTTGATGTGAATATCTGCAAAGAATATATTCTCAATCACTGCCATCAATTATTAAATCATTATAAATTGGGATGCATGAAGTGTACGGTGAACTGTTGTAAACCTGCTACAAAAATTCTGACATTGAGCTCTCACCACCTACATTTCTCAGAAAATATTAGCTATCAACATAAAATACTGAAGATGTGAAGATTTCTGTTGTTTTAGAGAATACATAACCAAAATTTTTATAATTCATGTTTCAAACAAACTAGGCACTTTAAAACATTACTGTGTATAGGTGGCTAGTGAACCAGGCGAATAGGGAGGAATACTACAAAATAGAAAATACTATTTATAATTGGAGCCCTTGAGGTGAGAGAGGCTAAGAACCTTATACTAGACGTCAGCTCGACAAAGGGAGTTGAGTTGCAGTTTAGGAGAAAAAAGTATGGTTGTCCCCATTTTATGATGCTTTCTATTAAACCACAGGCAGAAGGAAGAAGAAACAATTGGACCTGTGATGGTGGAGCTGAAAGAAGGGGGTCAGGGAAGAGAACAGAACATACTTCATAGCATGCTGATGCTGATAGAAGCTGAGGGAAGAGAAGGAAGACGGGGAAGACAAATGCACACATGAGGCCTGGGCAGCTCAGGCTGATCATATTTTATTTTATGCCTCAGTTGAAATTATTTAGTCCCTGTACATCTCAGCATCTTTAGAAACACATCAAACCTAGACATACAAACTGTTGCATGGGGGGGGGGGGTTGAATGAAGAACCAGTTTCCTATATAGCCATGTGTCTTCATAGATAGCTTATCATACAATTGATTGTTTAAACATAGACAGCCTTTCAGAGTGTAACAGGGCTCTTTCATAATGAAGAAAATATTTAAACCATAAATATCTGGAGGCAAACTGAAAAGTATACAAATTCAAAGGGACATTTGCAGGATCACTATCCTTAGGGGGACACTTCATTCCTAGAAATTTCATAAAAAATAAATTTTTTATTTATTTTAATTTACATATTAGTAGATCTCAAAACTAATGTTAAGTGGCTATTTGTAAGAGTTGGGGTGAAATAAAGGATGGATTTACAATTCCTTGTGTTCAATTAGTATATCTAATTAAAGAAGGAAAGCTGGACATGTATGTACATGTATGACAGTAAAATGTAAGATGTGAGTATGACACTTACCATTTAGAATCAAGCTTGTAGTGATGCTTTAAATTCCTCTTTGCTTTATTGAAACATCCAACAGAAAACTATTTGTGGGAAAATTGCAACTAGAGTTTCTAGACTCAAGAATAATCCCTGCTCTCTGAGTGTCCGACTCAGATCAATCCCTTCTTGCAGGAGAACAAGCTGGCAATTCCTTGTTGAATTGGTCGGGTCTTCACACTGTATATGATGGGATTGAGCACTGGTGGCACAAACAGATAGATGCTCGACATGAGTGTGTGGACCACCGGTGATGCGTGCTTGGCAACACGATGCATCACAGACACACCAATCATAGGCACGTAATATATAAGCACTGCACAGATGTGTGACACACATGTGTTAAGTGCCTTCTTCCGACCCTCGCCAGATGCAATACCCATCACCGTGTAAAGAATGAGCCCATAAGAGACCACAATGAGCAGTGAGTCCAGCCCAAAAGTAGCCAGGACAATGGCCAACCCCAGGATGCTGTTCAGCCTCGTATCTGCACAAGGCAGTTGGATTAAGTCTGAGTGGAGGCAATAGGAATGAGAGAGAATATTTATGTGACAATATGGTAGTTGTTTTAAAAGAATTGGAAGTGGGGCCATGAGTGCAGCGCTCTTTAGTGTAATACCCAGACCTATGGATATGATCCGAGGCAGAGTTAGAATAGCTGAATACCGCAGAGGATTATAGATGGCTACAAAGCGGTCATAACTCATGGCCAACAGGACTCCTGACTCCATACCAGAGAATGTGTGAATGAAGAACATCTGTGCCAAACAGCCATCAAAATAAATTCTGTAGGCATCAAACCAAAGAATGCCCATAACTGTGGGCAGTGTGGACACAGAGACTCCCACCTCAGTGATGGCCAGCATGGAGAGGAACAAGTACATTGGCTCATGGAGAGCTGAGTCTTCCTGCACTGCTGCCATGATTAGGCTGTTACCCACAATGGCAACCACGTACATGATGAAAAAGGGAATGGAAAGCCAGCCATGTTGGGCCTCAAGTCCTGGAATGCCAGTCAGGAAGACTGATAGGAGGTCAAGACTTTCATTGTTCTCTGCACCCATGACACCAACAGTAGAGGTAAGTTTTCACCTGCATTTGAAACAAATGGAAGTTAACTCAAACCTGTCCAGTCACACTTAGGAGCATTGGCTGTAAAAATTGAAGAAATGAGGTGAGAAAGCTGGTGGGTGAAATAAAATAGCAGGTGTTCTCATCTTTCTCCCCGGTCTCCGGAGTCCCCAATGTTCACCTGTTGCACATAAAAGAGGCATTTCCGATTGCTCAATGTTATGAGAGGTTGCTATTTGCTCCCTTACAGAATTAAGGTATATTATTCTCACATGTAAATGTGTAGAAGGTAGAGAATATTGATAATCAGAGCTCGTGTTTTTGGTTTTCTAAGGAGCTAAAACTAAATGCCACTTTGCTCTGGGTTACTCATCACAGCATTGAATTGTAGTGTTGAATTGTCACTCTATTACTGTCAATCTGTAACTGTGACTGTGAACCACAGGAGACCAGAACACCTAGCTAAGTAACCCCACCCATGGATTCTCACTATTCCAGGCAAGAAGAAATACATTTATTAAATTGAGATTCTGACTTTAGGAGGCCAGATATTAACACTCTTGATGAGAATGAAAATAAACAATCCACCTCTGAATGGAAAAATAGTTCAGCAGACCTATTGATGATGGAGCGCTCTGAAATAAGAATTCGACCCAGTAAAGATGCAGATAAATAGCTCAATTGGCCATTAAGGGACTAATCAGTGCTTTTATTCATGCTTAAAATTATTTGATGTGCCTTGATATAATATAACTTAATGAAGCATAGTATATATATATATATATATATAATATAGCATAGTAAGTCAAATTTGTAATAAAAGAAAGGAGAGTAGCAGATGAAATGACACAGAAATAATTGATATGCAGGCTGAGTAAAATCCAAAAATTTATTTAGTCATTCACAAAAATGTTACATCACAGCTTCTGTGTGAAGCCTTTGTGATTACCCATAGTGGATATAAAATTCTCTGCACATCTAGAGAACGGTTACATGGACAGATGAACAGCCACATATAACCAGCCAAGGGAGTGGGAAGAGCAATGACTATGCAGAAAAAAAAGAGGCAACAGAGAGACTGACCAGAAAGCCTGCTTTCCCTTTGTCTGCAGTCTTTCTGCAGAGCTCTGGTGACGCCCACCCAACTCACCTTTTGTTTTTCTAAAAGACAAACAGCTCTCCTGACCGATAAGCTTTTTAATGTCTTTTATTCACAAGTCCTCTTGTTTCTACTTTACACATTACATCCTCAACCTCTATTATATATTAATACTTAAGAATCCCAGTGATTCGAGTAGTATCCAATGCCACGTTAATTAAGTACAGAATACAATTACCTTTATTTCCTAGGGTAACTGTAGCTTGCGAACTTGCCTCATTCTTACACTGTGCAATGGCAGTCCCTTCCATTACAATGATACTTGCAAGCAATCCTCAAATCACCCTCTTCCCTTATATTCCAGTAAGCTTTCATTCTGGGTTGCAACACTACATTTTCTTATTGTTCAATGTCTGCTGGACTCACCCTTCAGCATCTGCCTGACCCTTTAATATGCTCATGATGCTCGGGATTTCACCCACAAATGTAGCCTGGATAAGGCATTAGTTTTATACATCCTTGGTGTCCAATTAGACCAGTTTGTCTAATGGTAGCCTGAAGTCAATAATGGAAAAAATAAATTCTCAGTGCAAGAAAATAAAATAGATAATCTTCCTTTACATTTTTCTTGTCTTTATAATGTGTTGCTTTCTATATACTTAACTTGCAATATACTATAGTTCAGATGATATGTTTTATTCATAATCTCCCTCTGACACCTTGCTACTAAACTGTTATCCATGGTTCATTTAATTCTGCTCAATAATTGAATGTTTACTGCTCTCTAAAAACACTAACCACATCTATCTTATTGTTTTGCAGAGAAATAACCATGAAAATGTTAATCTTAATCTGTAAGTGTATTTTCTCTTGTGTATTTGTTTAACATCTATATCTCCTAGTAGACTAAAACTCCACCAGAAAAAAAGAAAGAATGCTGACTTTTCTCCAATAAATCCTAATAATTGCCTAAGTTTAAATACGTAGTAAATTTGTGAAAAAATATTGGATGAATAAATAATTGAATATATAAGCAACAACTAAAATTTTCAACATGGTGCTTTATAATTCCTTACCCATATTGCATATTGTTCATACTAAACTACTTTGTCTACTTCTCCAAGTATCTGGCTTTTACACCCAGGTTTTCTTGTCAAGATTGCCACTGGTTGATAAATTAAACACAAAACAATAATGTGATATACATTGTGACAGCTTTTCATAACACTGTGTAAGCATAAATAAAACGTTTCTCAATCCTAAATTTTATAATATTTTATAGACTTTTAATATGCTATTTAAGAGTGACATTCTTGCTTCAGAAAAACACTACAGCATTCACAACATACTGTGACAATTACTGTTTATAATATATAATGTTTCTACTGAGCAATATGCCTGAAATTCTTGATAGTGTGCATTCTCTTGTATTTAAAGCCTAAATTCTCAGGTTGACATATTGTCCATGCAATGAATATCTTTCAAAGTCATCATCTTAATACATTATAGATTCCTGCATCAGTTTTAGGACAGTCTACAGTTTAAAAATGTGGCATTCTATCAGGGAAATTCAAATCAAAACAACCCTGAGATTCCACCTCACACTAGCCAGAATGGCTAAGATAAAAAATTCAGATGACATCAGATGCTGGAGAGAATGTGGAGAAAGAGGAGCACTTATCCACTGTTGGTGTGTTGTAAACTGGTACAACCATTCTGAAAGTCAGTCTGGCAATTCCGAAAATTAGACATAGTACTACCTGAAGACCCAGTTATTCCACTTCTGGGCATATACCCCAGAGAAGCTCCAACATACAGCAAACACACATGCACCACAATGTTAATAGCAGCCCTATTTATAATAGCCAGAAGCTGGAAAGAACCCAGATGCCCTTAAGTAGATGAATGGATACAAAAATTGTGGTATATTTACACAATGAAGTACTACTCAGCTATCAGAAGCAATGACTTTATGAAATTCTTAAGAAAATGGATGCATCTAGAGAATATCATCTGGAGTGACATAACCCAGTTACAAAAGAACAGACATAATATGCAGTCACTGATAATTGGATACTAACCCCAGAAAGCTCTGAACACCCCAGAAACAACTCACAGACTCTATGAAGTTCAAGAAAAGATAAAAAAATGAAATATCATTATGCTTAATCTTTACACACCAAGAAAACTTTGACTACTTCCAGGTTACATCTTGTTTTACAGGTACTTTATGCTCATTGTAACTAGTAAGATTTTAATGCACACTATCAAACCTTTAAAAAAAAAATCAAGTACTGACAAAAATGTATTTGCATACTTTTATGCATAAATGCTTAAAATCTGTACATTTATCTTTGTTTTTTAAAATAAAATTGCAAAAAATGTGGCATTCTACTATTAATTTTTTTATTTCACTCCAAAAATATTCTAATACTGTCAATTTTCACAAAAGGAAATGATTTCAAAACATTATTAGGTTTCTTGTTTGGAGGATCTTATTATTTCCCATTATTGGCTTCCAGATTTCTTTAGGAAAACTTGCCATGGTAACATTAGGAACTGAGAGACAATTTTTTGCTGGCTACAGAGTTTATACTCAGGAGGTGGGTAAATTACAACAAGTGGTCTTCTTTTGCTTTTGCTTTGCTTTTGTTTTTGTTTTGTTTTAATTTTTTGTATTATATAGTGCTACGGTATCTGACGAAATGTTAAAACCTGTGATGTGTCCTCAATGAGAGTGTTTGGAAAACTAGTGAAATTTAATGAAAAGAAATGACTTCATGGCCAGTTATGGTGGTGCATGCCTTTAATCCCCGCATTTGGGGGTCAAAAACAAGCATATCTCTGAGATAAGGGCTAGCCTGGTTTACATAGCCAGTTCCAGGGACAACTGTATAGATATACCCTGTTTCAAACAAAACAAAACAGATAGAGCCCATAACCCACCCCTACTAATAAAGCTGAAACACACTGTGTTTGTTCTTCTGTTGGATTCAGTTCTTTTGAGGTCATGCCTAACCAAAGACTTGCACAGCATTTCTGGTGGCTGTGACTCCAACGTGTGCTTTTTGAAAACTAAAAGCATAAGTAGATGGACAGAAGTTCTGATGGGAAGTTCATTTGAGACTAGAAGTTCTGGGTTCCATGTTCTAGACAGTCTTCAAACCAACAAATGTCATAAGAAGAGCTTTGGAGAACAAAGGGGACCTTAGCGAAGATGAGTAGGGGCAAGGATGAGGGGAGGAGACTAAAAGATGGGGTAACAGGAAGGCAGTTGGAAGCTGTGTAAGGAATGTTTTTCCTAGAGTTAAAGCTGCACTGCCTAAGGCTGGGAGTGAGGAAGAGTGCTGGTAGCACCTGCTGAACTGGAATTAAGGTTCTTTCCAGGTGACTGCCAGACCTCAGGCCTTAGGTTGCAGGCAAAAAATGTCTCACGCATTCTGTGACAGAATTTTAAGACTGGGGATCAGTGTGTGACATAACAGACCCATCTTGTTGTTGTCATCATCATCATCATCACCATCATCATCATCACCACCACCATCATTACACTATCTGTATTACTATGACCACATTTGACAATCCCAACTGAAAGTACCTGGAACACTATAGGGTATTTGAATCCGTACTACTCTTTCTAAAGAAACTTTATATAACAATGAGATTTGTTGACTTGTTTGTTGTCTTAAGAACTCTCTGTCATGAAATGAATAAATTGTGGCATCTATTCATATACACACAGATACTAACAGAAATTTAACAATACAAGACTGCAATCATAGAACCTGAAAAGCCAATAGAATGATGAATAAAAACATACTTCTTGTACATATACCAAAACGAATGGGTTCAACATCACCTGAGAGGGCTATATGAAAGAGTCCTTGGATTTACAGATGGCCAAAGTTCACAGCGACTCCACAGTGGCTGCAGGCAACAACTAGCTGAATAGCAAAAATTGACTTTATATATAAAGCAAGAGCTTCCCATAGACCTGGAACTTCTGGGTTCTGTTTTGTCCCAGTGTGATATTGAGGTTGTGCTGAAAAGTGGAGAGGGTGAGAGCTCACCTTGGGGATAGTAATCAAGAAATTTTACAAACCATTTTCCTTGGAGACGTATTACCTTGTGTCCCCAGAGATCTAGAGCTCCTTTCAGCTCCTTCTATATGATGAAGATGAAGGGAAATAAAGCTTCTGAGCTCACTATGTATAAACCCCACTTCCTGCACAAAACCCAGCTCAAAATAAAAACTGGGCCTGAAATCCAGAGGTATTATCTTTGATTTCTGAGCTTTAAACAGTTTCAGTTTCCAGGCAAAACATAAAGCTTATGAGGGGACAGAACTTAGAGTCCAAGGCCAACTTCAGGACTTAAGTAATAGAGAATATGATCTTGTCTACATTCATCCATGTATCCCCTTTTTTTCCCAATTCAATTCTCTATTCAATATTTCCATCTCCTATTGAACCCTCCATCAACTTCCCCAAGTTCAGCATCACTTCAGGACCATGAAGAAACATGAGATTCAAACTTACAGAGATATTGATTGAATCTTATTCATATATTCTTATTATATCATGATAATAATAAATTAATTTTCTTCTTAGAACTTGTTTTTTATAGAATAAGTAATTATCTTCAAGAGACAGATGGATACTCAAGTGAGAAAAGTAAAAGACTTGTTTGATTTGAGTTGAATGTAGTGTGCAGAATACCTTTACCATAAATCATGAGGCAGGTCCCTGTTTCCCAACCTCTAGTATGTTTTCCCCCACAGTTTCTGTTCTTCTCATTAAATATTTCGTATTACCACTTCTTCATTTTGGTTTCTGATGGAATGAAGCCTTGTTAAGGAAAGAATAAAAGGAAGGCCACCTCCTCCATCTGTCAAGTACTGTATAAGAGAGCAGAGAAGAATGTGGAGCATAGCAAAGGGATTGCCCCCCCTTTTGAAGCTCTGTAATATTGAAAGAACCGGTGAAAATAACATCTGCTTCCAGTGTGGTTACACTATTAGGTGATTTGGGATAATAAGTTTGAATCCTTATTCAAGAGAACGTCGACCAAAAAAAATATATATATATTGTAAGGTTACAGAATCATGGAGAAAGGGGTTTCATACCACACATGAGACTGGAAAGGAGAAGCATAGATTTCAAAATCCAAGGGGTGTTGTTGCTCTACCATGTCCTTAATGACCTTTGGCCTTTGTCATTTCAGAAGATTCTATTGTGATCTCCATCAAGTGAGCAGATACATAAAATAATCCCAAACATTTATTAATTTAGGTAGTGATAATAGAACAGTACCAGTGCAATACATAGCATAGCACAATACATAACATTGTTAGAAGTCTTGATGCATAATTTTGCTGGTAAATGACAAACATGGGAGACACTTGCACATCAATGTGTATTGCAGCACTAGGCACATGAACCAAAATGTACAACTTGCCTACATGCCCATCAACAAATAAATAGGTAAAGAAAGTATGTTATATTCATGTGACGGGGTTTTAATCAAAGAGGAGAGTGAAATTGTGTCACTTTCAGGAAAATGGGATGAACTGGAGTTCATCTTGTAAACCTAAATAATTCTGCTTTATATGTTTTCTCATATAAAGAATCCAGACATAAGTGTGAATTGAAATGAAATGTAGAGATAATGTGAAAATAAAAAGGCAACTGTAAGAGGAGAAAGAATTCTAAAGGAAGGACAAGAGGATAAGAAAAATTAAAGACAAATATATGGTCTCTAGTGCATCTGTACATATGTGTAAGTGTGCATATCTGCATTGTGTAAGCGTATAAGGGAATACATGCACTTGTGTGCATATATGCCCACACATATGTGTGTATGCTTGTGCACATGTTTGTATATAATATGAAAGCAAAGGGAGGCTTTTTAAAGGAAGAAAGAAAACAAATAGAAGGGAGGAGAGACAAAGTAAGGTTGTGTGGGAGTGAACACAAACCAAATAAAATAATACATCTGCATAAAAATGTAATAAACTACTTTATGTGCTCACTGCAAAGTAATACAGATTCAGAAAGAAAACTTTATTAGTTTCCCCATATGTAATTCGAACACTCACATGTGTATGACATTAACGTAGAAGGACTATTAAGGAAGTTGAGGGAACTATCAGAGGGGAAGTAGATAAAAATGGGGAAGATGGTCGAAGCACTTGATATATTTGAGTAAACATAATATTACAAACAACCAGTAAAACAAATATAAACCAATAAAACATTTAAGTGAATATTGTATTAAAATTGTAGCATTTGTGAAGAAATCTTGAAGTCTCTCCCCGATGAAAGTTTAAATGAAGAGGTAGATAAATACACTCTTTTATGCATAAGTGGGACACCTTACAGTAGAGTGAGTGATTTTCCAGGAGACTTCCTCGTCAGGGTACTTGTACACATGAATTCTCATGGAGGTACTCTGAGCCCTCATCTAATTGCAAAAGCTAACTTGTTTTATTCTTTAATTCTGTCTACTTATTTGAAAGCCCCAACTAAAATTTCCCATGTCCCTGTGAGGAAAGAGAGACCTGTCATGAGGCGTCCAGCGTTTCAGGGCTGAAGGATGCTCATCAAACTCTCATCTGAAGCTAAGATGACTTCTAACCTCCATCACCTCATGAGGACTGAATTACAATCCATCTTTGCTCTCTTCAACACAAATACCACACTCCTGAGATGAACTGACCCCCCTCCCAACTTAAAAAAAATCCACTAGACCTAAGTAATCTCTTTAGGCTATATTCCCCATGCTTCTCAATAGAAAGCCTCCTCATTGAACAAAAGACATTATGTCTTTGCCTATATGCTCAAGGGTGCTGTTCTAAGTTAACTGTATCAGTGCAAGTGAGGAAACCTATTCAAACACAAACTGCTGTACCTCCTCTCAAGAATTTATGAGTTTTATGGACTTAGAGAAGAGTCTCTGGAGTTCACATGGTCCACAAACTTCCAGGTGTGGTTCACGATACTGGTGTGAGAATCACACTCCAAGAACTGTTTTTCCAAACACTTAGTGCTACTGTCCTGTCACGCTTACCTTACACACCACACGATGTGCCTGGAAAGTTTTCAGATACCTACTAAACTTCCTAAACTGTATTCATTAGGTTCTTACTTAATTCAGTTCTCCTTTGGTAAGGTGAATGTGGAGCCAAAGATTATGGTCTCTGAAAATCCAGGAGGTATGACTATGTTGTTTATTAAACCACAACTGGAGAGTAGAGGCTCCAAACTTTTGTGTAAATATTTTGTCTCAGGCAAAGGCTTTAGTGGTCCCTTCATCTTCCCATCCTGAAGGGAACACTCTACTTAACCTCTGTCAGCTTTCAGAAAGCATTCCATAGCTACCTCATATAGCCTGCCTTTACGTCTACAATTATATCAATACCAAATCTCTGTAAGATTATTCTGTATTTAAATTGTTCATCTTATTCTTGGTGATTTTTGAATCCCCTGTGTTCAAACCAGTTTGCCCTGTAGGATTTTGTTATTCCTGAAAAAAAAATGACCAACACTCTTCACAGAATCAGTTGCTGCTTCTACATCTTTTGACATGCACATCTGTTCATTTAACAAGGTGTTTTGTCACTATTATAACATTCTCAGAAACTAGCAGGAATACTCTCACAGTCAGTCCAATAACTACATCATTGCATAAATTAGATTATTCTTTTATTTATTCCAAATTCACAAACATTGAAAGCCTGAGGCCTCTACTTTGTTTTAACAAAGCTCATAAATTTAGCAGGGACGTCTGAGTCCCACCTCTAACAGATCTCTCTCAGGGTCTGCCACATTCCTCAGGTCTGGGGTTTATGAAAGACTTTGAACATCCCTCTTCGGATCTCCTTGGTCTTCACACTATAGATGATGGGGTTGAGCATGGGAGGTACAAACAGATAAACATTGGACATCATAACATGAACAACAGCTGGAGCACTTTTCCAGAAGCGGTGAATCATGGAGACAGCAATTATGGGCACATAAAATGCAAGTACTGCACAAATGTGTGATATGCAGGTGTTGAGTGCCTTGAATCGCTGTTCGTGTGAAGCAATAGCCAACACAGCTCTCAAGATTAATGCATAAGACAGAAGGATGAAAAATGAGTCCACGCCATATGTGAAAACTACCACAAAGAGCCCATAAATATTGTTAACATGGATGTCTCCACATGCCACTTTCATCAGATCTGGGTGGAGGCAATATGAGTGATGTAGCACATTGCCCTTGCAAAAGGGCAATCTTTTTACAAGAAAGGGGAAAGGAAAGAGGGTAGTGAAACTTTTGGCAAGGATACCCAGACCCATAGCCAAGATGCGGCTATTGGTAAGCACAGTGGAATAGCGTAGTGGGTCACAGATAGCCACAAAACGATCAAAGCTCATGGCGAGTAGTATACCCGATTCCATGAAGGAAAACGTGTGAATGAAGAACATCTGAACCAGACAGGCATCAAAGCCAACATGGCGGTAGTTGAAGCAGAAGGTAGCAAGCACGGTGGGAAGTGTAGATAGGGATACTCCCAAATCATTGAGAGAGAGCATAGAGAGGAAATAGTACATGGGTTGGTGAAGAGGAGGTTCCCGAATAACCAGAGTGAGGATACTGAGGTTGCCTGCAATTGAGATAAAGTAGAGAAAACAGAAAATGAGGGCAATCCAAGCTTGGCCTGTGTGCATCCCAGGAATGCCTGTCAGCTGTAGTGTGGCAGGCTGGAAGGGAGTGTCATTCAAGCCTAGCATGGTAGGCAGGTGGGAGAAGACAGACGAGGATTTAGGCCCAAGAGAGGACATGAGAGAAGTTCTTCAGTTTTCTTCTTTCAGATATCCTGTCTCCAACAGAAAATGTCAGGAATTTAATATGTGTGTCTGCATTCTGCCCTGTCTACTAGACTGTTAGTTCTCTGGGAATGGAACATATTTCTATTTATTTCTGTACTGCCAGGCCCAGTGTATACCCTAAGACAGAGAGAAGCTGTCTAAAGAGCTGATGATCAAATGCAGACACATGCACAGAATCCTCTGCCCATTACCATTAGAACATCCCATACACTCCAGAAATCATATACTTAGAACTGGAGAGAGAAATAGAAATTAAGATAGACCAAATAGGAAAATGCCCATGCCTTTGGGAATGTTCCACTTGACAGCATAAGCTCTATGCAGCCACAAGCTTCAGATCAAATAACCTTTAGCCAGATTTTGCCTCAACCTCCCAAAGCTATGGTCACTCTGAAATTGTCAGCACAAAAAAGTTAAAATTCTAGCCCTCAAATCTCAAATTCCATGTTTTTCTACTTCCTATGTAGCCCTCTAATGCTTGTGCACTATTTAGGAAACTCTGGAATTGCTTCATTTTTCTCCTGGTTAATTTTATATCCTCCCTGAAACACTTTCTACTGAGACAGTGTCCTAGATCTCAGCATTTCTTTTTTTTTTTTTTTTTGAAATCCACATAGTAAACCACAAGCATTTTTTAAATCTATAACTAGGCCCAGATAACCAGAGAAATAAAATGTTGTATTATATTATTATGGCTTTAAAAATTTTTAAATGTATTCACACCTTTATCCATTTTTTATGTCAGTTTTCAGAGCAGGAGTCCCTCCTGTTCCAAAGACAGGCACACTACTTCAGATGTTTCTCCTCTCCTTCCTTCCAGACTCCAATTCCACCAGCCTGCTGTACAGGACCCTCTGTCTCCTGCCTCTCCTGATTCTTTGTCCTCATACAATAGCTGTGTACAGAAGCACCCCATCCATAAAATGGCAACCTTCCTCTCTAGCTCCCAGCCTGTAGATGTTTCCTGCACACAGTCTAATTTTTTCTCTTTATTCTCTGCCGACACCAGGGGTCATCTCCCACTACTGTTCTGAGACTTTCGATGCCAGCACCCTCATCTCGTTGAATTGAACCTGCTGGTGTGTCTCATTCCATTGTACTGCAGATACCACAGCCTCTCCATCCACATGTGTTTCTCTATGATGACATCTCTTTTTCCTAAGTGTAAGGGAAGCATTTTCCCCATACATTGAATTCCCTTTCAGACACAATACTGTTGGTTACTCACCTTGTTAAAGCTGCTTCCTTCCCTTTTTTTCCTACTGAATTTAAATTCTTCTCTCATTCTGCCCAGATCCCCTTAGCCGCAAAATACACTCCCCTTAATTTCTCTTCAGAAGTGCTTCTTTAATTTTTCCCTACATTGCCTTCTTCATGGATTCTTTTTTTATGGAGATTTTTTTTCTTTCTTTGTCTTTAAGCATGCACAATAATACCAGCAAAAAGAAAATAGAACATAAAAAAGTAAAAGTAATAGAAACATGAACAATGGAAGCTGTAACATAAAAGACTAACATTATAGTCTCTATCCCAAGATACTTCCATGATGCTGGACAGTCCAAAATTAAACCTCTACTTCAGAACATAAGTAAAATGGTTCCTTATATCATTTGTGATTTCTAGTGTTTTCCTTCTATTCTTATTACCTTGAAGAAACACACTAAAATTTGATGGTGACAAGAGTCTGGAGAAGTAAAAATACTAGTCATAATCCGAAAAGTGCATGGGATGTGAGTTGGAAATATATGTCTTGATTTCTGACTCCTCCAGCTGAGAAATGAGAGCTGTTCTTTCACCAGTGGGATATTTTTTCTCATCAATTCTCTACAAATGTCTCTTTATATTTTAAAACATGATTAAGGATGATATCTCCAATAAATCATTTTAGATTCAGTCTACACAAATCTGATTTTTTATTATTTTTATTTTAGACTATCTATAAAAGGTCAAGAACAAATGAAAAAAAAATGGCAACCCCAAGGAATAGTAAGAACTCTTGCAAAACATAGATTAAATCTAGTTCCCTTTCTTTTTCTCTGGTGATCCAACTGAAAGGAGTCTTCCTAGAGTTCCCATCTGGAAAGAAGCTTTGAGAACTTCCCACAAAAAGCAATACCCATTCAAACAGAAGTCTTTCCTTTGTTTTGTCTATGTTTGTGTGTTAGTCAAACTTCCCCAAAGGCAACCATTGTAAGAATGAGTAAAGGTCTGATAATGGAACACAGCATATCTGAGCATGTCTATGTCCAGAGCCTCTCTAAAACTTCAAAATCTATCCATTTATACTTCTACCCACACATGTCCACACATTCATAATCACCATCTCACATCCATAAATGTGACATGAATACATATAGCCTACAACACTTGACACTATTGTACTACAGAACTTAGGAAAACCTATGGCAGCTTATTGGTACTACATAATATATTTCAAATTGTTGGTCATTTTTATATTCCCCATTACCCATAATTACACTCTCACACACACACACATGGAATAACAAATGCATCATCAGTAACAGACCCATGATAACACTCCCAAAAATTATATTCTTATGAAATAGTCAACACAAAAATCAACAAAAAAATTAAAAGGCATGCTTTTGAATGGCATGTGTGTGTGTGTGTGTGTGTGTGTGTGTGTGCGTGTGTAATTTTTTGTAGCTGCATACACAATAGCTGGTTACAGGGGATCACAGTTCTAAATAAAGGCTTTTCAAACAAAAAGTTTAGAAAACCTTCAAGACTCAAGACGAAATATAGATTGGATATATCAGCCTCTTAGTCTAATGACAGTCTGGTCTTAGAGCTTTGATTCAGATAGGAACCTGACATCATTTTCCTATGATTCTTCGCATTAAACGATGTGTTGGGTCCATTTATGGAGGGGAGACATGCAAATTAGGAAGGCGACAGTGCTGACACTATCTGGATAAGAAGCACTGTGGTCAGTTTGGAGGAGGAGCACTCACTGGATGGAGGGAGTGTCTTTCCTTGGTAGCTGGATGTGCATCACTGTGGGTCCAGCTGGCAGAGTGGCCTCAGTTCATCTCTCTAACACATACATTTATGAATTCCTCCAAACCCCCAAAGTCCTGTATGAAGGACAGGAACAGGGAGGAGACATAACTAGCAATGTTGCATCAAGGAATAAGGGAGCTGTTACAAATGAGAATTGCTCCCACTAGGATCACATCCTTGGCCTCAGGCTTATTAATGACATCATCTACACACACTAGTTTGTCTGTTCCTCCTTGACTGGGAATATCAATACACTTGTGTGATATAAGGACACACACATAGGCATAATCACCCTAAGACCCCACAAGCACATCTTTAGACACTCAGTTACTTACTAATATTTGCATTCTGTGTATCTGCAGAAAGTCGAAGAACCACATAAACATTGAATTGTAACAAATGACACAAGTGTTTTACACATTTAGGGGAGGTGTGATTATGTCACAACTTGGAAAGTATCCAAAAGACAAGATGTGTTCATAAGTTGTTAATAGAATGGGCACACGGGTAGATAGAAACTACACACATAGACAGCGTTATGAGCAAACAGCCTCAGACATGCAAGGTTCTGATGACAATAGGAAGGTTCACTAATACATAAATGCTATAGTAACTCCTAGAGAAATGTGCCTGACTTTGAAGAGAAGATTGATATATGCAACAAAACTTCTGTTCCTCAGAAACTGATGAGTTACTTCATTATTTGTCATGGTCTTACAGTGAGTTAGCACTTTGTACAGTGCTTATTGTGAATGTGACAACCCATGGGAGATCATTTATCCTATAGTACTAGCATTACAATCAGAGTAAGATGAATTAACCATATCACGGTTCTAACACGGCAAGGACTGTATGCCCTAGCAGAATCTGCTTCCTACCCTGGTATGTCTGTTTTCCACATAGGAAGTGCTCAATTGTTATATTTGGAATATTCCAGAGTGCTGAGGAAGCAACTTTTCAGATCAATTCAGTTGGTGGGAAGCACTCAGAGATGCCGGCACTCTGTCCCAGGCTTACTTGGGAATATCCCCTGCAGAGATCACACCACTTTTATTACTTCAGTACTTGAGTGACCTTTCCTGGTATCTAATAACTTTGCCTCCCATCATTGCACACTAAAGGTACATGACTATTGAAAATCTCCAGGATGGATCACCATCTGCTCTTCATTTCCTAATTTACCTTAAGAACTGCCTAGACAATTTCTCTAAAAATTTCATTTTGAATCATATTCATTTTATTATAATTTTTTTCTACAGCTCTATCTTCGATGCTATTATTTTGTGATTTTTAGATCTAAGCACTTACGACTGTGTTCCTCTTTTTTTTTTTTTTTTTTTTTTTTTTTTTTTTTTTTTTTTTTTTTGCCCTTCAGCACCTGATGCTTTAGAACACAAGAACATGGTCAGAGAGGGCTTTGTGTGGCCATTTTATTCTTGGGGTGTTATTCCAACAATAGTTCTCCACTTAAACACAAGTGAGTAATACCAGAAACATTAGTTGGTTCCATGATTCCATTTTGCAGCTTTCCAACATTTCTTGAAACAAGTTACAGTGTGTTCTTAAATTCCTCAGAACAAAAATGATAAATGTCCCCTAAACCCCTTTCTCTGGGGAGTAAATCTTAATCACAATTAACCTCTCCTCTAAACTCATGAAAGCCCAAGTTTCCCTAATGCATATCCTCCCCCCAAATCTTTTGACTTTCATCTTTAGTAGCATTCTTTTTTTAAGACTATATTATTTAATCATTCTAAACACCTCCTTTCCCCTACCCAGGCCTAGGGCTAGAAGCCATTTCCTGAATTTGATATTTTCAATGATACCTTTGAATTTTTTTTTTTTGTCTGTCTTACCCTCTGACATATGGCTAACAACAAATGGATATTTGGGGTTCTTATATTTGACTGGACCATAAGTGAACTCTGATATTTTTGCTTTCTGGGATGTTACTAAATCTATCCATTAATAGAACTCTTACATGTTAACTAAAGATATAATTTGAAGTTGCCGTATCTCAGGTTGAATGAGAAGTAATTGAAGCATCGAGATTGAGTATTCATGGAGCAGAAGTAGAAGCCTTGTATTTCATGCTTGAGGCACATCCTAGAGAGAACTGTATGATTCTGGCTTGTATCCTCTTTAAATGAATACATGACCCTTACAAAAAGAAATTGGTAATTTGAATGGACCCATAAAAATGAATACAATGGCATAATTACTTAAATCAAATACATGAATGGGATACAATGAAGAGAAGCTTCTTTGAATATGAGGTCACCAAATAAAAAAACAACTCTGCATACTAAATAGGTAAAGTACACAATTAACCATGGAGCTTCCCTCTTCACTAAAGAAGCCAGAGATCAGCGTTAGCAAGTGGATCATGGAAAAATATCAAGGTTGTAACTCTGAAAGCTTGTGTGGTTACATGAGACCATATATTCTAACTGTTCTTCAAAGGCTACTTTATTGTCTGGATAGGACCCCTAAAACTGAGAAAACTGGGTTTCAACCAAAGATTTAGGAAGAACTAACTCCACTCAGCACATTCAAAGGGATAAGAACAAAAAGAGACACATTCTTTTCACTGTTTCCTGGGTTTGCACATTACCTAGCACATATCTTTGAGATTTCTCAGGTATTGAGTCTCACCAATCTTCAGGCAATGTACCATATTAGGATGAAAATATTAGCTAAGGTCATTTCAGTTAAAAGAACATATGCTTTAATTGTACTCCATTTACAGAGCTCAGAAGACCTGAGGTCCATGAGGAATTTCCAGGCTAAAAGTCAGTATAAGTGTTCTCTCTCTGTGGGGACTAGGGTAAGATATAAAAGTAACAGGCATAAATTCACTTCAGCCAACACAACATGTTCTGAGAGTGCTTCTCGTCTGCTTGTCTCTTGGTGAGTTCTAAAACTTTGTGGGGTTGAGACAGGTGATTTCTGAAATCCTGCTCTGATGGGCAGTTTGAATAAGAGTGGGTGAGAGTGTGGAAGACTAGGGAGATGATGTCCTAACACCAGCGCCTTAGAAGAATGAACAGAGATGGCAGAAATGTGATGGGTTAGAAAACAGGTTCTTACTCTTGAGCCGCCGTTCACTTGTTTTTCAGTATCCTATACACTGCCAAAGAGCTCACTTCGTGTCAACTTCAAAGCTTCCTAAATCAAACTTTCTAAGGTTAAGCAGTATTGCCACAAGTTCAGGTAGCAAAGCAAGACTCAGAACACAGGACTATCCACTATCCTTGGTCCTAAAAGCTTAAGCACCAGTAATCAAAATTTGCTTTTCCATTTTCCATTCTAAATGGTAGAAATAGTCTTCCTGAAAGGAGACACACCAGGTGACCATCTAATACAAAATGATCAGTTCTGAAGCATGAAAAGAAGTAACATTATACTAACTAAGCAAGTAATATTTAGAAATATATAAGTACATATGTGTGTGGGGGGGTGTATGTGTGTGTGTGTGTGTGTGTGTGTGTAGGTAGGTAGGTACATATGTGTATGTAAAAACAATTAATGAAAAATGTGCTATGAATCTGAAAGAGAACAAAAGGGGACATATGGGATTGGAAGCAGAAAAACTATAGAAGAAATTATATGATTATAATATCAATTAAAGAAAACTAATATATACCTCACAAAGTATGAAAAATCATTCTTGCTGAACTTTTAGATAAAAAAAGATTGTTTTAAAGGTTCGCAGGACATTTAAAAGATTAAGAAAAGTCAGCTGGACATAGCTACAGACGAGAGAGAAGTAGTAAGACATTTTCTAATCCTTTCTCGTTTGTGTTATAGAACAAAATTTATAGTCTGTAAATAAACTTCCTTAAGAACCAGCTCTGCGTGTTTCTTGCTCCTTTCCAGACCCATGAAAATCCTCACAGAAATTAATTACCTAACTAAATAATATTGTTAAAGCTGAAAAAAATTTATGATGTTGCTTAATGAGACAGCAATAGATACAGTGATTTTTTTTTCCCCAAAGTAAATTAGAATCAGAGATGGCGTTAAACCACTGACCCTCTGCCAAAGGCACCTTCCCCCATCACGTTAGCTTTCACATGGCTTCAGTAACATAAATCGTCTAATTCCCAGAAGCAAAGGAAGCTACATTTGAGTCTAGGGCCATGCTTCTTTACACATGTCTGCTGAGTCATTTATCCTTCTCTTCAATGGTTCCTGGGAAACCTATGCTCAGAAATATAAACTGGATTCCTCAGTTTTTCCTTCTTTTGTGTCTTAATGATTCCCCAAGATCCTTAGTAGACAGACAGACCTGCAGATCTCTTTGTAAACTATGTGTGTATTACTTACTCACCGTGACCTATGAGGCTAGCAGACATCACTAAGACCATTTCCTCATCCATCAGGGATTAAATGTGCAATCAAGCAGATAATTCTCTGCAGAGTACCTTGCACATAGCAAAGCCAACATAAAGATTTACTTTTTAAAAAATGTTGTCTATGTTTCTTTATTCACTGACATCCAGGGAGATCATAATTTCAGCACCATCAAGAAAGGGTGTAATCATGGCTCTGTCAGGCATGATTTCTCCCCAAAATTCAAAAACTTGAGTTCCTAGACTTAAAATTACTTTGGCCCTGCCTGTCACACAGATTCATGCTTTAAGCCTTTCTTCTCTCTGTTCCCTTCATAACAGTTCAGTTCTCTTCTTTGTCTTCCAATTTTGTTTGATGTGGCTCTGCAAAGAATTGGACTTGGCATAGTAGCACTCACCTTCAGTGTAGGCACTCAAGAGGATTAGAAGATAAGACAGAAGCCTCACAATTTTAAGGACAGCTTAGACAACAAAACCTAAATATAGAAGTAGTAAGATGGGAAACACAAAAGTCAATGCTGGGTGACCAGTCCTGAATCTCAAAGACTCAGACATTAAGGGACAAGGGCACACATTTGCTGAGTACTGAAAATAGAAGAGAGATGGTCATTGTTAGCACAGTGGGGTGGCCACTGACTTGCTGGGAACCATAGTGCACTGAAGTTCTTAGTATCCCCAAAGTTAAGAAAGGCTTCCTAAAGAGACAATACCCTTCCACTATCTCACTGACTTAGAGAACCATGGACTTCCTGATTCTCTTCTTCCTCCTCCTGCTCCTCCTCCTCTTTCTGTCCCATTAGATGGAACTTGTGAAGCATAAAAATATGACAGGATCAGTGTGCCCACATTATTCCCAATCACTGGTTTCATGAGTGCACCGGGTTTTAATTGTTGATACTGTCTCACTGTATCCATTATTCCTGAATTTCTTGTCCTCCAGTGAGCACAAACGTTGAAATTCTCCAAGCAAGAGATCTGACCCCAAGACACATCCTGGGTTCCTCTTGTGATGGCGCTGTTCAATGTCACACGCCCTGCCTCCTTTCTCCTGACTGGTATCCCTGGTCTGGAGAGCCTCCACCCCTGGCTGGCAGGGCCCCTTTGTGTGATGTATGCTGTGGCCCTTGGGGCAAATACTGTGATCCTGCAGGCTGTGCGAGTGGAGCCTAGCCTCCATGCTCCCATGTACTACTTCCTGTCCATGTTGTCTTTCAGTGATGTGGCCATGTCGGTGGCCACACTGCCCACTGTGCTCAGAACCTTCTGCTTTGATGCCCGCAGCATTGCTTTTGAGGCCTGTCTAGTCCAGATGTTCCTCATTCATTCATTCTCGATGATGGAGTCGGGGATTCTGCTGGCTATGAGTTTTGACCGCTACGTGGCCATATGCGATCCCTTGCATTACGCCACTGTTCTCACCAATGAATTCATTGCGGGGATGGGGTTAGCAGTGACTGCCAGAAGCTTCATCACCCTTTTCCCTCTGCCCTTCCTCATCAAGAGGCTACCGATCTGCAGATCCAATGTCCTTTCCCACTCCTACTGCCTGCACCCAGACATGATGAAGCTCGCCTGTGCTGACATCACCATCAATAGTATTTATGGACTCTTTGTTCTTGTGTCTACCTTCGGCATGGACCTACTTTTTATTTTCCTCTCTTATGTGCTCATTCTGCGCTCTGTTATGGCCATTGCTTCTCACGAGGAACGCCTTAAAGCTCTCAACACATGTGTGTCACATATCTTGGCTGTTCTTGCATTTTATGTGCCAATGATAGGGGTCTCTACAGTCCACCGCTTTGGGAAGCATGCCCCACGATACATACATGTCCTCATGTCCAATATCTACCTCTTTGTGCCCCCTGTGCTTAATCCTCTAATTTACAGTGCCAAGACAAAGGAGATCCGCCGTGCCATATTCCGTATGTTTCAACGTATCAAATTGTGACTTCCACATCTCTTTTTAGGGTCTGATGATTACATCGCCTATAGATTTTCACTGATGCTATCATCATTATGATTAATTTTCAGCATTAGCACTGTCAATATCATAAGTATACAATGGATATGTAATTAGAGGGAAAGTCATGAGATAAGGGAAAGGGAGGCACAAAACTTAAAACATACAATAAGGAGATATAAATGAGGCATTCAGAAAACACCTGTGTCACTCACAGACAGGCAAATGTTGGAGACAATTGATTAGTTATGTAACACTTTACAGTTAATTTAGGTTAGGAATTGTTTTCATAAAGTAACAAATTTTCCTAATGGGACAATTTTACCGAGTCATCAAATGTGGCACGTTGTATTCTAAAATCTTTATATGCATTGACAGATGTCATGTTCATATTAATCACATGAGGCAGAGAGAATGAATTACACATTATAGAGATATTTGAGATTAAATTTATGTTTGTTTTCTAACCTACTGCAGTGTCTGTGTGAATACCATTACATTGTATGAAAACCATTCCATTGTCTAATCTTCATTGCATAAAATCACCACTGCTGTCTGTTTTTTCCCAACACTACTGCTCTAAGTGATTACAGGTTACTTTTATTTCAAGGATGAACTCTGATATACTTTGAATGAATGAACACTTGAATAAAACAAAGACAATCTCTGAAAACTGTCAGCTACTCACACTGAGAACTTTCTCTATCTTTTCTATCTACAACATTTATTTTTTTCCAAGGACAGGGCTCAGATATCTAAATATGATAGATACCTAAATCACAGACCTTCCTATAGGGTGGGCGATGTGCCAGAGGCCTGGTTTCTCGTTCTTTTTCTTTCTTTGGCTAACAATTTTCTTTGATGCAATTCCATGCTAAGAGATGTCAGAAATTATGTTCTAGAATCGTTAGTTAACCAAAAAATAAAAAATAAAAATCTGGAATATTCCACACAAAACACTCATGATTTACAATTAGGCAATAAAAATAAATTTTTCTGACCTTCTTTTATAATGATTTTTCCTGGTGTGTCATTTCTTTGATGGCAGAGTGCTAACATACACTGGGAAATTCCTCAGCCTAAGGTTTTGGTTATTGCCAGACAACAAGTGGGGGTGACTGTGGAATCTATCTTGTCAGGAAAACTGAGCTAGAGACCTAGAACAGCAGAGATCACCAATGATCCAAAATTTTCCTTTGTACGCACGGCCCTACTGGGTAAATGTCAAAGACGAATGTTGGGTAACAATGGAGGATGTTTTTTGTGAATGTTGATAGTGTCAATATTTGTGAGTACGATCTATGTGATCAGTAGCAAACATGTTGACTGGCCTACTAAGTTAGCTTTTTTCGGGAATAGTTGAGTATTTATTATATCAAAATTATTTCAAAAGGAAAATAAAGATGTCTATTCTGCAGTCAAATGGAACTGTCCATTTAAAAATAACTGCTGTGAGCCAAAAAAAAAAAAAACAAAAAACAAAAAACAAAAAACAAAAACAACAAAAAAACCTCTTTTATCTTGCTTTAGGATACAAATAATAATTTTAATGACATAAAATTTTATTTTTTAAGTAAAGATATTGATGAAAATAAAAGGGTTAAGGAATTAACTAGATAAAAGAAAGATGTTCCCTGGTGACCATCCAAAGACAGTGAAGGGCCTGCAGTGACTTGTGGCAGGGTGAGTTGGTACCCAGGGGGACCTCCCCATTCTCAGAGGTGAAACACAGGAGGAGGTGAGGAGGGGTTATTTGAGAGCAAATGAGAGGAGAGGGGGCTGCGATCAGGATGTAAAGTGAATAATTACTTAATTAATGAAAATTTAAATTTAAGTTACACATATACATACTACATATATATGTATATACTTATGTAAATGTGTTACCTTTGTATACCTATATGTAAAATACTTGAGAAAAAGGGAGAGAGAAAGCAAGGAGTAGGAGACTAAGAGGCTCCTCAAATGGCCTCTGACTCTGTCCACTTTCTCCTCCATAAAATACAAGGTCTGATGCTTCTCAGAAACACAGGGGAAAGGCTGGAGTTTCATTTTGCTTGTTTTGGCTGTTGTGACTGCTCATACAGTGATTGTTATAACCACAGGAAGGCCACCCCTGAGACTATAACCTCTGCAGATCTAAGACAACCACCACTGTGTTCTATTGTTGTTCTGAACTTAACAGTTTTTCATACTGAAATAACAAAATATCCAGTTTACTCCCAGGAGAAATACTTAAAGGGCAATTTCTTTGTTTTTTAAGCCCCCAAACCTAGGTATGATTTAAGAAAATTTGGTGTTGGACAGCATCCACACTAAGATAAACTGTAAACAGTTCGTAGTTTACGGAGAGTATAGTCATACATGTACCCTTATGAATGCCTTATCCTTGATACATGGGTCATCCTCTATGGCAAGGACTGAGCTGAGAAGAACAGACGCTCAGAAAAAAAGACTTTATCTCTTGCCTTGTGGTTAAGAACTCCATTACCTTTAGGGGGTTGACACTGTGAGTTTGACCATGCTCCAATGAGTATATGGGCAACACAAATTGGAACTGAGTTCTTTTTCATGTTTTGTTTGCTGGGAGGCCACAGGGCAAGAGATGGACCTGGCACGATGGAGAGAAGTGAACGTGACTGAGGTTCATTATGTGGAATTTCCAGATGTTCAATAAAAAACATTATGTTAAAAAGACTTGTAAGATACCTATGGCAAATAAAATTTAAAATAGAATATAAGAAGCCTTCTAGTCACGATGTAGAAAGTTCCATAGGAACTCAAGAAGAAAAGTTTCTTCTGAAATAGTCCTCAGAAGAAAATAGCACTGGTGCCCCCAGCAGTGCCTAGCAGCAGCTTGATTTTCTATGTATCATGAAGCAGAATCAATGAAGTGATTTGAAATCTGACCAGCTCTTCTCAGACCATAATTTCTCAGCCACAGAAGCAGTTCTGCTGGCCTGAAAATGGTCTTCATCTACTATGGCTTCATAAAATACGCAAAGCATGGCACAATGTGTTCATCTTCTGAGTTAGGTTATGTATAACCAAGGACATTTCCTCATCAATCGAGGATTCACATGGCTGAAGAAAATGGGCAGGTTAACACAATAAAGTATTACTCAGATGTGAAAAACAATGCCATCATGAAATGTACAAGCAAATGGAAGGAACTAGAAATAATTATCCTTAGTGAGATAACCTAGATGAAGAAAGACAAACATGGCATGTACTTACTTATAAGAGGATATTATCTATTAAGTAAAAGACAATCATGTTACAATCCACAGACCCAGAGAAGCTAAATAATAAGGGATGCTTAAGAGGAGGATGAAAGGATCTCCTTGAGAAGGGTAAATAGAATAGATTTTATGAATAAACTGGGGGGTGGGTGGGTTGGGAACAGAATGATCAAGTGGAATGGAGGGAGGAAGAAAACACTCCGAGAAATGACTGGAATGGGGAGAAGGGTATTTTGGAGCAAGGTAGAAACTAGTGCAATGGAAACTCCATGAAACCTCCAAAAGTATCCTTAGCAAAGATTTATACTAATGGGAGACACAGAGTCTGAACTGACCATATTCTGTAACTAGGCAAGGCCTCAAATGAAGGGATTGGGACATCAAGACAGCCACCAAACCAACTACAGTTTGTCCTGCCAGTAAAGTGTGCTGGGACTGGAACCTAATGAAAGCATCATCAAAGAGACCAGAAAGACTCCATCTAGAAACTGATGGGAGATATATGCACCACAATGTTCATAGCAGCTCTATTTATAATAGCCAGAAGCTGGAAAGAACCCAGATGTCCTTCAGAAGATGAATGGATACAAAAATTGTGGTACATTTACACAATGGAGTACTACTCAGCTATCAGAAACAATGACTTAATGAAATTCTTAAGAAAATGGATGCATCTAGAGAATATCATCCTGAGTGAGATAACCCAGTCACAAAAGAACAGACATAATATGCAGTCACTGATAATGGGATACTAATCCCAGAAAGCTCTGAACACTCCAGAAACAACTCACAGACTGTGTGAAGCTCAAGAAAAAAAAAGAAAGAAAGAAAAGAAAAAAGTCATTATGCTCAATCTTTACACACCAAGAAAACGTTGAGTAATTCCGGGTTACATCCTGTTTTACATGTACTTTATGCTCATTGTAACTAGTAAGACCTTAATGCACACTATCAAACCTTTGAAAAAAGAAAGCCAAACATTGACAAAAATGTATTCGTATACTTTTATGCAAAAATCCTTAAAATTTGTACATTTATCTTTGTTTTTTAAAATAAAGTTGTTCAAAAAATAAAAAAAAAAAAAGAAACTGATGGGAGAAGACTGAGAGTACCACAGCAAACATTAGGCAGAGCTCTGGGAAGAGGAGGAAGGATCCGAGAGGAACAAATGTGATCAGAGAAACACCAGGAGAGCATGACCCAGAGTCAACTGACTGGGACTCTTAGGGACTCACAGAGATCTGGGAGCCTGGAGGGGTCTGACCTAAATTTTCTGCATATGTGCTATGGCTGAGTAGCTTGGTTTGCTTGTGGGAATCTTAACAGTGGGAGCAAATTCTGTTCCTGACACTTTTGCCTATTGTACGACACTTTTTCTCTTACTGGGTTGCCTTCTCCAACCTTAATATGATGGTATGTGCCTGGTCTTACTGTAGCTTATTATGCAGTGTTTGGTTGATGTCCCTGAGAGGCTTGCTCTTTTCTGAAGGGAGATCAATCTGGGAAAATAAGGGGGAGAGACTTTTGGGTGGGATGTAATATATGAGGAAAGAAGAAGGGGGGGGGGGATTCACTGATCCATTACCAACTGGATATGTTTTTTAATTATGGTGATGAGCCATGAACTCAGTGACCTCTGTGAACTCAGTGACCTCAGCTAGGAAGAAATTTATCTGTTGCTACTTACTTATCTTCTTTATGTTTAGTAAATAAAAGATACATTCCTTCCATTATAAACATGGAATTAGTTCATCAGATATATATGATAAAATAAAGGAAATAATTATCCACTAAATGAATGTTTAATTTATTGACTTCATTTGTACATGTATAATTACATGCACTTAAGATTTGCATTGAAATTCATTTAAACCTCCAAAACTCTTCAATGTGAAGTACAATCTCAAGACTTCTATATATGCCTTTTATCTACCCTCTCCTTTATAACCTATAGTAATTAGAGGTCACATTCTTCAATTTTATATAAGGGTAGAACATATGGTATTTGTCTATCATTGTAATTAAGTGTAGTGCAGTGCAGTGGAATAGTGTCACTGGTGAAATAAATGTCCACATTAATTTCTTGAAGGCATAACAAAGGGTAAGTACCATAAGAACATATAGTAAGTACAAGCTGGGAAAACAAGATTTCTGTGTGCTGGAGATTGAACCCAGGGCCAGATGCCTGCTGGGCTGGTACTCTGATACTGCACTACATCTTCATTTCATTATGGACTTGACATCCACTTTCTATTGTTACTGTTAACTGAGATGAGTGGTTCCGTAACTATGATCAAGCTATGGCTTAACAGATGGTCAAATACCTTTTGTTACACTGCACACAACACAAAGCCAGTTTTGAAAATGAGAAAAGTAAGTAAAATAATTCTAAAATTCAAATTGCTGTTAAGAAGACATATACAAAGCCTTTATATAAGAGGGTGACAAGTAGTAGATTGGAAATATTTCAAATAATTATTCAGCAAGATGGAGGATTTGTGATTATGCTTAAGAAATACAACTTGGCTTAGTGGTTAAGAGCACTGACTCTATTTCCAGAAGTCCTGAGTTTAATTCACAGCAATAATATGATGTCTATGAAGACAGATACAGTGCACTCATATGCATGAAATAAGTAGATATTCAAAAAGAAGAAAGAAATGCAACCCAGCATTTAAATACAAATGTCTACAAAAATATTTCTACAAATACCATAAATAACTGTATCCAACTATAAAAACGTTGTTGGAAATAAAAATGTACAAATTAGACAATGTTTTTTATTTATTATCAGACATAGTTTTTTCAAAATAATTAATCTTCTTAGTCAATAAAAATATTTTAATGTGTTCTTAATTAATTTATAAATTAATACCCTATATAAAATACTTACTTTGCTAGTAAGAACAAGTACATTATCTCAGAAAAAAATTACACATCCATAATTTATGGATTTGGTCCATATTTACTAAGCAGTAGAAAAGCAAAACACATATTTATTAGTATAAATAACTAATAGTTCCCATGATCAATATGTGTAGAGCATTTCCCCCATATCAATATGATTCAAGGACTAAATCATCATTATTCTGCTCTATTATGTAACTAAATTGTACAGCTACAACTGAGCTTCAACTTTTTCAATGGATTTATTTTGTGTATGTGTGTGTGTGAGCACAGGCATGTCTGTGCCATGTCAAGCAAGGGAAAGTCAGAGGACAGATCTCATGAGCTGGTTTTGTCCCACGAAATTCTATTGGATCTGAGGATCTTACCCATGTCATCAGGAGTGGATGCAAGTTCGTCTACCTGAACCATCTCACTAACCCAATATTTCCACGTTTATCTTCCTTTTTCATTAATTTATTTATTCATTTTCCATCCTGATCACAGGCCTTCTCCCTTTTCCCTTCCCAATCTCCTCACAAGCCCTCCCTGGCCCATTTCCTCCTTCCCTTCTGTTGCTTTATTTGCACTCAAGGGTAAGCGTTTAGGAGCAATTCAAATGTATGCCCTCTTGTGTTTTGGTCACTGTCCTGTTATTTGGTCCATATAGCTTTAGCCTCCAAAACTTATTTTACTATCTTATTAAAAGATGTAAAGAGATACAACTTTTAAAAGACTTCTGCCCAATGTATGTGTTTTCTCCATTACCCTCCTTAAATTTGGTTTAGACCATGTCCTGCTCATTGTCCAGTAGAAGTCTGAAGCCCACTGTGCTTGTTTCTACTGGTGCCTACCTCACTGTGTCATCTGGGTTGTATTTACGTTGGATCTCAGAAGGCTTCTGTCTCTTCATAACTGTGATTCTAGGACCTGCCTGACATGTCTCATCTCTTGGTCTCTGTCTCTGTTGTAGCTTGAAGGGGGCTCCTTAAGCAGTACTACTCATTGAAGAAACATGAACCCATATTCCTGAACACTGTAGGCCACACTGTCAAAACAGGTAAAGGGAACAACCCCTTCCATTAGTCACTTATTCATCTCCCACTCAACATGTTTATTGTCTTCTTAGGACACTTTGACTCTTTCCCTGAGCAGTGCCTGAGTAATGGCAGTACATGTCACCATGGTCAAATAACTATCATTTAACTTGAAAGTTTGAAGTTTAATGATATTCGAACTCATTATTTTTATCATATATACATTATATATATATATATATAATATACATATATATATATATAGTTTGTATTACTTGAAAACATAGGTGTTGCATAAATAAAGGGCCATTTTTGTTGGGTTGGAAGAAATTAATTTCAGCAAACTATGATGTAATTAATTACAAGATGTTTTTAGTTGCAGGTTGTGTCTAGGTTGTACCTTTGTATCTTACGTGTAACGCATACTCCCAAATGTAAGACCACATTTAATATATCTATCTTGATACATTGAAACTATCTTAATACACTAAAATATCATCAATAACCAAAATTTCTAAGCTATGTTGTGTTTCAAGAAACATCACTGATCAGAACTTGGTACCCAATAACATCTTGTGTAGCCTCTTACGAATCTCCTTTGTCTTGATGGAATAGATAATAGGATTGAGCATTGGAGGCACAAAGAGATAGACCAGGGATGTGAACTTGTGCACATACTCTGGGGCATGCTTTGCAAACCTGTGGACCATTGACACACTAATCATGGGCACATAGAAGATAAGCACAGCAGAGATATGTGACACACATGTGTTGAGTGTCTTCAGCCTTTCTTCCCTGGAGGCAATGGCCAGCACAGAGCGCAGAATGAGCACATAGGAGAGGAGGATGAGCATCGAATCTACACCGAAAGCAGAGATGACAATGAACAGCCCATACATGCTGTTGATGGTGGTATCTCCACAGGGTAAGCGTATCAGGTCTGGGTGTAAGCAGTAGGAATGGGTCAGAACATTGGCCTTGCAGAAGGGTAGCCTCTTCAGTAAGAAAGGAAGTGGAAAGACCATGCAGAAACTGCGAATGATGATGGATATACCCATATGGGCCACACGGGCATCAGTAAGCACTGAGGAATAATGTAGTGGGTTGCAGATGGCAACGTACCTGTCAAAACTCATGGCCAGGAGAATCCCAGACTCTGTCCAGGAAAAAAAGTGTATGAAGAACATCTGGGCCAGGCAGGCATCGAAGGCAGTCTCTGGGATATGAAAACACATAGAAGCAAGCACCGTAGGCAATGTAGAAAAGGACACACCCAGGTCATTGACAGACAGAAGGGACAGAAAGTAGTACATTGGTTGGTGCAAACTCTGTTCCTCCTTTATGATGAAAAGAATCAGAGCATTACCTACAATGGAGATAACATACAGCAGCAGCAGGAGGGCAGCCAGCCCGTGCTCCAGACTCCCCATCTCTGGGAAGCCCGTTAGTATGAAGCTTGAGGTGTTTGTTTGGAAGTTCCTCATCAGGGTTGCTAAGGAACTGTGAGGGAGATGCACCAGAGAGAAGTGAAAAAGGGCCAGGGAAAAGGAAAGAGTGAGGGGCCAGGAAGAGTCCCAACATAGGAGGAAATGATGCTTAGATTCTTACACCAAATGCCATGGAAAGATCTAGAAAAAACTAACTGGATAAGCCCTTTCTTTCCCTTTATAACTCCCCAGAGATATCCCTTGACCCTTTTTTCTAAAACTTGCCCTTTATTCTTGTGCCATCTTATTTGTTTGCAGAAGTTTACATCTGTCTAATCTGGCCTTTCTGCCCTCTGATTTTCAGACATAATTATAAAGTAAGTGCTCAATGAAGTCAGTTCTTAATACATTAAGGCTGATTTATTCTCTTATGCTTGTTATGACACCATTTGACTAGATTCCAAGCTGCCTGTCTTCTTTTCCCTGCACTCAAATACCATCCCAGAATCTCACCTCCTCTTTGTGGTCTGAGCCCCTCGTTTATTCACCTGAGTTTAATAGCCCCAGTGTCTGCCATTCCTAGTTGCTTTTGATTTTGTTTCCTGTGTGTTCATGTTTCCTTGGGACAAAATATACTATATGCTACATTAATTCGATAGCCTTAAAAGTGTTGTTCAGGCCACATGCATAGCCATTGCATCTGAAAGTCTGCAAGAAGAACATAGAAATACACTAATAAGTAAGGTAATATTTTTCTTTCTCAGTCTGGCTATTTTGTTTAATATGATTCTCTTTTGTACATATATTTTTTTTGCAGATGGTTTCTTATAGAAAAATAAAATTCATGCTTACACAGAGAGATATGTGTGTATATAAACAAATATACATACATACATACATGCATACATACAAATATATACATATATATATATATATACACATTTGCCACATTTAATTTATCAATTCATCTACTGACACACACCTAACATAATTCCAGAGTTTGGCTATTGCCTTACTGTTTTTATCACAGGTAAACATAGTGACAGACATGTGATTATTTTGTTAGTATCTTTCTCCCTTAGTAAACTATGAGCTCCAATCATTGTATTTCTCTTCACTTTTGAATGATATCTTTGCATTTATATACTTAGTGGAACATGTACCATGGCACATATGAAAATCATAAGACAGCTTGAAGAAGTTGTTTCTATCTATCATGTGGGTCTGAGGAACCAGGCTCAGGGTATCAAGTTTGGTGGCAGCTGCCTTTGCCAGCTAAGCTGTTGTCCATCTCCATTTTGTTTGATTTTATTTTTCATATTTTTTATTAAATGTTTTTACTTACATTTCAAATGTTATCCTCTTTTTTGATTTCCACTCCAGAAACTCCCTATCTCATCCCCCTCCCTCTACTTCTATGAGAGTGCTCCCCCACCAACCCACCTACCCTTTACTGCCTCTCCTGGCATTCCCCTACACTGGGGCATACAGCATTCACAGGACCAAGGACCTCTCTTCCCACTGATGTCTGACAAGGCCATTCTTTACTACATATGCAGCTGGAGCCATGGGTCCCTCCATGTGTACTCTTTTGTTGGTGGTTTAGTCCCTGGGAGCTTTAGGGGGTCTGGTTGGTTGATATTGCTGTTCTTCCTATGGGGTTGCAAACGCCTTGAGCTCCTTCAGCTCCATACTTACTTTCTCTTTAGTCCTATGCAGGTAAATTGATATACAAATCCTTAAACTAGGACTCCAATATTACTAGTTCTAGTTTCAAACTTTTACAAGATGCTACTACATCAGTAAACTATTTTAATAACAATATACTAACACCTAGATTTTAACTGTAAAGTCCTTGAGACAAGTAAATTAATCTGGATTCACATACTTTCACAAGTACTAACTGCCAATTTAACATTCTAATAAACTATTTTCATATTTAAAGAATATTAAAATGCAAAATTAAGTACTTAATGTGAACATTAGTTCTCCAGTGCAAGCCACACACTGAAGGAATGCCAAACAAGAAAGTGTCAATGAAATCAGCTTCTTGGAGCATAAGAATACCTGGTTTGGTCTTCAAACTGCTTTCTGAATTCCAACCAGTTTTCCATCCAAAACTCTCTTGTATAGTTCTTGCTTACTACCTGATAAGAAATTTAGAGCTAACACTGAAGCATTGGTCTTAATTAAAGGTATTCATGCCAATCAGTCAATCAATCAATCAATAAAACAAACAAACAAACAAAAATCAGATGCCTCTCTGAGGCTTTATGCCCAGACCACCTGTAAATGAAGAACCAGGCCAACACAGTGGGATGGCAACTACTTAGGACTAGATGCTGAATTGACAGGCTTTTCTGAAATATTTATTCCCTAGTCATCTCAGAATGCCAGAGTTAGGTAAAAGGTTCCTAAGGATCCCTGTAAGAAAAGTGCTGAGGTCCCTGATTACCTTCTCAGAGTGGATTTGGTAGCTGTAAGAAAAGGGTAGCCAATGTACTTGTGGAGAGGAGAAACACCAAGCTCTCCACATCCTCAGAATGCAGGTCTATTCTTCATACTGTGCTAGACTTTATGCATTCCTGCTCTGGGATCTATGCCACTGTCCCTTAAGAGTCCCCTCTGAGGAGATGGCTCGAGCAATGGGAAGTATAAAAACCCTAGAGTAAATATGTTCCCCTGTGTTCTGTCATTTCTCTCATTTAAAGGTAGCAGAGAAGTTGAGAGTCAAGGCTCGGGTTGTCCTGGAGTGATCCCTAAGTCCAGCTCTCCATTTTCTAGAACTGAACCTCAGAAACAGCTTATTCTAAAAGCCAGCATCAAGCTGGACAGATTCTCAGGTCTGTGGAGTCCCACTGATTCCCAAAAGAGCTTTTCCTACTAACCCTCCCATGGCTCAGACGGATTAAAAAAAAAAGGATTAGCACAACTAGAAAAATTTTAATTATATGGTGTCAGCAAGCAGGGTAACCATCTTGGTTGTGTGAAAAGTCACCTTACTAACTCTTAAAAGTCTTACAAAACAAGAATCTGCTTGACATTTTATGACCATGTGGCCAGACCGATATTTAAAGCCAGCTTCTTTATGCTCAGTGGTTACAAGCACTAACTGTTCTAGCAGATGACCCAGGTTTAGGGTCAGCGCCCACATAGCAGCTCACAAGCATCTATAACTCAAGTTATATGATATCTAATGGTGTCTTCTTGTCTCCATGAGTACCAGTTATAAAAGTGATGTGCTTACATATGTGTAGGGACAATACATATGTGTAGACACATAAAAATAAATACATTAATAATTACATTTTTAAAATCCAGCCATCACGTTTATTTAATTCTTTTGGTCTTTAGATTCCATGTTTGTAAAATGAAGGACAAATTCCTGCAGATATGAACACATGTAATCCAACAGCACACAGCAAGAGCTTGAGAAACTCTTGAAAAAACTTGCTGATAAATAAAATTATCATGTTTGCTTGTAAATACATTTTATATAGATATATATGTGTATATATGTGTATGTGGTGTGTATATGTGTATATAGGACATGAAACTAAAAGGACATCTTAAAGAATAAATGACATTAATCTAATGGAGTGGGAGTATAGAGAGCCTTTTACTGGAGATTAAGCTGCAGCTCTGTAAGCAAAGGCCTTCTCCATGGCTCCCAACTGTGGAACTTGATGAAAACAGGCAGACAATGGGGGGGGGGCGGTATCTGGGAAGGGAAGTTTATTGGCACTCCCTCCAGACCTCTAGTTACCTCATTAGCATGAAGAACTCTGTTTTGAGCCTACTTGACTGAGGTCACATCCCTTTTCCTGTTGTCTTAGTCTGGGGTGTTTGAAATGCTTCATCTATATGTGGAAGGGCTTGGGGCTTGGACGTGCTTGCCCTTACCTGACTGATGGTCACAAATCTATGAGGGGTTCCAGCTATGTGAAAAGGTCCTGGTGTTGGGAGCAGGCAAAACTAATACCTTCCCTTCAGGGTCTCTAGGGCTTCAAGCTTTTGGCTTGACCTTACCAGGGTTCCTTTCAAGGTCCGTCACCCCACAATTATCAAAAAAGTAGATAAAGTCATTAATTGGGGAAATGTGCATCTAATTCAGAAGGAGATATTTCTTTAAAGCTACTACTATTTATACATATATTTTACTATGTTATTTACAATTATGAGAGATGTATAAAAATGGGGAACATTTTACTGGTATGATGTATATAAGCCAAACTATCAAGGGGACTGAAGCAGGAGAATCAACCTGAGAATTGTAGTAAAGTCACTTCCTACTTCTTTTTGTACATTTAGGTGGGCATATAGCCCAACATAAAACACATAGACTTTAACACACACACACACACACACACACACACACACACACACACACACACACTGTACTGTATCTCCACCATCGGAAAATGTGGATTTTAAGATTCATTTTAAATTTGTGCATTTTCTAGAGATGGTCCACTCTGCAAGTTTATTGAAAGAACAAAACTGGATATTTCTCCCTCCTGATTACGTTATTTAAAGCATCTCAATCATCGTAATAATACATTATTTTGTCACATTCTAAGTTGAATCACCCTTTATGTTACATGTACATTGTTATTCAACATTTTTTATAATCTTATTTTTTTATTAACAGATGCTGAACATATGATTATACACAATTTAGATATACAATATTAGTTCAATATTAAAATTTAGGTATATTTCAATATTATTAAAATGGGCTCTTTTAAATATAATCTACATAAAGTAATATTTATCTCCTCTTACAGGAGAGATAGATATCATACTATATAAAATAGTTATGAATAATTTGAGTGGATATGTGTGTGAGAGAGAGAGACAAAGATTTTAGATATCTTTTGACCAAGTTTTTTGGGGGAAACAAATGTAATTTCCATAAATAAAATGCTTTGATGTTTGCAAGAAATCCAAAGTGATGTAAGATTTTAATAAAGAAAATGAGAAAACACCATATTTAGTTTTCATTTTAAAAAGAAGAGAATGAAATGTATGACTTTTTAATAAATTATGACATTTTTATTAAGTTATGATGGACCCTGTGGTGGGGATTCCTAACCATGCTGAATCTGACATATGGCAGCTGATAAAAAAAAAAAGTCCTAATAGAAATGTCAATTAGAAAAAATAAAAGTCGTTAAAAATCCCAGGTCAAAGAAGACAACATTGTGCAGTGAGGACAAACATCTTCTGAACCTAGATTTTGCAATATTACACAGATCAAATCTTGGTTCCCAGCAGGATTTTGTGAAGCCTCCGCCGAATCTCCTTGGTTTTGATGGAATAGATGACAGGGTTGAGCATTGGAGGTACAAACAGATAAACCAGCGATAAGAGGGTATGCACATACCGTGGGGCATGCCTCCCATATCGAGCAGCCATGGACACACCTACCATGGGCACATAGAAGATGAGCACAGCACACAGGTGTGACACACACGTGTTCAGGGTCTTCAGCCTTTCTTCCCGGGAGGCAATAGCAAGCACGGAACGAAGAATGAGAACGTAAGAGAAGGAAATGAGTGCCGAATCCAGCCCAAAGGTAGAGATGACTATGAACAAGCCAAATGTATTATTAATGGTAATATCACCACAAGGCAGCCGAATCAGATCTGGATGCAGACAGTAGGCATGGGAGAGCACATTAGCCTTGCAGAAAGGCAGTCTCTTCAGAAGGAAAGGTAATGGGAAAATCATGCAAAAGCTTCGAAGGAAAACGCACACGCCCATCCATATCACCCGGGCATCAGTGAGCACTGTGGAATAGCGCAGTGGGTTGCAGATGGCCACATAGCGATCAAAGCTCATGGCCAGCAGGATCCCAGACTCCATGAAAGAGAAAAGGTGGATAAAGAACATCTGGGACATGCAAGAGTTAAAACTGATCTCTCTTAAGTGGAAACAAAACACAGCCAGGACTGTGGGCAGTGTGGAGAAAGACACACCCAGGTCATTGCCTGACAGCAGAGACAGGAAGTAATACATGGGCTGGTGTAGACTCTCTTCCTCCTTGATGATGAAAAGAATCAGGGCATTGCCCACTATGGAGACAGTGTAGAGAACACCAAGGAGCAGGAACAACCAGTGCTGAGAAGTCTCCAGCCCTGGCAGTCCTGTCAAGATGAAAGGAGGCGACCAAGAGCTGTTGTGGGCTTCACCTCCCATTCTGGACTTCTTAGATGCTCAGAACTCTACCCTATTAAAAACACACACACACACACACACACACACAAATTTACATTTTCATGCATGGCCTGAGTCCAGTATTATTTTCTTTCTTATATCTATGTAGTCATTCACTTTAGAAAAGCTTTGATTCTGAAAGTACTCAATGTTGCCTTTCATTGTCCAAAGATTTCTGAAACTCTGAGCTGTATCACTGAACTTACCTGGAAATGGACTTTTTCTCCTTGTTTACCTGTGTCTACTGTTTTTTCTTACTATTAAGGCTGTGAACTCAGCTTATCAATATATTAGAACTAGTTTTTTCTAGTACCAACATAAAATTCTATTAATCCCAAGGTCTTCGGTTATCACAACCTCTCTTGATGCAAAACACTCATCAGACCACAATCTTTTCTTCTCTCTACAAAGTGATAGAACTGAGATTCTGCAGTTACTAAACCTATAGACCAGTTGCCCATTGTTTCCATCCATTCATCCAGATGAGAAATAAATGGCCAGAAAAATAGATATCCAAGCTAACTGTGGTAGTTCATACCTGTCATGGTCATTCAGAGGCTGAGACTCTGAGACTGAAAGTACTGAATTATTAAGTTTTCTAGCAAGACCCTGTCTTTAACAATATCCATCCACAGTGATAAGCATCCATGAAATGAACTGGCTATGCTTGCACTTTCTTCATTCCTTGATACCTCTTTCTCATTCCTCTACCCATTCAGCTAGTGACTGCTCTTCTCTCTGAACATTAGGATTTACTGAAAGCAAATTCTTAGCAATTTTGTTTATCATCAACTTGTAATTAGCTCCTGAAAGCTACGGAATTAATAATCACTTCTCTAAGCATTGCTTTCATAAGTAGTTTTTCCTTTTAATGACCTCACCGTTAAACCCAAAGTTAAGACTGAATCACAAACAATGCCTGCAAAACGCCATTTCCATCGCTTACCACATTAACCATGTAATACTGATAAAATTACAGACCCAAAGTGCTTCCTGCAGCAATTCATTTCATATCTTTCCAACTACACCCCATGCCTCAGAACCGATATACCACATCCCTAGTCCATGATCACAACCTCTTCAAGTCTCATTTAAGAAAATATTCATTATTTAGTTTTCTTTCTGATCAGAAGGTGCCATCTTCTGTAACTCCTGGCAGATTATGATAAGTAGTACTATCTTTTTTTCCCCTCAGAACATGTTTATGAACACTCCTCTAAGGTCTATTTTTTTGTGTGTGTGCTAAACTCTAGATTTTTCTTAGAAAAGTATGGGAGTGGATATTGTAGTCACAGAGTTTGCATTCATAATACAGTTATGGGGTAGGCTTTCAAGAAAATAATGTCTGATTCAGAAAGCAGGCGATGTTTCTTGGACCAAGAACAATAGACTGAAAGCAGAAAAAAAAAAAGATGATGAAGAAGAAAGGATGCAAAAATAAAAAAAGAAAAGTGTAAAGGCAATGGGGGCAGAGGAAAAACAAAAAAGAAGAGATGAAAAGAGGATAAGAAAGGTGAGGAGGGGAGAGGAGAGGAGAGGAGAGGAGAGGAGAGGAGAGGAGAGGAAAGGAGAGGAGAGGAAAGAGAGAAGCGCAGGTTCTCCTTCCAGTTGAAATGTTGCATTGCTGGGATTTCTAAGTTAATTGCAAAATCTTAGCACTTGATTTTGGAGCTCTGGATGATTCAAGTCACCTACCTGAAAATAACAAGAATGTCCAGTGTGATGAGAAAAAGAGCATCAATCAGGAGCATGCCTTGCACATGTCCTCCTGGTGCTTCCTTCAACTTTGTCTTGACAATGACATGACTGTATCTGGAAAGTCCTTAGGTAATTACAGCTCAGGTGCTCATGGACGTCTGGGAATAGAGAGCAGCAGCAGCATACACACCCCCCGGACCAAACATTTCATCTTCCCATGGGGGTACTTACCTTCCATACTTGGGCTCTATCTACAGAACCACACACACACACACACACACACACACACACACACACACACACACACATACACACACACAAATATGTATTTATTCACATACATATACTTATATACATGCACACATTCATTATACATAGATACACACTCACACACCGTTCTTAACTTGTCTTGAGTGTGACTCTTCTAATGATCATTTCAGATAAATTTGCCAGATATAATTCTCTCCAAAGGGAAGCTCTTCAGAGCATGCTGGCTGAACACGCTGGTGACTCTATCCAGTCTTTAGCATTATACTATCAGTACTTAACCTTAGAAAAGATAACATAATAACTAATCCCACATGGTAGCCTGTAGACTGAAGGGCTCCCATGAACTTCTTTTGCAGTCATTCTTGTCGCTGTACAATGCTTGTCATTATCTATTTGTAGGACAGAAAATGAAGTTTATGGGGGTGAATTTGCTTCTCAGTCAGGGGGTAGAATACATTCAGAAATGGAAGTTCTTGTCTAGATTTCAATGCTACCTCTAACATTTGCCTGTAGTGAGATTACAGTAAAATTTACATTAAAATAGTCTTATTTTTACTTATGAATCTGTGTAAGTGTAGGCAGGTGCTCATTACTCTGGATCTTTCAAAAAGAGCATCCACAAAGAAATCTGATGTGGATAGCAGCACTGCTTTGTAATGCCGTACAGAAATTGTTCTATTGTTTTATACCAACTAATTACCTGTTATTCTTTGACTGCAGATAAATATTCTAACAGCAATGTGTTTGGGAGATTTAATTATTAAAGGATACAAAGTATGGCGTATTCCCAATATTCCCTGAAATCACTGAGTACAGGGTTGAGGGCCTTTGGGACTTCCTGGGTAGGGGTGGTCACAATAGAGTGGTACACATATGTGGAAGTGAATGTGGTATACATCTGTGGAAGTGAATGGCTCTACTACAAAAGGTAAATCCTTGTCTCTGAAGAAGACAGAACACATATCTTGGAAGCTACCAAAAATTGGAAGCTACCCGGGCTGCAGAACTCAGGGAAGTTCTTTCAGGGTCCCTAGACCTTCCCAACCAAATGTAGGTAGCCTGTATTTCTCCATCTAGCTCCCTTTCCTTTTTAGCTCACATTTTATTTCAAATATGAAATAGATACTATTTTCAAAATAGAAAATATAGACTTTGCATGAATAGAAGCAACACCTTTCTAAATGCCATTTCTAATTAATAATAATATTTTGTATTAATCTTGCTCAATATTTATTTTAGAAAAACATGAACATATTTAGCAATAACATGCAAAGTTAAAATTTTGACTCACAAAGAAATCAGAATCTGTAAACACTGACAACAGTATTAGTGGTAATGCATAGGTAAGATGAAAGTTTAATGAAAGCTGTTTCGGTGATCATTAATTAGAGATAAGTAAATGGAGATGTGCAAAGTATCTGAGTTCACAAGTTTTATGTGACTCAAAGGTGGCACCAAGAACTGGAAAATGCTCACTTTAATATTTTAAGCCTCTTAAATAAAGTATATAATAAATTAGGTAGTTGACTGAAGGAACCTGCTGTGAACTATATATTTTTAGATCTGTTGTTTACATATATATTACATTGCTTTACTCATCAATAATATAAAATGTAGTAAGAGAGTTCTTAAACCCAGCATTAATGGAGCTAAAGCAAGGCCCTTTGTCATGTCTCTGCCTCTCTATCTCTGTCTCTCTGTCTCTCTTTCTTCACCCTACTCTCTTCTTTCACTTTGTGTGTGCATGTCTAGATATTTGTATGTACAGATACACATGGTAAATACAATAATTTATGTTTTTAAATTGTATGCAAGACATTTTTTCCAACAATTTTTGCTCATAAATGATTTATTTATAGTTCAACAAGATTGTATGTTGCATAGCTTTCTTACCCTCTATGCTATTTTAAAAATATTTACATTGACAGGAACCATCTGTCTCTCAACATTTTTATAAAAGTAGTCAAAAGGAATCAACAATAAACTATCTTCGATGTGAGGTGTGTTGTAATGGGTAACTTTTGACTTCGTCCTCAATGACAAATTAACGTTTAGTAAGTCCACATTTTATTATTTTCCCACCACTAGCAGCTTATCCAGGAGTTGCATCAATTCATAATTCATAGAGCACCATGCTTCATTAGCCTGCAAAATGGGATGTGTAGCCACTGGTGTGATGGGAATGACTGTACACTTATGGTTATTATTGTTAAGGAGTAACTAAGCACTGAGAATTGCTCAAAAGAGACTCCCTGCTTGATACTGTCGATAGTCCTGAACAAGGCTCGAGGTAGGCAGGTCACAGCGCCTAAAATAAAGCCTCTTACTATTTTTTTGTTATTCACGTCAAGTTGAATTGTCTTCCAATTTTTATCTCTATGCTCATAGGCTTAGCTGCTGTCAAGTTAGTCAGGAAACCTATTTATATAGGTCAGCATTCAACAGGGAGAGATGCGTAGGAGGTAAAAATGCTAAGAATAAGAAGAGACTGAGTACTAAAAGAAACATTTTTATTAAGCTCACAATCAAAAAGACTCAGCAAGCATCATGGAAAACGAGGTGGAGTGTAAGAGGTGAAGGACAAGGAGGAGTGCTGGGAAATGCTGTCTTCTGGTCATGACATGGGAATTTCATTCATGTATCCAAAGCACCTATGTTATGTACAAAAGGCGGCAAGATCAAGTCAGACAAAATTCCTGCACCAAAGGCAAAAGTACTTTTCAGGGCCCACCAACACTGAGAAAACTATTCCTATGTGATAGTTGTTGGGGCTGGTAAAACCATTCTTTTTTAGGAAGTGGCCACTGATAAAATTCCCATGCTCCAGTGGATGACCCATACCCATGCACATATTAGCAGCACTGATTAGATTTACTGGGGTATCTTAAGGGGGAAACAACATGCAATTGGAAAAAGAAGATGCTGAAGGGAATGCTCAGGCAGAGGTAAGGGATGGAAATGTGGGGTTCTTATCATATTTCATTGTACATATGCATGAAATGCCCAAAAAATAAAGACAAAAATAAAATGTAAAAAAATCATGGAGATAGAGAGATAGCTATGTGATTAAAACTTACTTCGAATTCAGACCGATGGTTAGCTGCAAGCATGAACAGCTGAGGGTGCTAAAGAAAGGACCTAAGGAGCTGAAAGGGGTTGCAACCTCATGAGAAGATAACATTATCAACCAACCAAATCCTCCAAGACTCCCATGGAGTAAAACACCAACCTTTGTGCACACTTTAAGAGACCTATTGATCCAGTTGCATATGTAGCTAAAGATAGCAGTGTCTGGCATCAATGTGAGAAGAGGCTTTTGTTCCAGAGAGGACATGTTTTCCCAGTGTAGGGGAATGCCAGGGCAAAGGGGTGGAGAGGGGGATCAGAAGGGAGTGCACCTTTGTGAAGGCAAATGAAGGGGGAAGAGAGCAGGGCCAGGGCGGGGTAAAAGGATAACATCTCAAATGTAAATACAGAGTATCTAATAAAAAAAGGAAAAAAATCACTTGGTGCATGAAGACTTGAGTTTCATTGGCAACATCAATGACAAAATATGTATACTTCCCCCTTCTTAAGGAAGCTTCTTTTCTCCACAGATGAAGAGCACTACAGAAAGCCACAGTTTGTTGAAATGCAGAGACCAACTGACCATGGGGTGTCCAGACCCATTTGATACACTACAACCCACAAACCTAAGGTTCAGGGAATATAGCAGAAGATGAGGAGGAAACACTTTCAGAGTCAGATCAGATGTCTACTGCAGGACTATGTCTTCTGGAGATTACAAGGACTTGAAATCATAAAATACCAACTATATGACTACCTAAACAAACTAATGTGGGTGAGGGAAATCTCACAAGGCCTCAACACTATATGAAGACATTTTCAAATATTAATGATATATGAGAGAAGAATATTTCTTCTCCATTGATGAACCTCTAATTTGTCATTTAGTCCCAAGTGGTCTATTCTATACACAGGTACATATGAGTAGCACTTATATACCAAACAGGTTGCATGTATACATTTATTAGTGCATATATAAAATAACAATATTTTTATAAGACCAAGAATATGCAGAGTGGAGACACATGAAAAAGACTATAGAAAGAAGGAATAACATACACTAAATACACATATATAAACTCTTAAATTTTAAAAATAATAGAGAAAAATTCCTAATTTAACACTGAACAGGTGAACATATTATTTTAATTTCTAAAAACCCAAGCAAGGCTTTATGAACACCTGTAACCGAAGCAGTGCAGTTGGACAGATGTAGGAACAAGGAAAGTTAGGGTCTTTCTGTCTACCAGACAACCTTCAGATGCAGAGCAAGAACCTTTCTCAAAGTCTTGAAGCAGAGAGAATGGCAGAGCAAGATACCTATTATCCCCTTCTGATCATTTCACATGCACACAGAAAATGTACTCACACAAAATTGACACTACACAGAGGGAGACACAGAGGCACAGAGACAGAAACACAGGTTCTAGCTCTACCCTGTAAATGCATAAAGAATCCAAGTTTTTTGCTATTTAATTAGGTCTTCTAGAGGATTGTCTAATCTGCAAGCTTATCAGGAAAGCAATGTTACATTACTTGATATCTTTTCCGTATTCTGTAATTATTTTAGCTATTTCAACAAATTTAGAAAATACTTTATTCATAAGTTCTTGAATTTAATTTTTAAATTTCTCTTTCACTGTCATCAAACTTATCAGACAAATTTTTCAGTCGCATGAATATAGACACAACAAATAATTTTACATATTTCATACGTTTTAGTACACATTGTCATTGCTGATTATATATTTATATACAACCTAAATTATGACATCAAAATTAGCTGAATTTCAAGATTACCAAAATACCTTTTAATAAAATTTATATACAAAATTTTTTATCTCATTTCTAAGGTCAAATGAACACCATGTTCTGTATAAAATAAATGTTTCTATGCATAGTTTATGTGCAGGTGGATGAGTGTGTGTGGGAGAGAGATGTTTTTGTTTTTACTGTGTTTCAATGTAATTTTAAAAATAATAGCATGGTAATTTTACATAATGTATGCTACATTTACTTCCCAATATTCCCAGCTCAATCCTCCCATCTCTGAGACTCTCCCACCACCCTCAGAAAAATATCAAGTACAAATTGTTTTGCCCATATATTCACTAGAGAGAGGTCAAACTCTCAGTGGCCAGCTCCTAAAGAAAACTGAGTCCTTTCCCACTCCCCACTCCCAGCCCTGCCAGAAGCCAATAACTGTGAAGAGCTCATCTTTAGCATCCCTATCACAATTTTTAAAATTAATTTCTTTATTTTATAAAATATTATTATAGCTCACAAATTTGATACATAATAATATATGATGAATACACAATTTTTTTCTTTTTTCTTTTTTTTTCTGAGAAGGACTGAGGTTTCCGCATTTTGGCCTTCCTTCTTTCTGAGCTCCATATGGTCTGAGAGTTGTTTCTTGGCTGTTTAGAGCTTTCTGAGCTACTATCCAATTATCAGTGACTGCATTTCATGTATGTTCTTTTGTGACTGGGTTACTTCACTCAGGATGATAGTCTCTAGCTCCATCCATTTGCCTAGGAATTTTATAAAATTATTGTTTCTAATAACTGTGTAGGCTGGTACAATCACTCTGGAAATCAGTCTGGCAGTTCCTCAGAAAATTGTACACAGTACTATGTGAAGACCCAGCTATTCCACTTCTGGGTATATACCCCAACGATCCTCCAAAAAATAATAAGGACACATGCTACACCATGTTTATAGCAGCCTTACTTATAATAGCCAGAAGCTGGAGAGAACCCAGATGTCTTTCAGTAGAGGAATGATAGAGATATTGTGGTACATTTAGACAATAGAGTACTGCCCTGTCACAATTTTTAAGTGTGTTCTTCAGTGACTTTCTCTCTAGACTATTGTATCTTTGCAGGAGGCAGGGACATTTTCACAGAAACCTCTGTCTAAAGAGAAAGATTTTTAAATAATACTATCTGTATATAAACTTTGGGAGAAAAAATCTAATTGCTATTATAAAACTGTTTCCATATCAAAAAGAGTATGTATCCTTTAGTAGAGAAAATGGAAAGATATTGTAACATAATGGGAAGCTGATTATCAGCCTTTTTTAAATTTAAGAAGTAAAGGAAACATCTACATTTTTTTCTAAATAATAAATAACCTATCTTATCATAATAAAGACTTGCTTTGAATCCTAAGTGCTCCCATCCAATATCTGATAAAAGGAATCACAATGCTAAGGTGGGAGATCAAATAAATATCTGTCTAATAAGATCTTCAAAACATAAGCTGTTGAAGTTATAGTAAATATCCTCTGAACATAGATAGACATTACAACATCCTTCTACTCAAAATTTGTTCCCCAGCAGGATTTTGCAAAGCCTCCGCCGAATCTCCTTGGTTTTGATGGAATAGATGACAGGGTTGAGCATTGGAGGTACAAAAAGATAGATGAGTGATAGGAGTGTGTGTACAAAGTGAGGGGCATGCCTCCCATAGCGAGCAAACATAGACACACCTACCTTAGGCACATAGAAGATGAGCACAGCACACAGGTGTGACACACACGTGTTCAGGGTCTTCAGCCTTTCTTCCCGGGAGGCAATAGCAAGCACAGAACGAAGAATGAGAATGTAAGAGAGGAAAATGAGTGCCGAATCCAGCCCAAAGGTAGAGATGACAATGGAGAGACCAAATATGTTATTAATGGAAGTGTCACCACAAGGCAGCCGAATCAGATCTGGATGCAGACAGTAGGCATGGGAGAGCACATTAGCCTTGCAGAAAGGCAGTCTCTTCAGAAGGAAAGGTAATGGGAAAATCATGCAAAAGCTTCGAAGGAAAACGCACACGCCCATCCATATCACCCGGGCATCAGTGAGCACTGTGGAATAGCGCAGTGGGTTGCAGATGGCCACATAGCGATCAAAGCTCATGGCCAGCAGGATCCCAGACTCCATGAAAGAGAAAAGGTGGATAAAGAACATCTGGGACATGCAAGAGTTAAAACTGATCTCTCTTAAGTGGAAACAAAACACAGCCAGGACTGTGGGCAGTGTGGAGAAAGACACACCCAGGTCATTGCCTGACAGCAGAGACAGGAAGTAATACATGGGCTGGTGTAGACTCTCTTCCTCCTTGATGATGAAAAGAATCAGGGCATTGCCCACTATGGAGACAGTGTAGAGAACACCAAGGAGCAGGAACAACCAGTGCTGAGAAGTCTCCAGCCCTGGCAGTCCTGTCAAGATGAAAGGAGGCAACCAAGAGCTGTTGTGGGCTTCACCTCCCATTCTGGACTTCTTAGATGCTTGGTCCTCTATCCTATAAAGACAAATACATTCCTTTATATGTGGTCTCTGGAGAAGGTACCTCTTATGCCATCTAATTCCTCATCTGAGAGCGCCATCTATCTTGTTTCATCATTGGAACATTTTTGAATTTTTTGAACTGCCCCAATGAACTCACGTGAAACAACAGATGTTTTGACATCCTCCTAGTCTAGGCATATTACTTTCTCCTTCATTGGATAAACTCTTTCTTTCTAATATATGAGCATTTTTTTTTTCAAAACCTGAGATGAACCTCCCTTGCTCTCTACTTTTCCAGTTGTGATCTCTTCTAAGGCAAGACACACTCATTAGGCCACAATCATGTTTCCTCTTCCAATACTGCCAGGCTACTGAGCCTCCAGTATCCACTTAGGACTCCCAGTTCCCACCACTTGAGTCTTCTAATGCTTCCATCCATTTAAGTATCACACGAAGCACTATACAAACTAAGCTTATTGCATCTATATGTTTTGGGATATTTATACATGCGTACATATGCATTTATGCATGGAACAATTAATGAAATGACAGGCCATACATTTGAAAAGAACAGAGAGGAGTACATGAGAGATTTTGGAGGTAAAAATAGGATTAACAATATGACGTAATTATATGATAATCTCTGAAACTAAAAATAATGAGTTTAATTTAAAAACAATGAGGTAAATTGTAAATAAGCAGAAAGATATCCATGCAAGCCTAGATCAGACCTGTGTTATCACCTGATATCCTGAAGCAGGGGGATTGTGACTTGCAGTCCACTTTGCACAGAAAACCAGAACCTATCTCAAATTGAAAACCAAAAGCCTATAGAGATGCTTTGTGACTCTTGTACGACCACCATCTTGCTCTCCTGTCCACCCATGACAGCATGTTACTTCCCCATGAAGATTCTGAGGATTACTTCAGAATTAAACCGTACTTAGTGCCTGAAATCAATGAAAGTGATTATGCCTAAGGTTAAAACTCATTTTATGCCCTGCCTGGGCATCTCCTTTTTCTTTGCCTACTACCTAATCAGTTCACTCTGGAGCTTTTCACGGTCCTCTGATTTCCCACTTCACACTACCAACAGTCACTCATAAACTAAGATCTTTTACTATGACGTAAAATACAAATGAGTGTTTCAAAAAGACCCAGGGTCTTTGATGTATAGGCCAAATACTAGATTTTTTTGAGAAAAGTGTTGAAGGTGGGAAGTAGTCCCAAAGCCTTTATATCCAAAGTACAGCCAGTTGGAGTATTCCCTCTGGGAAAGTAATATTTGATGCAGAAAGCAGGTGGGATGTGTCTGTGCAAATACAGCAAATAGAAAATGTAGATACAAGACGACAAGAGGAAGAGCCAGCAGGAAAGGTAAGAATTGGGTATGAAAAGAGTTCCTTCTTCTGACTGGAGTGCTGTGGTTTCTAAGCTGACAGAAGAGCCTTAGAACTTGAAATGTGGAGTATCAGACACTACCACTCGCCTACCTGACAGTCAGATGCATAGGCTGGATAAACGTAATTCTGGGGATCATTGGTTATCTCTCCGTGATCCCCAACCCTGCTTCTTCCAACTCTCTGTCCTGAGAAGGATATGACTGTATCCGGAAAGTCCCTTAGGTTATTACAGCTCAGACGTCTCATGGACGTCTGGGAATAGAGAGCATCAGCAGCATACACACCTCCTGGACTACTTAGCATTTCATCTCCCATGGGGTTATGACAGAGTGGAAATTATCGGAACCTAAGAGACCTGTTCTTAAGAAGATTTACCTCACCCCTTATTCACAGAAGTGAGAAAAAATGACTCCCTAAATTTTTGTAACAATTTATTATTTAATTCTAAGTCTTCCCATTCAGTTTATGGCCTTTGGGCTTCCCTCCTTACCTCCCTCCTTCCCTCCCTCCTTCCCTCTTTCCATTCCTCCCTTCTTCCTCTCCCTCCTTTTCTCCCTCCCCTTCTCTCTCTGTCTCTTTCTCCCTCTCCCTTTCTCCACATCTCTTTCTCCCTCTCTCCCTCTCTCTCCCTCTCTCCCTTCCTCTCCCCTCCCTGTCTCTTTTGAGTGTGTGTGTGTGCGTGTGTGTGTGTGTGAGCACATGTGCACATGTGTTAGTGTGCGCTCTCGTGTGTTCATGAGCACACACACACACATACACACACACACACACACACACACACACACACACACACACACACACACACGTGCTCACATTTATAATCAGTATCTACCAGAAATGCTGAATCCTGTAAACAGAACTCAATTTAAACTTCAACATTTAACTTGATCAAGACACATAAAAATCACTCATGATCCTCCATGAAGTTGTTCTGAACCCTTGTAAGAAACACTCGTTCCTAGGAAAAGATGAAGAAAGTTGGGGGTATATATGTATACTCTATGGAGGTACAAGGAGGCCTGGGGGGCAAGGAGGAATGTCTCTGATGGGCCCATGTTGGGAATTCCTTTCTGCTGAGGGACCAGCCACATGAGGACCGTATAGTACAGAATAGAGTTTATTCAGGGCATGGGGAGGGAAGCTAAGAGGGTCATAGGGGCAGAGAGTGAGAAGAGGGGAGTAGAGAAGGAGACAATGGCCATGATCACGTGGAGAGAGAGTGGGGAAGGGAATGGGGAGATGAGGGACAAAGGGAGAAGAGAGGGAAAGACCAAGAGAACTCAAGAGAGAGAAAGAGAGAAAGACAGAGAGAAGAGTGAGTAAGCAGCCCCCGTTATAGTGTGAGGTAACTGGAGCGGAGCACACCTGGCTGTAGGTAACTGTGGGGTAGGGTATATCTGGCTGTTCCAGGTAACTGTGTGGTGGGGTTTATAGCATCCCAACCCTAGTCATACACAGCTGGTCAAGCAAATCATGTTACTGCAAATTGTGCTATAGAGGATGGTTTTGTAGTAAAATATTGAGACATTGCACTTTGTTGTTTCCTTCAAAGATGGCTTTGGAATACCTATTAGGGAAGTATAACGGTCATAGGAATCCACAGATAAAAATAAAGACATTTCATAAACTTAAATTTTAGTCGATATTACTCTTAGCGCAAGAAAGGTTCCTAACCCCTCCCTGAATGGCTTCATTTTTTTAACCTATAAGTAGATACAGCTATATATCATAGAATTGTTGGGGTGATTGAAAAGAACATGAAAAAGCATTGGGGTGACACATTGATGACTAGGGAAACTTCTACCACTGCTACAACCTGAACAAAGAAGATACATGCAAACTCGGCATTAGGAAATTTAGAGTTTCTATCAGCAATGTCCTTCTCACATGACATATAAAATCATAAGCTACAAGCAGAGCTTGGGATTAGTAGATGTAGTGGTTTAAAAGGCAAACAATGACAAAATAGTTGATGGGATAAATCTAAGCAATAGAAAACTTGCCTAGCCCGTGGAGGCCCCAAAGTTTAGTCACTCCAGAAGCTATGAAAGGAAAGGATGAAAATGTTCAAACCTGGGCTCATTGTAATACTGAGTTTATCATTCTTTTAAACCTGTCTACACACTATTTCATCAGATTACTGTTCTATTACAAACTTTTTTGATTTCCTGATAACCCTAATCTGTAGCCCCTTTCTCTCCCAGACTTACTATAGAACAGTCATTAAGGGAGTTGTCAAACACCGAAGTCCTATTTCCTGTGTTACACGTGTTCCTTTCATGCAAGTTCATATTTATTCACTGAAGGCATCTCTCTTTTGTGATTTATTGAAAAAAATGAGATAGAATCCAATGTGCTAATGCAGGATTTTATGGATGAATAGATGGAAGGATGGATGGATGGATAGATGGACAGACAGATGGATAGACAGACAGATGAATAGATTATGGAAACCTGCATGGCCATGGAAGGGATTTCATGACATGGTTTTCGACCCCTGAATCAAAGCCAGAAGGACTTGGGTCTCCACAGTATTGACATTTGGTGCAGTTATAGACCTTGTTTGCATAATAATTACATTTTTAATTCATTATCCTCCTTCAGGGATGTTTTCCATGCCAAGGATATTGGGCCATGTTCTTCCTGCCAAGGTTAATGACTTCATGATAATTAGAAACAACAGGAGTCTGGGAGGAAAGAGTATGTTTAATGTTTCTTATCAAAATGGTGAACACTGTGACCTTCAAGATAGTCCTTATGTTGTAGGAAAAAATTCCAAAAACATGAGTTCAAGAATATATAATTTCTCAACTATACAGAAAATAAAGATGAAATATGAATTCTATTAGGACTTCATGGAGCTAAAAGAACAAAGGCAGCTGAACTAATGAGCCAGCTTGTCAAAAAATACAAAGGAAGGCAGATATCTAAGTTCAAAGTCAGCCTGACACAGAGTGAATCTAGGTCCAGGCGTGATGGAAGTGGTAATTTCAAAGCCAGATCCCAACCAGCTATTTTATTGTCTATGCTTATAAAAACAGGCTGATCTCTGAATTCATTTGCTATGTTTAAAAATATATACCTGCTCTCCTTTGCTAGGAGGCTAAGGTCATAAAATGCTGATCTGTGGTATTATCAAAAGGAAACGTAGGATAATGACTGAGTTGATATAGAGATAAAAGACTAGACTTTGGTCTGCAAAAGCCAAGCTATCTCCCAACTGTCTGGAGAGCCACCTTGAGCAGAACACAGTCATTTCTTCTCCTGCTCCCTAATGCCACTTTCTCAGGACCCCTCTTCAAGCCGAGGCTGGGACCTGGCAATAGAGTGATAGCACAATTATCAAATCAAAGTAATTAGCATGCTCCACTTTTAACAGCTATTTCCTTGTGGTGAGAACATCGAAACTCTTCACTATTTTGAAATGCACAATAAGTTATTGTTACTTTACTGTGTAATACTAGAATGTTTTTCTTTTATCTAGTTGTGACATTGTGTCCAGTGGCCATACACTCTTTATCCTTTTTCTGCTGTGTTCAACCTAAAATTCCATACATAACTGAAATAAAAGGTCTTTTGTTATTCAGTAGTTGGCTTACTTCGAATATCATAATGTCTTGGGTGGGTTTAATTAAATACCATTATTTATCAATTTACTAGTGTATTGCAATTATTAATTGAATATTCATATTATTAATTAACATGGAATTAATATAAAAAGTATGGATACAATCTTTAGTTTTCTTTTTCTTTTTTCAATTGTATTTAAAGAGCTTGGCTATACCATGCACTATGCTGGGTACAGGGAGAGCTTTAAGTTTCACATGACATTTAGCTATAAAATGACACCATGCAACACTATTGATCCTCTTTGCCTTCTTAAGAAAGAAAATATTCACATGTTTATCAACAGGAAATTATGGAATCTTCCTCACCTGTAAAATAGAAAAGAGGAAGAAGACGCAACAAAGTGCCTGGGTTGGTTTTTGTTTGTTTCTTTGCTTTTCTTGCACTTAAAAGTCTCAATTCAGACTTGATCTTGATTTTCTTTATATGATTACAGCAGAAATGTTTAGTAGAATAATATGAGAAGATTGTATTCAGGTCTATTTATTTATGATACAGTCAAAGTCACTAAACAACCAAATTCATTAAAAATATTTATTTAAGCACATTTGACTTGATTTGGTTGATAATTGCTATTATTGTAAACCATAGTTCATGGGGTTCATAATATATAAGGTACTTCATAAATATATAAGGTACATTTATGGAATGTTTGAAAATAAAGTTTTTTATCCAATTGTAATACATATAGCATTTACAATATGATTAACAATAACAGCTCCATATAAAATTATTTTTTAAAAGCATAATCAATTTTAGAATAAGATGTTTGACTGTTACAATTCAACCTAAAGAGATTACTGACACACAAATAAATACTTTATTAACTCACTTCTCACTTTGTATTTGTCTGATGCATCATGGGCCTCAGGATGAAGGCTAACAGAAGAAACAATGAATAAGGTACAAGCAGAAAAAACAAGTTCACTAAACTGAGTTGGTTAAAATACATTCCCCAAGGCTAGTATGACTGCAATGAAGGCAGTGAGTAGTTAAATCCACTTGGGTTAAGATTCAGGGAAGTTCAGACAAAACATTTTTGTAGAAATTAACTCACACATGTTATATTTTAGGAAATGTTTAATACTTTAAATTTTCACTTCACCGGGGCCATAGTGTATATATAGAGGTCAGGGCATAACAGCTTTCAGGATTCTGTTTGAGCCCTTCAAACATGGGGAGTCAAGCTTAGTGACAAATTCCTTTACCCACTGGCCCAACTTACTGGCTTGCATGTCATATTTAAAACTCAACAAAGAATCTTGTATTTATAAATACACGATGATATATAATTATATAATAAAAATATGTATGAACAAATAATGTATGTCTATTATTACATAAATATTAAAGCAATTCATCTTGTTATACTTTAAACCAAGCCTATGAAGTAAACAGATGAAAGACTGATTCCTTATTTCACATGCGGAAAAAAAAAAATGTCAAGACTAAAATCTCAAGTTTCATTAACACTTTCTCCTATTAGAATCAACATGACTTAAAGAGCTAGGAAACATTTCTAAATAAAATTCTCATCCGAAAAATGTTAGCAATGGTTTATAAGTTTGTTAATTTGTTATCTCTTTACCTTAGTTACACATTTACTATTCCTTATTCAACCATTTTTTCACTTAATCCTTTAATATTAGTCTTTCACTGTCAGATCCGATCTCAATGGGAGGATCATGGCAGGTCTCATACGGATGGATAGAATAGCACAAGATTACTGTCTTATTCTTTGTGAATAAATATATTCATGGAGAATTGCAAAACAGTCCCCCAGAATTAAAAGCAAAGGGCAGTTAACTTCAATTAGGTTAAACTAAATGCCGATGTGCCTCTGGTCTCCTGTGTGTCAGCAAAATGTCCAACGAATTCTGAAGACAAATTGTAAGTACATAAGCAGCAGAGAGCTTCAGCTTTTCAGACCCCAAGTACCAAATTAGTTTTGACTAAATTCCCACAGCACAGAAGACATGTGTTCATCCCACATTAACCCTATCTAAATCTTTATCTTTTTTATGCATATTCCTCAAAGCCCAAGACTATCACTAGAGATTTTAATATTAGTCTTTGGCTCTCTAGAAAATAACGATTCTCTTGCTTATCCTGAAAACAAGATTGCTTTCTGTCTCTAAGAAAAGTTAACAGAGTTAAGTTCTGGTTACGACCCCAAATGGTGTTAGCCGATACAAGCCTAATAATTTAGATTAAACTTATCAGTGATCCTGGAACTTTAAGCACAGACCTCACATCCCTTAGTTAATCTCTCCCTATTCTTGTGCCCGGCTGTCCATACCACCAACACTAGATCATGTACTGTTTCTGTCTTTTCCTGAGTCACAACTTCATTCTGAAAAGCATCTTGAGGAGTCTCCGGCGTATCTCCTTTGTCTTAATGGAATAGATGATAGGATTTAGCATAGGAGGCACAAAGAGATAGAGAACAGACATGAGGATATGGACTGCATGAGGCAGGCCAGCCCCAAAGCGATGCACAATGGAAACACTGACCATGGGCACATAGAAGATGAGCACAGCCAAGATGTGGGACACACATGTGTTGAGTGTCTTCAGGCGCTCCTCCCGAGATGCAATGGCCAGCACGGATTGCAGGATAAGCACATAAGAGATGAGGATGAGTGCAGAGTCCAGGCCAAAGGTGAGCAACACAATGGACAATCCATAGTGGCCATTGAGGGAAACATCAGCACAGGCCAGTTTAATCATGTCCACATGTAGGCAGTAAGCATGGGAGAGGATGTTCTGAGGGTGACAGAAAGGCAGCCTGTGCAAAAGCACTGGGAAGACAACAATGAGAACAAAGCTACGAAGGACTGTTCCCAGGCCCATTGCCACAATGCGAGCGTTGGTGAGCACCGCGGCATAGCGCAGGGGATTGCATATGGCTACATAGCGATCAAAGCTCATGGCTAGAAGGATGCCAGACTCTGTCCAAGAAAAGAGATGTATAAAAAACATCTGAGCCAAGCAGGCGTTAAAGCTGATCACTCGGGCATGGAAGCAAAGGGCAGCCAAAACAGTTGGTAGTGTGGAGAAAGACACGCCCAGGTCATTGACTGACAGCAGAGACAGGAAGTAGTACATGGGCTGGTGTAAGCTCTGCTCCTCCTTGATGATGAGGAGGATCAAGGAGTTGCCTATGATGGAGATGGCATAGAATAAAAGGAGAGGGAGAGACAGCCAGGGCTCCATGGCTTCCATTCCTGGAAAGCCTGTCAGAATGAAGCTGGGAGCCTGAGAGGCATTGATCCTGAAGTGTCCCATGGGATGACAGAGTCATTTGTCACCAGTCAGATGGATGTTTTGGAAAACTATAACATGTGACCAATACGACTGGTATTCCTGTGGATGGAAAGGCAGCACATAGCTTTATTTTCTTTTAATAATAATTGCACATGAATTTGATCTCTGAAATCCACTGGTGAGCTGATCAGAAGGTTTTTAACCTCTAGCTATGGGAAGATGCTTTTTTTCTAGGCCTCATTCAGAAAATGAATTGGACATCAAGTGTGGGAGTTGAGCATCTCATTCAGTCTCTTAGTAGCTTCTTGGGCATGGTCTTTATGATCAGTCAGTCAGCTACCTCCATATGCTTCCAACTTCATAGCCATTACCTAAGTTGATCTATAGGAAATTAAACATCCAATCTGAAAAATAAGAAAACAAATGTCTAAGTAAAATAAAGTTTCTTGAAAAGGAAGCTATATGGCTAGAACCTGAATTCTACTCAACTACAATCTCCAGGGTTTTTTTTTCTCTGTAAACTGATAACATATTGAATGTTTTTGTGTTTATGACATACCATTGCTGTTCCTCAGCTGGAATGTCAGATTTTCCCAGGTGTAGGTGATAAGAAATGTTGCCTTCCATCTGCCCAAATGCAGCTGTGAGAGGACGTGGTGGAAGAGCAACATACCTTTTGTTTTACATCCTTCTTCTTTGCCCTCTTGTATATGTTTTAGACACGCTCATTTGAGCAAGAAACTCCATTTGACAATGTTTTGTAACATTTCTGTGTCAAGCCTATAAGCATTTACTGCCTTGTAAAAGGTGGCTTTAGAATTTGTTTGCCAGATCAGTTTCTGTGTCTCACAGATAATCATTAACACACATATCCATAATTGAATAGCATACTGTTCCTATCTTTATTATTTTATATAAGCCTCATAAAATAGTTTCCTGTGGCAGAAGATAAGTATTATATCAGGGAATATTAATATTAGATATCAGAAGGAAATTACTTCTTGGGGTACAAGGATTTGAGACAGTCCCAAGAGTCCGGAAGGAAGGATGAGTTTGCTGGAAAATAGCATTAGTATTGAAGTGATAGAAAGGGCAGACAAGAAATACTTGGAGACATTTTTACAGTGCAATGACCTCCTGACAACACCATACAAAGAAAGAACACTACTTGTTTTAGGGGATCCATTCACTTTAAGAAGAAAATCTAAAATTGTCCTAACTAAAAGCCTGCTTAAGGGGGAAAAGAATAGCATTCATATCTGTTTCCACTTAGCCGGAGAAGATAAAGTGGCCTTTGTGGCCCCTTCTGACACTAATGTCACTTTTCTTAGTAGTTGTCAGGGAATTTACACTAAGGAACAGAATGAGGACAGGGCGTGAAAGAAGTGGTAAAGAGTTAGAAAGACAAGAGAACAAATAGAGGAAAGGCTGAAATAAAAAGAAATGTTAAAAAGAAATACTATGAAAATGAAAAAGGCCAAGTGGGGAAGTGTAAGGTTCCGGATGCAAGATCAGAGAGGGAAGACTAAAGTGACAACGGCAGCAACACTGAGAATAAAGATTAAGAGAAACTCAAATACCACTGCCAACAGCTACAAGGAGATATATTACCCTGCCTCATGCTCTAGGCATCATGTGCTATGCTCAGCCCAGAATTTGTGAAGGCTATAGAAGAAACCATATCCATACCATATTTCTCAGGAGCTCATCTCAACCTCTGAGCAATGCAAGGTCTACAGCAAGACCTAATATTCTTCACCCAAACACTGTTGGGAATAGGTTCATCGCCACAGGATCCTCGTGTTTACCTCCTGCGTTTTATTCTCTTGGGTGCTTCAGAGCTCTGTGCAAAGAACAAGATAAATGTCCCTCTCTTTCTAATCAAACAAAGCTGGCATGCACATGTGGCATGCCCTTATGACTGCCAGGGTCTTGTAAGCAATGTGTCAAATCATAGTCTGAGTTACAAAGAGCCCAACACTAGAACATGATATTATATGAATAATTCATTCTTTCTCTCCTCCAGCTAAATGGAACCCTTCCCCTAGGCCAGTTCCTACTCACTCAAAGACTCATTCACAGAATAGATGCACAAGCTGTACAATGAGGCTAGATAATCTCATAAACAATAAAAACAAATTCTTGTAGGTGAAGCTTAAGGGCATTGCTTTACTCAATCCTCACAACACACTTCACAGAGAAGGAATCCCCGTGTTTCATTTCAGAGAAAACTGGAGGCTCAGAAAGTGGAAGAAAACTTAAAGTTATTAGTACCAAGAGGCAAGACTCCTTTCAAACACAAACTATTCCTTTACTTGCTTACAGTTATCACAGTACATAACAGAGAGACATAATGCAAACCTGTAATCAAAACACAGGCAAACTAATGCAAAAGGATTGTAAATTGTAGACAACTCTGGTTGAGTCTAAAGCCTTGGGCAGCATGAGGAAAAGATGGATACACTTTGCCTCCATAGATTATTAACCCACTGCTATTCCATTTGTTTTCCGATTGCACTCACTTTGATGCAAGTGACAATAATTCATCCTCCTGCATGGTAGAATAAATATACTAAGGTTTAAAGTACACCATGATTTGCCATAATTTCTTCTTTTTCCCCTAAGAGTAGCAATTTTATCTGTCATACCTCATTCCATTACACAGGCAGCACTTAGGATTGTTTGTACCACATATCCATGTTTACTGTTGATAATTTTGATGTTGGTTGATGACAAATTATTTTTATAAAAACAAAATAAAATGGTATTTTATGATATTTATTTTAAATTTTTCATTACAGTATTCAACATAGAGTATAACTAGTTCAGAGTTAGTTGTCAAATGGACAGTTTAACTAATGCCTTACCTTCCACAAATTTTGCCACAGATGGATAAATTTGTTTTTCACACAAACAAAAAAAATGAACCCTGGGTGTTTTCTTATTTTATGTATCTGTGACATAGCTTCTAAATGTTCCTGTACATTTGTAGCTTGTGTTCTTTTTAAAGCATTTTGGCATAAAACTATATGAATATATTTTTGTCAGTACTTGATGTTTTAAGATTTGATAGTATGCATTGAAATATTACTAGTTACAATGAGCAAAAAGTACATGTAAAACAAAACATAACATAGAAATAGTCAAAGTTTTCTTGGTATGTAAAGATTAAACATAATGATTTTTAAATACCAAAAATTGCCACAAGGCTACCTTCTTAGCTTTTGAGTTATTAATGATTTAAGTTCTAGGTGTACCCCCACTCTGAGAGAGTGCCATAGACTTATTGTTCTTTTTTTTTTCTCTCTAAGGACTGAGGCTTCCACTTTTTGGCTTTTCTTTTTTGAGCGTCATATGGTCTTTGAGTTGTTTCTTGGGTGTTCAGAGCTTTCTGGAGCTAGTATCCAATTATCAGTGACTGCATATTATATCTTTTCTTTTGTGACTGGGTTACCTCACTCAGGATGATATTCTATAGATACATCCATTTTCCTAGGAATTTCATAAAGTCATTGTTTCTAATAGCTGATTAATATTCCATTGTGTAAATATACCACAATTTCTGTATCTATTCATCTACTGAAGGACATATGGGTTCTATTCAGCTTCTGGTATTATAGATAAGGCTGCTATGAACGTAGTGGAGCATGTGTCCTTATTGCATGTTGGTGGGTATTTGGGGTATATGCCCAGAAGTAGAATAACTGGGTCTTCAGATAGTACTATTTCCAATTTTCTGAGGAACCATGAGACTGATTTCCAGAATGGTTGCACCAGCTTATTACCCCACCAACAGTTGAGGAGTGTTCCTCTTTCTCCGCATTCTCACCAGCATCTGCTGTCATCTGAGTTTTTGATCTTAGCCATTCTGACTGGTGTGAGGTGGAATCTCAGGGTTATTTTGATTTGCATTTCCCTGGTGACTAGGGATGTTGAGCATTTCTTTAGGTAATTCTCAGCCATTCGATATTCCTCAATTGGAAATTCTTTGTTTAGCTCTATACCCCATTTTTAATTAGCTTGTGTTTTTGTTTATTTGTTCATTTGTTTTATTTTCCTGCCGTAATAAAAGGATGAAGCTATTGCTTCACAACTTGAACTTTTGGTTTGGACTGGCTTCTGGTTTAGAAGAGTACCAATGGATTTCTTTAATGCCTGAGTTGGGAGTAATGATGATTTGCAAGAAACTCTGGGATCTTTCTTCAATAAAACTAATTAAGTTTAGTTCACAGGTTTTGATATAGAGATTGGTTGGTCATTTAGGTATCTTTTAGACTTGCAGCAGTTTATTTGACTGTGTCCCAACAAACAGAGTTTTCAGGTTTCTGATGTTCCTATGATTCCCCATTATTGTATAATTATTTTATAAAAGATTAAGGCTTACTGTCAATAGTTTTGAATGTTGAATCTAGGCAATGAGGGTGTTTCTGAAATTCCACCTTACACCAAACAAAATTGCTGAGGTCAAAAATTATGGTAACAACATTTGTTGGCAAGAATGTAGAGAAAGAGTAACACTCCTCCATTGCTGGTTGGACTGCAAGCTAGAAATCAGTCTGGTGGTTCCTCAAAAAATTGGAAATATTACTACCTGAGGACCTATTTATACCACTCATGAGCATATACCCAAAAGATTCTCCAACATATAACAAAAACACCCAGTCCACCATGTTCATAGCAGCCTTATTTATAATAGCCAGAAGCTGGAAAGGATCCAGATGTACTTCAACAGAGGAATGGATACAGAAATCGTGGTACATATACACAATGGAGTACTACTCAAATATTAAAAATAATGACTTCATGAAATTCACAAGAAAATGGATGCAACTTGAACAAGTCATCCTGAGTGAGATAATCCAGTCACAAAAGAACACACATAGTATGTACTCAATGATGAGTGGATATTAACCAAAAAGAAGTTTGGAATACCCATTATACAACTCACAGACCATATGAATCTCAAGGAGAAAGAAGACCACACCAAAGTGTAAATGCTATATTCCTACTCAGAAGGAGGAAGAAAATAATCTCAGGAAGTAGAGAGAGAAAGGGGTCAGGGAGGGACAGGGAAGAGGGAGAAAAAGGGGGGGGGGGTTCAAATATGAAAGGAGATGGGGGAGAAGTTCAGAAGGTCAGGAATTTTAAAGAGGATATGTAGCAGTTGGGGAGGGGGAACTGGAGGTAGCTACTAGAAAGTCCCAGACACTAGGAACCCAAGAGATACCTAAGACCCAAAAGAGAGGACATTAACCAAAATACCCAACAAAGGGGAGATAGAACCTGTAGAGACCATATCCAGTGGATAGCCACGGCCACAGCTGAGAAATAAGGCCACTCACCCACCTCAAAAATATTAATCCATGCAAACTGAATCTAAGAGCACATCAACACAAACATTCATCATGGTCAAGTAGGCTTCATCCTTAGAAATTCAGGGATGGTTCAGTATACAGAAATCCATCAATGTAATCCAGTATACAAACGAACTCAATGATAAAAACCACACAATCATCTCAGTAGATGTTGAGAAAGCAATTGATAAAATTCAACACCCCTTCATTGTAAAAGTTTTGGAAGGATCAGGAATTCAAGGCCCATATCTAAATGTAGTAAAAGGAGTATACAGCAAACCAGCAGCCAACATCAAACTAAATGGAGAGAAACTTAAAGCATTTCCACTAAAACCAGGAACTCGACAAGGTTACCCATTCTCCCTGTACCAATTCAATATATTACTGGAAGTCCTGGCCAGAGAAATTAGACAACAAAAAGAGGTCAAAGGGATACAAATTGGAAAGGAAGAAGTCAAAATATCACTATTTGCAGATGATATGATAGTACACTTAAGTAACATCAAAATTTCTAGCAGAAAATTTCCAAGCCTGATAAATAACTTTTGCAAAATGGCTGTATATAAAACTAAGTCAAACAAGTCTTTGAAGAAAGAGATTGAGGAAGATGAAAGAGAGTGGAAAGCTCTCCCATACTCATAGATTGGCAGAATTAATATAGTAAAAAGGTCCATCTTGCCAAAAAAAATCTACAGATTCAATGTAATCCCCATAAAACATCCAACTCAATTTTTCATGTAGTTAGAAGGAGCAATTTCCAAATTCATTTTTAATGACAAAAAACCCAGGGTATCAAAAACTATTCTCAACAATAAAAGAACTTCTGTGGGAATCACCATCCTTAACCTCAAGCTGTATTACAGAGCTTGTGATATTTGTTGTGATAAAAATGAATGGTACTGGAACAGAGAAGAGCAGGTAGATCAGTGGAATAGAATTGAAGACCCAGAAATAAACCCATACACCTATGGTCACTTTTTCTTTGACAAAGAAGCTAAAAACATCCAGACACCATTTTCGGTAGATAGTGCTGTTCCAAATGGTGGTCAGCATGTAGAAGAATGCCAGTCTTCTTATTGCCTTGTACAAAGCTCAAGTACAAGTGGATAAAGGAGCCTCCACATTAAATGAGATACACTGAAACTAATAGAAGAGAAAGTGGGGAAGAGCCTCGAACACATGGGCACAGGGGAAATTTTCCTGAAAAGAACACCAGTGGCTTATGGCCTAAGATCAAGAATCAAAAAAAAATGGGACCTCATAAAATTGCAAAGCTTCTGTAAGGCCAAAGACACTGTCAATAGGACAAAACAGCAACCAACAGTTTAGGAAAAGATCTTTACCAATCCTACATGTGATAGAGGGCTAGTATCCAATATATACAAAAAAACTCAAGAAGTTAGACTCCAGAGAACCAAATAACCCTATTTTAAAAATGGGAAACAGAGCTAAACAGAGAATTCTCAACTGAAGAATACCTAACAACAGAAGCACCTAAAGAAATGTTCGACATCCATAGTCATCAGGGAAATGCAAATCAAAACAACCATAAGATTCCACCTCACACCAGTCAGAATGGCTAAGATCAAAAACTTGTGAGATAGCAGATGCTGGAAAGGATCTGGAGAAAGAGAAGCACTCCTTCATTGTTAGTGGGATTGCCAGCTGGTACAACCACCTTGGACATCAGTCTAGTGGTTCCTCAGAAAATTGGAAATATTACTACCTAAGGACCCACCTATACCACTCCTCAGCTGAAAAATTGCTCCAACATATAACAAGAACACATGCTCCACCATATTCATAGCAGCCTTACTTGTAATTGCCAGAAGCTGGAAAGAACCTAGATGTCCTTCAGTTGATGAATGGATACAGAAATCGTGGTGTATTCACACAATGGAGTGTTATTCAGCTATTAAAAATGTCTTTATGAAATTCTTAGGCAAATGGATGGAACTAGAAAATATTATCCTGAGTAAGGTAATCCAGTCACAAAAATAAATAAATAAATAAATCACACATGCACACACACACAGAGAGAAACACACACGGTAGGCATTCATTGATGAGTAGATATCAGCCCAAAAGCTCACATTATCCAAGATACAATTCACAGACCACATGAAGCTCAAGAAGACGACCAAAGGAGCAAGACTGAAGCAAAGTCCATCCAGAGACTGCCACACCTGGGCATCCATCTCATATATAGTCACTAAACCCAGGCAATATTGTGAATGCCAAGAAGTGCATACTGACAGGAGCCTGATACAGCTGTCTCCTAAGAGGCTTTGCTAGAGTCTGACAAATACAGAGGTAAATGCTTATATTCAACCATTGGACTGTGAATGGGGTCCCCAATGGAGGATTTAGAGAAAGAACTGAAGAAACTGAAGAGGTTTGCAACCCCATAAGAACAACAATATCAACCAACCAAAGACCCCAGAGTTCCCAGAGACTAAACCACCATCCAAAGAGTATACATGGAGGGACCCATGGCTCCAGCTACATATGTAGCAGAGGATGGCATTGCCTTGCATCAATAGGAGGAGAAGCCTTTGATCTGGTTAAGGCTTGATGCCCCAGTGTAGGGGAATGTGAGGGCAGTGAGGGGCATAGAAGCAGGGGCAGGGGTGATGAGATAGGTGGTTTCTGGAGGGAACACTGGGAAAGGGGATAACATTTAAAATGTAAATTAAAATATCCAATAAAAGAAAAAAATATAAATCCACAATTCCTGCTGTCAAAAGAAAATGCAGGGACAATAAGTGGAGCAGAGACTGGAGGGAAGTCCATCCAGAGACTGCCCTACCTGTGAATCCGTTCCTTCTGTAGACACCAAACCCAGACACTATTGCTGATGCCAAGAAGCGCTTTCTGACAGCAGCTTAGTATAGTTATCCCGGAGAGGCTCTGCCAGAGCCTGACCAATACAGATGCGGATGCATGCAGCCAAACATCTTGGATTAAGCTCTGGGACCGAAATGAAGAAGTTAGGGGAAGGACTGAAGGAGATGAAGGGATTTGTAAGTCCATAGGAAAAACAACAATATTAACCAACCAGATACCCCAAAGCTTCCAGGTACTAAACCACCAACCAAGAGTACACACAGGGGACACCCATGGCTCCAGCTGGATATGTAGGTGATGATTGCCTTATCCACCATCGCTGGGAGGGGAACTCCTTGGTTCTGGGGAGGCTCGATGACCCAGGGTAGGGGAATGCTATGGTGCTGTGACAGGCGTGAGTGGGTGGGAAGGTGGAGGAGTACTCTCACAGAGGCAGGGGGGGGGGGAATAGGGTTTGTGAAGGGGAAACTGGAAAGGATGATAACATTTGAAATGTGGATAAATAAAATAACAGATAATCAAAGGAAACTTAAAAATAATAAGATTTTTAAGTATTTACAAATTGGGTACAAGATAAGAACATTAAGGTTTCTACTTCCCTTCTGATTTGCAGTTTTACCTGAGCATCCTTACAGAAGAAAAGATTGATGTCATTGATAGGTGGACTCTGGTACTATATAAACACGTTTGTATGGAGCTTAGACCTCTTTTTCTGAACCCGAAGAGTTTGGGAGGCCAAAGTATTCACATGTTGCCAGGAAGCAGACATAAAAATCATTGTCTCCCTGTTCTATATTCAGCCCATAATGAATGAAGGCTGGATGGAAAGATTTATCAAGACAAGAGGCCACCAAGCTAATTTAGAAGCAAAACCGAAAATTCCACATAAAGTATCTCTAGTTTTTAAAAACTGGGGGAAACGGGGTTTTGGGATGTTTCATTAGAATTAGGATTACACTTGGAATTAATTACAAACTTGGCTATAAGCATCCAGTCATATAAGAACAAGTTAATTTTTCTGAGATTAGAAGCTGATCTCCAAGATCAGTGAGTGCACATTACAGCATTGTCACCTACATTACAAATATTTTGCACTCTCCTGTATGTTATTTACATTTTAAAAACCAGCACTTGGAGTGTAACTGCTGAAACAATCCTGTTGTGATTCATTAATGGTGGTTACATACAAACTAAATGAAGAAAAATGGTATCTCATTAAGGACTAATGTGTCCTTTTTATAAACTTCTTTAAAATTTTGTGACATTTTAGTGGTATTTGTTGCCTTTATTAATGCATGATCAGACATTTGAGAAGACCTGACCAGAGAAACAACAGGGCTCATACCTGTGGCTCACAATCTGAAACAGCAAAGGGTCCCACACTGAGAACCTTTACTTAATTCAATTCTCAACTGTCATGTTTCTGAAAATATTGGTAATTTTAAGGTGTATTTTGTGGACTGAAGGCTAATATTCAGGGAGCATGTACTTGACACTTTGCCCTAGAGAGGTCCTGTGTCCACAGAAACCACAACATACAGTGCATGGAAAATCCAGAGACACTAGCACACTTATAGAGAAAAGGAGACAAAAGAAGGGAAAAAAATGAGAACGAAATATTGCAAAGTGTTGCTTCAGTATTTTCCTCAAGTCCCCTGTGAAAAACTTTATTTCTTTTTCCTTTTTCAACATTTCCTTATTATTTTCCTGAAAAGGAAGCACTGTGGATCAAGTCCCTAGGGCAAATCATCTGACTTCTAAATTTGAATATTCCAATCCATACATAACCATGCCCTTTGAATAAAAAACGATATCAAACACAATCCTTGTGTTTACAAAACTGAGGACAGTTCTATCCAGATTACACACTTGCCTTTCATGTCCCCAAACAAACCATCCCAGGCAGCTACACATCACCTATACACATGAACATTCTATCACTCACACCTCATGAGCTTCCTGTTCACACATGACAACCCCCCATAAGCCTACCAGCCTAGGATCAAACCCTTAAGATTAGAGTCTCTAAAAGCAACTGTTCAAAGAAAGAACTCAGGGTTCAATTGCTAAGATCTAAAAAGAATCAGGGAACCAGGCTTAGAAAATGACTCATAGCACGGCTGCATGGAACAACTTCAGGAGCATGCCCCTGTTTGGAACATAGTGCCACAACAACTCATCTGCTTCCATCTTTGTCCTGCACTAAAGATGTATCAAACCTTTAAAAAATTCAAGTACTGACAAAATATGTTCATATAGTTTTATGCTAAAATGCTTTTAATAATCTGTACAAGTGTCTGTTTTTTTTTAAATAAAGTTGTAAGGTAAAAAGAAATTAAGTAATGTTCACTATTGCTTAATTAAAAAAAAATTATCTGTATTTCACCTTTCCAGAGTCTACATCCATTTTTCAGAGTATCCTCCTTACAATTACCACTATTCTCTTGGGATGAGAATAAGCTTTAAAAAAAAAGCACAAAGTTCTCCCTCTAATTTTCATCATCTAAGTTTTTCCCCTAGGAACTGTGGTTATCAAAAAACAAATCTTCACACAAACTCTCTCTCTCTCTCTCTCTCTCTCTCTCTCTCTCTCTCTCTCTCTCTCTCTCTCTCTCTCTCTCTCTCATCCTTTAAAATACTGAATGATTACAGAAACAAGTACAATGTACAGAGTACCTACCATGTGAGAAAGACTCTGAAATTTGGGCCATGACCATCTAAATTGATAGTTAAATGAATGAAATACTGCAGTTTAAATCAAGACCCCTGGGAGCAGGTTGCACCTCTGACAATAAGGATTGTTCACTCTGGTCTCCTTGGTTCATTTTTGTGAGCTCAGACCTCTCAGTGAGATCGAGGTACAAATGACTAAACTCTCCACCACTCTGACTGCAGGTATGGGATGGAAAAGAGATGCTTCTACAGTTAGAGTTTGTTTGTATGTTTGTTTCTAAGTTTAAGAAGAGAATTTTATTTGATCCTAAGAGAAAAACAACAAACAAGCTGTGGATATAAGTATCTGCATGAAGAGAAATGGAGCTGTGTGTGTGTGTGTGTGTGTGTGTGTGTGTGTGAGAGAGAGAGAGAGAGAGAGAGAGAGAGAGAGAGAGAGAGAGAGAGAAAGAGAGAGAGAGAGAGAGAAAGAGAGAGAGAGAGAGAGAGAGAGAGAGAGAGGCAGGCCTTATGAGCTATGATTGGGCAAAGAAGGGGGTGGCTTCAGAGAAAGAATGAAAAAGCCCAAAGTGCCAGGGAAGGCATGTTAGGCATGTTTAGCCTTCGGATGGTTTCCCCCAAAAGGGGGAAAAGGAGAAGTAAAAGAAAAAGTAGTGCTTCCCTGCATCATGGCTCAGAGAAATGGGCAGACAGCACAGTGGAGATTCCAGAGTGTGGCCAGGCAGAAGGGGCTACAAGCTTTGACTTGGTGACAAAACATTGTGGGAGATAGGCAAACCAGATATTACCGTTCTCAGTGCAGAAAGAATTAAAACACCTCAGCAGTGTTTTAGGGTTTGTTGATGTCTAAAATTAATAGATAGATGAGCTTAGGCTGGAATTCTGTTGTATATAGAACAAGATTACACAGAGATTTGAAAATAGCCTTACAATATTCATGTGTCTAAATTAATTCAGATTTCTTGAAACCCAACAAAAAGATATCTGTGAGTATACAATGTGTCACTGAAGGAAGAAACATACAACACATGCTATCCTTCTGTGATATCTTATTCTTTAGAGTACCTTTGTTGCTGGCAACACCAGGTTTAACCAGTCCTTCTTACATCTGATTCTATTAGCCCCTGGCCTGCTCCCTGGTCATTGTGTCTAGGCATTGCCCTGGTATGTTTGCAGGCCCATGAACTGCCTTTGCAGTAATTGGGAGCCACATCTAATATGTGTGATATATTTCATGCTTAAATTACTATAAATCCTCCTGAAACGGGTGGATATATTCAGGTTGACTACCACTTAAGATACAAAAACAAGCTGTTTGGCATATAATTAGGTGGATACTTTACAGACACAGAAAGGATTAAAGTGTGGGGGGAATGAGACAAATGGGGGGGGGGTTAATGTTGTCACTGTGAATTGTCAACTAATTGTTTTAGGGAAAGAGTTCAAAGGTTAGATGTCAGCCATGCCAATGAAAAGGTCGAGATTAGGAAGCACAAAGACAATCTCAACCCGGTAGGGTTCTTTAAAGGTAGTGAATAAAATCAAATTAAAAGATGCCTAAGAAGCCGACTGAAACCAAGCTTCAAAACCTGAGAATGTAAAGAAATGTCCCTAGCTTTTTGTTCAGAAAAGAAGGAAATCATACTTGGATGTGGTAGAAGATTGGCATGAATTAAGCAGAGAGAAAGAATAAACTGCTGGGGGGATGGTTTGTGCATTATGTACCAGGAGGATGTCGTCGCAGGCTAGACACTGGTACTTTTGTTCTTACGGTTGAGTTGTATTCTATAGACATTCCTTCAACACCTTCTGATTGGTTTAATAAAAATCTGAGTGGACAATAGCAAAATAGGAAAATATGGGTGAAACTTTTTTTATATCTTGGGGAAGGTATTCTCCATATTTACAATTCAGGTGTTATCTCCTTTCCACCAATCCCATCACACCTCCCCACACATTGCCTCTATGAAGGTGCTCCCTCTCCCAACCTCCCTCTCCTACCTCAGCATTCCCCTACACTGGAAAAACCACCTTTTGCTGGACCAAAAGCTTCTCCTCTCATTGATGACAGAGAAAGATATCCTCTGCTGCATATGCACCTGGGGCCCTGGGTCTCTCTATACGAACTCATTGGTTGGTATTTTAGTCCCTAGGAGCTGTGATGGGTTTGGTTAGTTGATCATGTGATTCTTCCCATAGGGTTGCAGACCCTCTCAGCTCCTTCAGTCCTTTCTCTAGCTCCTTCATTCGTGTCCCAATGCTCAGTCCAATGGTTAGCTGCAAGCATCCTCCTCTGTATCGGTATGGTTCTGGCAAAGCCTCTGAGGAGGCATCCATATCAGGTTCCTGCCAGGAAGCACTACTTGGACCAGCAATAGTGCGTGGGTTTAGTGGCTGCATATGCCATGGATTCCCCAGGTGAGGCAGTCTCTGGATGATCTTTTCTCCAAACCCTGATCCTCTATTTGTCTAATTATTTCTTCCCATGAGTGTTTTGTTCTCCCTTCTAAGAAGGACTGAGGCATCCACAATCTGGCCTTCACTCTCTTTGAGCTTCATAAGTTCTGTGAATTGTTTCTTCAATATTTCAACCTTTTTAAGAGGACTAGTATCCACTTATGAGTGAGTACATACCATGAATGTTCTTTTGTGACTGGGTTACCTCACTCAGGATAATAGCATTAAGTTCCATCCATTTGCCTAGGAATTTCATGAAGTCATTGTATTTTTAATAACTGAATAGTACTCCATTGTGTAAATGTACCAAAATTTCTGTATCCATTTCTCTGCTGAAGAACACCTGGGTTCTTTCCAGCTTCTGGCTATTATAAGTAAGGCTGCTATGAACATGGTAAAACATGTGTCCTTGTTAGATTTTGAAACTATTTTTAGGTATATGCCCAGGAGTGGTATAGCTGGGTCCTCAGGTAGTACTATGTCCAATTTTTTGAGGAACCACCATATTAATTTCCAGAGTGGTTGTTCCAGCTTAAAAGCCCAACAACAGTGGAGGAGTGTTCCTCTTTCTCCGCATCTTCACCAGCATCTGCTGTCACTTGAGTTTTTTATCTTAGCTATTCTGACTGGTGTGAGTGGAATCTCAGGGTTGTTTTGACTTGCGTTTCCCTGATGACTAGAGATGTTGAGCATTTCTTTAGGTGCTTCTCAGCCATTCAATATTCCTCAATTGGGAATTCTTTGTTTAGCTCTATACCCCATTTTTAACATGACTATTTGATTTGCCAGAATCTACCTTCAAGGAAAACAAGGAACTCTGGAAAAGAATTAGGTGAGAATTTGCCAGCCAGATTCAGAGGAAGAAGCAAGTGCCAGTCCTCAGTAAGGAGCCCCATGACAGAATGCTGATTAGTATAAATGGGACAAGTATAAGAGATAGTTACGAACAAACCAAAGCTAAGTCGAAGCATTCAGAATTACCGAAAGGTATCCATGTAGCTGCCAACTGGAGACAGTCCATCAATAATAAACATTTAGCTTGATAGTCAGAATTTTGTTATAAATGCATACAATAAACGATGAGTAAAGAAAGAAGAGGCTGTTTTATATGACAGTCTTTTCAGGGGCTCAGCCCAAATTAGTGGAAATGAATATTTTCACAATTAAAAAAAAAACGTTTTTCTTAGAAAGGCCATTATTTTAGGTGAATCAACTATATGCCTGATGCTGCAGGGCTGGTGCATCATTTAACCTGCGGCAGAGCCTTCTTCAGTCACGGATGTCTCCCTCCAATGTGAGTGACAGCCTCCCAGCAACACTCTTTCTCACAGGAATCCCTGGGCTGGAGGCTTTTCACATCTGGATTGCCATCCCTTTCTGCATCATGTATCTGGTAGCTCTGCTTGGGAACGCTGCCCTCATCCTTATCATTGGGACAGAGAGTGCTCTTCATGCACCCATGTACCTCTTCCTCTGCCTTCTTTCGCTCACTGACCTGGCTCTCAGCTCCACCACTGTTCCGAAGACACTTTCCATTCTGTTGCTCCATGCTAATGAGATTTCCTTTGGTGGATGCCTAGCTCAGATGTTTTGTGTCCACTCCATCTATGCTCTTGAGTCCTCAGTTCTCCTTGCCATGGCCTTTGATCGATATGTAGCTATCTGCAACCCACTGAGATACACAACCATCCTCAACCATACTGTCATAGCTCAAATTATCTTTGTTGGCATAGTCCGCAGTGTGGCTATTGTCTCCCCTTTCATTTTTTTGCTGAGGCGACTGCCCTACTGTGGTCACCATGTCATGGCTCACACATACTGTGAGCATATGGGCATTGCTAGGCTTGCCTGTGCCAACATCACTGTCAACATTGTCTACGGGCTGACTGTGGCTCTGTTGGCCATGGGCATGGATTCCATTCTCATTGCCATTTCCTATGGCTTCATCCTCCGGGCTGTTTTCCGTCTCCCGTCCCGTGATGCTCAACACAAGTCTCTGAGTACCTGTGGCTCTCACCTTGGTGTCATCTTAGTTTTCTATATACCTGCTTTCTTCTCTTTCCTCACCCACCGCTTTGGTCACAACCGAGTTCCCAAGCATGTGCACATCTTCCTGGCGAACCTCTATGTGCTGGTGCCTCCCGTGCTCAATCCCATCATCTACGGAGCAAGAACCAAGGAGATTCGGAGTCGGCTTCTAAATCTGCTTCACTTGAGGAAAGAGCTAGCATGAAGTCTGAGCAGAGATTAGAGATAAGAAAAATAAAATATTCTGGAAGGAAGCTCTCTGGAAGGAAGAGGATGGTACAGATGAAGAGGAGATTTAATGGTCAAATTGAGTAGACCATTTTTATGGGACTTTTAAAGGAATTCTGAATAGACCAGAAGTATCATATTTTTACCCTTCTCTCAGATATGGTGTCTTGACTACTTTTATGTCAGCTTGACACAGCTAGAGTCATCTAAGAGGAGGCAAACTTGATCGAGGAAATTTCTCCATAACATCCAGCCATTGGGCATTTTCTTGCTTCGTTATTGATGATGAGGATCTAGGCCATGGTGGGTGGAGCCACACCTGGGTTAGTGATCCTGGGTTCTAAAAGAAAGCAGGCTGAGCAAAGCCATGAAAGCAAGCCAGTAAGCAGCATTTCTCCATGGCCCCTGCACAGCTCCTGCTGAGTTCCTGCCCTCACTGCTTTCACAATGACTGAAATAGACCCTTTGCTCCCCAAGTTGCTTTGGCCTTGGTGTTTCATCACAGCAGTAATAACCCTAAGCACCACAAGTAGGTACAACTTCCTAAAGAAGTCAGTTACCAGCCTTATGGAAGGCCTGGGTTTTGGGAAAGGGACAGTGTACTCTGAGTCCAGTGCAACATTAAAAAAATAAACTTAGTATGAGTGGGAATCCAAGTTTTGACATTTCACCCCTTCAGGTAGCAACTAGGGCTCAAAGTCCAGGCAGAATGCCTAAACCTAAACATTTCTATTTACTAATTGTGTAGCTTTGAACTTCATGTACAGTGCCCATGTGCCTTAGGTTGGCTAGTAATTAACTGGTGGCATCAACATCTAACTCATACTGGGCTGTGAAATGCATGTCAATAAGTAAAGGAAATTTTTAGGGCATTGCTTGTAAAAGTTCAATAAACAAATGAAATGAAAATTTTGCACAATCTTCCTAAACACTAGAAAGCAACTTCTTTGCCTCTCTTTTTAAATTATTGTGTTTCACGAGTTATTGTGGTAACTGCATTAGAGAGAATATCTGCAATATGTAAGTGGTATTTGAGGTAGAGTTAATACTTAGTAAAATGAGTCTCCTCCCATCCTGTCTCCTGTTTCACTTCAGACCTGAAGTTGCCCCTCACTAATTCAGACAAGCTGAGTCAGTCTATCAGTCATCTCAGTTCTAAAATTTACAAGTTAACCTATACTGCTCAAATAGATGATTGCTGTTATTTGAAATTTAAAAAGATGTAGACTATGTAATTCAGGAAGAGACTTGGGGTTACACAAGACAGTTTTTCATAGACAGAATATTATCTAGCCTTTTATGGCGGGAATAATGTAAGCTCTGGACGTTTAAATCTCAGCTTCTTAGTCTTCCTGCTACATGAATCAGGATGCCCCACCTACCCAGATCCATCTTTAAAAAGTGCTTGTTATGGTATCAGAAACAAAGAAAATATTCAATTCAGACTGGTAGTAGTTGATACCATATAGTTAATCCTATTTGAATTAATGAAGACCTATATGTTTCTGATCTCCCTTCTAAACAAGAAGTCATCTGCAATTAACATTGGCTTTCAAAAGAAAACATCTTCAGTGGAGGCTCCCTGACTGTGTTAACCGCATTTCAGGGTAGGCCCGTATGCTCAGCAGTTTGCGGCCAATACAGAATGAACTCAGTGGTGGTATCGGAGATGTTTTTTGTTTCATAATGCTTTGCTTGTGCAATTTTTATCTGACTGGACTTTTGCTTCTGTATTGCGGTTACTGGTTTTGTGATTTTTATGGGTTTTGTTTTTGTATATATGTTTGTGTTTCTTAAGTTTTTCCATTTTTTTTTTCTAGTATGGTTGTTGGTTTGCCTTTTTGTTTTTTAAAAAGAGAGAAAAAAAAAGGTGTGGGGTTAGATGGGAGAGAAGATTGGGAAGACTTGTTGGGGGGGCAAAACATGATCAGAATATATATCATATCAATTTTCAATAAAAATGTTTCAAAGATCCTTTTGCAAAAAAAAAACTGTATTTTATTGTATGGCATGAAAAAAATAACATAATGATTATTTCCTTGTTGGTTCAATAATATTCAAACTTGCATCACAGCATGTATAGTAAATACAGAATTAACAAACACTTAGGGCCCTCCTGGGCAGCAGGGCTGGCCGACCCCGGGGATTGAGGACTAGGCCACGGGGCCGCTCCCTGAGTAGCAGAAAGAGAATGAAAGAAGTAGATAGTTTCAGTGTACCTGGTTTAATGTAGAGATCTTTGGTCCACTTACACTTGAGCTTTGTACAAGGAGATAAGAAAGGGTCTATTTTCATTCTTCTGCATGCTGAGTGCCAGTTGGACCAACACCATTTGTTGAATAGGCTGTCCTTTTTCCATTGAATGTTTACTGCTCCTTTGTCAAAAATCAGGTGACCATATACATGAGGGCTCATTTCTGGACCTTCTATTCTATTCCATTGATCCACGTGCCTATTTCTGTACCAGTATCATGCAGTTTTCAGCACAATAGCCTTGTAATATAGCTTGAGGTCAGGGATGGTGATTCCCCCAGATGTTTTCTTGTTGTTGAGGATGGATTTCGCTATTCTAGGTCTTTTGTTATTCCATATGAAATTGCACATTGCTCTTTCCAACTCAATGAAGAATTGGGTTGGAATTTTGATGGGGATTGCATTGAATCTGTATATTGCTTTTGGTAGGATGGCCATTTTTAAAATGTTGATCCTTCCAATCCATGAGCATGGAAGATCTTTTGAGAAAGTAGGGAAAACCTTAGAACACATAGGCACAGGAGAAATTTTCCTGAACAAAACACCAATGACTCGTGCTTTAAGGTCAAAGATTGACAAATGGGACTTAATGAGATTGCAAAGTTTATGTAAGGCTAAGGACACTGTCAAGAAAACAAAACGGCAGCCAATAGGATGGGAAAAGATCTTTACTAACCCCACATCAGATAGAGGCCTAATATCCAAGGTATACAAAGAACTCAAAAAGCTGGTCACCAGAGAATTAAACAACCCTATTAAAAATGGGGTATCGAGATAAACAAAACATTCTCAATTGAGGAATATGGAATGGCTGAGAAACATCTAAGGAAGTGCTCAACATCCTTATACATCAGGGAAATGCAAATCAAAACAACCCTGAGATTCCACCTCACACCAGTCAGATTGGCCAAGATCCAAAACTCAGATAACAGCAGATGCTGGCGAGGTTGTAGAGAAAGAGGAAAACTTCTCCACTGTTGGTGGGGTTGTAAACTGATACAACCACTCTAAAAATCAGACTGGTGATTCCTCAGAAATTTGGACATACTACTACCTGAAGATCCAGCTATTCCACTTCTGGGCATATATTCCAGAGACACTCCAATATATTACAAAGACACATGCACCACAATGTTCATAGCAGCTTTATTTGTAATAGCCAGAAGCTGGAAAGAACCCAGATTTCCTTCAGTAGATGAATGAATACAAAAATTGTAGTACATTTACACAATGGAGTACTACTCAGCTATCAGAGACAATTACTAAAAAAAATTCTTAAGAAAATAATTGAATCTAGAGAATATCATCCTGAGTGAGATAACACAGTCACAAAAGAACAGACATAAAATGCAGTCACTGATAATTGGATACTAACCCCAGAAAGCTCTGAACACCCCAGAATCAACTCACAGACTGCATGAAGTTCAAGAAAAAAAAAAAACATTATGCTCAATCCTTACACACCAAGAAAACTTTGACTAATTCCAGGTTACATCCTGTTTTACATGTACTTTTTGCTCATTGTAACTGTAAGATCTTAATGCACACTATCAAACCTTTGAAAAAAAATAGCCAAGCACTGACAAAAATGTATTTGTATACCTTTATGCAAAAATGCTTAAAATTTGTTCTTTATCTTTGTTTTTTAAAATAAATTTGTTCAAAAAAATAAAATAAAATAAAACGAATAGATAAATTAATTTAAAAAAAGAAAGAAGTAGATAATCTTGACAGTATAAAAGAAGAATGGGGGCTGGGGAGATGGCTTAATGGTTAAGAGCACTGACTGCTCTTCCAGGGGTCCTGAGTTCAATTCCCAGCAACCACATGGTGGCTCACAACCATCTGTAATGAGATCTGATGCCCACTTCTGGTGTCTCTGAGGGAGAGACACTGTACTCACATACTTAAAAAAAATAAACAAATAAAATCTTAAAAAAAAAAAAAAGAAGAAGAAGAATGGGTTTGTGAAACAGGACCTCCTGACAATCAACCCTTCAATGATAATCAAGAAAAGGACTGTGAATATTTTGTTGACAGCCTTTTTGAGGAAACAGAGAAGGCTGGTGCCAAATGCTTGTCCCCCACTGAACATAAGAAACAGGGAATTGCCTTCAGAATTACGGGAAGCTTTTGATAAAGATGAGGTGGATGTTAATGTTGAAGATTTAAAAAAATGAAGTATGTATGTCTACCAAGCCTGTGTTCCAGCTCTTCTCAGAACAGGGCCACAGACTAGGAAGTGCTACACCAAGAATCGTTTCCAAAGCAAAGAGTACTAAAGTTGACAATAAAAGCACTCTGTCTGCTGTTTCACTGAACAACCTGGAGCCCATTACCAGGATCCAGATCTGGATAGCCAACGGGGAAAGGACTATCCAAAGATTCAACATTTCTCATAGGGTGAGCCACATCAAAGACTTCATTGAAAAATACCAAGAATCTCAGAGAAGTCCTCCCTTTGCCCTGGCAACAGCTCTTCCTTTCCTCAGATTTCTGGGTGAGATGCTCACATTGGAAAAAGTAGATCTGCAGAATGCTGTAATCATTCAGAGACTCCAAAAAAACTGCCGAGCCTTTTAGAAAACTGACAGTTTCTATTTTTGAGAGACTGAGAGAAATGATGGTTGGAAGGAGACATGCTGAAGTGGGAGGCAGAAGTCAGTGTGACTAAACTCGTGGTTTGGGGGCTTCCTAATCCCTTCTGAGGGGGTCAGGCATCACAAGCTAGGAGAGTGACATGGCTGTCAACCAGAGTCTGCACTTTTCTCAACAGGCTATTCAGAAAAAAAATACCTATTTTCAATACTAGTTAACCAATGTGATATATAAAATAGCTGTATCATTAATCTTAATGTAGTCCTAATTAGCAGAATATTCAATTAGCTAAATTAGCATCAGCATTCAAATATTATTTTGAAACAACAGATATTTATATGTTAGCTAACTCAGTTTTTAAATACCAATACATTAAAATATTATGCATGACATATTAAAAAAAGTAATATGACTTCTGGCCTACTTCCTGACCAGGGCTGGATCAGTTACCTAAAGTCCTCCTACATCCTACAATCTGTCTGCCTCTAAGGAAGTCCACAGTAACCAAGGACACATAACTGTTCCTGTCTAAAAGAACTGCAGAGACAATAATGGAGAAGAGACTAAAGACAGGAGCCTAGCATGGCCGTCCTCTGAGAGGCTCTACTAGCAGCTAACTGAGACAGACACAGACACCTACACCCAACCACCGGATTAAACTAGGGCACCCCTTATGGTTGAATTAAAATGATTGAAGAAGCTGAAGGGGAAGGCTGGTGACCCCACAGGATGTCCAGCAGTCTCAACTGACCCAGTCCCCAGGGAGCTCACAGAGACTGAGCCACCAATCAGGAAGCATACACCGGCTGGTCTGAGGCCCCCTGCCACAAACATAACAGAGAACTGCCTGGTCTGTCCTCAGTGGTACACCTAATCCTCAAGAGACACAAGGTCCCAGAGAAGGGGGAGACCTGGGGAGGAAACACCCTCTTGGAGGCCAGGGCAAGGAGTGGGATGAGGAAGTGTTGGATGGGGAAGGGGAGGGGGGCAATGGCTGGAATGTAAGTAAACAAAATAATTAAAAACAAATAAGTAAAAAGCTAACACTGTAACCAAATCATTACATCACACAGCTGCGCATAACAATCTTTATTTAGTCAATAAATAAATGGTATGACCAATATGTTACTGTGATAAGTACCTTAAAAGCATATCTAGCACATAGCCTGGTCTTAAGATACTATTGAGCAATTTGACTCTTATTTGTCTATATTACACTGAGACTGGCTAGTCCAAAGACTCAGGACACAGGTAAAGAACTATTTTTAGCCAGGAAGGCAATTGAGGGACTAGTGTCACAATGTTCACAGGTGAAATTAAAAGACAAATGTCAACTCTGGCCATAAAGAGTTCTATGTTACATTTTAATTACAACTCCATACACCAGGAGCCACTAGGAACAGGGCCTTGTGTCTTGGTATAAGGAACTTCAAACAGAAAAACAAAGTATGGAGAAGAGATAGGCCTCAGTGGAAGAAGATGTGTTTAATCCTTGCAAGACTTGATGCCCCAGGGAATGGGGAGACTAATGGGGTGAGGAAAGTACACTCTCAGAGGCAAGGGGGAAGAGGAATGAGATGAGGAACTGTGGGGGAGGGAATGAAGGGGGAAAATGACTAGGATGTACATAAATGAAATAATTCTTTTAATTTATTTTTTAATCTTTGTTTACAGTCCAGACTTTATCCCCTCCTGGTCCACTGTCCAAATGTTCCACACCCCACACACCGCCCCCCGTCTCCAAGAGAATGTCCTACCCCACCCACATACACACACACTCCACCAGAACTCCCCTCTCCCTGAGGTTCCAAGTCTCCAAGGGTTAGGTGCATCTTCACTGACTGAGTCCAGACCCGGAAGTCCTCTGCTGTATATGTGTTGGGGGGTCTCATGTCAGCTGGTGTATGCTGCCTGGTTGGTGGATCAGTGTCTGAGAGAGCCTGGGGGTCCAGGCTAGTGGAGACTGCTGGTCTTCCTATAGGGTCATCATTCTCCTCAGCCTCTTCCAGCTTTTTCGTAATTCCGTCTCAAGGGTCACCAGCTTCTATCTATTGGTTTGGTGTAAATATTTCTATCTGACTGTTTAAGCTGCTTGTTGAGCATTCTGAGAGCTGGGTTCATAGGTGCTCACAAAGACTGAATGAGCCATCATGAAGTCTGTGGGTCTGTGCTAGGTCTTCTGAGTATGTGTTATTGTTAGCTTGGCATTTTTGTGGGGTTCCTAACAGTGGAAGAGGGGTATCTTCTATTATTTTATATGCTTGTGGGATCCTTTCCCTCCTATTGGGATTCCTAACAGCCTTTATGTGAGAGTTTATGGCTAGTCTTATTCTAACAACTTGTTAGGCTATGTTCAGTTGATATCCCTGAGAGGCCTGCTGTTTTCTGAAAGGAAATTAAGGAGACATGGACCTGGGAGAAGAGAGAAGGTTGGTGGTGTGGAGAGAGAAAAACATTCAAATGTGAGAAAAGAATTTTAAAAACTTAAAAACAAAAAGAATTCTGATTACTCTTGTTAGAAATATATAACCATCTTAATATCATGACTTGTTTTCTATGCTGTCTCAGTGAGATACTAACCTTCTGACGATACAGAAAGATGTTGTCCATTCCTGTCTCAAAACAAGACTCACTTTACAAAACCTGATGATCCTGGCTGTGGTGCAACAAAACAGTAAGAAATAAAGTTTGGGTCCCTCCATCTCTGTGAATCACAAACTGTGTTACTTTGGGGAAACAATGGATCTTCGCTGTGCTTGTGCCTTGCCTTTATAGCTCTACATAATTTGTCTTTCTATATAAAAGGTTTAGTGTGGCAGCTGTGCTGAGAATAAAGAAAAAATGAGAGTATAAGGAGTGATGCCGACAGTGCTGTTTAAATGCTAAAGTCATAATGTGAATATTGTCACCGTGCTAATAAAGCAATATGTCAAACATAAACCATGTAGAGTTGAAGTGGACAGACTTCTGCACACTCAGGTCTATGATAAAGAAATAAGACACCCTATGAAAGGCTCCTAGACACATATGCTTGCCATCAAAACTTTGATCAAGAACTTTCCAAAGTGCTCCTTGCTATGTGAGTTTCAAAGACAGCCATCCTGGTGCAGAACACTCTCCTAATAGTCTCCACTGATGGCACCAAGTCAATTCTAGAGATACAGTTTCTCTAACCACGTTTTGTTTCAAGGGGGGAGGAAGAGTCAAAACAACTGTAAAATTCTCCTTGTTTGATTTTTTTGAAGACATTGCTCTTGTTTGGGTTAATACAGTCTGGATTTACAAAAGCAATGACAACCCCACAATGATGCTCTGCTGTTATCTACCAAACACATTCTCTTTGGAGAATAACCCCGATACTTAATTTCATGGTAGTAAACTGGACAGCATAGCAGCAATGAGAATGGTGTTTTTAAAGCACTCTCAGAGTTTTTAGCCACTAAATACAAGATGTGGGAGAAGGAGTCTTGGGGTGGGACATTAAGGCACCTACAAGCCTGCAAAGTACTTGGTTAGAAAAAAGTGAATTTGCTATTTTCTTTTATGTTGTTGTTTTTGTTTCTTTATTTTTTATTTTCTCCTTTTCAACCTTTTTCTCCTTTTTTTCATCCCTTCCTTTCTTCCTTCCTTCTTTTCTGGAAAATGAGGAAAAAAATGAAAATTTTCAGAAAATTACAGATGTGAGCCTTGTCTTGAAACAGAGGAACTGGCAGCATCTTTTTCTGTCTTCAGAGGTTTAGAATCTCATTTAGAGAAGCACAGGTCAGAAAACGACCCAAACCACAGTGGCAGGATTGTTATATATTTCTAACATGAACAAATAGGATTTGAGCCTGTTGCAATTAGCCTTTTTTCTCATTAAATTGGGATATAAATTCTTCAACTAAATCTATGAATAGACAAAATGATTCTGTTGTTTAGATAGGCCCTGCAAAAACGAATGATGGGAGGCCATCCAGGAAATGCAGGAACGTTTGGAAAAATGGATAAAAAGTCCAGAAAACAAATGGATTTATCTTTTAAGAGACCATCATTGACTCTAGCATGGCCGCCTTCTGAGACAAAGAAGAGCAAATCCAGATTGGAGTTAAAACGTAGATAAATGTTTCTAAAACTGAAATGTAAAAGAGGAAAAAAACAATTCTCCATAGCAAAAGAAACAAGGATGAAGAGGGTTTTATGGATTTCACTGTGTCAATTGATGCGAGACACTGCCCACCTCTGAGTACACTGTACACCTTGAGAGTGTGCTGACATGTTCTTCACCAGACTCTGGGGCTCAGTTTGGAATGTATGCATATAATGTGTAATAATCATGCCTATTACTTCTCTATACTCCACTGTAGGGTCTAATGCTTCCAAGTAATGGATTCTCTTGGTCCTCCGGTCTCCAGGCCCCATACTGAGTGAGTTAGCAACAAGAAAAATATCTAATTGTTTGTAGGAGAGTGACAGCAACAGTAGGTGAGAGGAATTTGGTTTTCTCCACCTTCCCTTCTCCCTAAGCTTGATTGTTAATTTTTCTTCAGATGGCACTATAAGATGAGACTCCACTGCTGAAGGGATATGATTTGAGAAGACAAAGCCCTCAGTAAGGATCCTAGACATAGCTCACTCATGTTTTCCAGTTGAATCTTGGGTGGAGATCAGAGAGGTTTGGGGTTTGCACAGAGACACAAGTTCTGTGTGACAGGTATTACATGTGAAGTGGACACGTGCAAACTTTGAGAAATAGTTGCTAAATCCTGTGGATGTCATTGCTGCTATCTTACAGATGATAAAGCAGAAAGTGTGGATCACTGCAATAATGGAGACTTGTTAGCCCAATGGTCTAAGTACTCCACACAATGGACAGTCAGTAGAAGGATGCAACTGAATAAGAATATGTTAATCTGCACCTCTATAACATGATGAGAGAAATGTATATGCATGTGTATTATGGTTTGCCGTCTGCAACATAATTCCCTGTCCACCGGTTCAATACCGTCCATATTACCTAATGTTACTTCAGTATATACTATTAGTTTCAGCAAACATTTTTTACGGTGGATAGCCAATATGGGCTGATATATTTAAACATGTGCAGTGTGAGATTCCGTTCACTCATTCTTCCAAGTATCCTTCCATCATTCCTACACGTCATCCTATTCCAGCACTGACAGTGCACAATGGACTGGTTTTAGCACAGCCACTACCTCCCTTTCCCAGTTCTGCGGTTCTCGCTCTTCACTCCCCTTATCTTGTTTGTCTGTTGCCTTTGTTCCTGTTATGTGGTTGCTCTTAAACTGTGAATACCCCAGAGCATGGGACATCTTCCAACAAGAGAACCAGAACTGTGGTTATGAAAAGGGCCAAACCTTTGAGGAATAAATTCTAAAAGAGCTGGTGTGACATACTCCACCATTCAAGTACCGTTACAGAGTTGAGTTCTTAAAGAAAATTTTTAAAAGTGCGTTTGTCACAGAAACAAGACTCTATAAGTCAAACTATAAATAGAACTTGAAAAAGCTTCTGCATTTCATTGTGATAACTCCCTAACTATAAAGATTCATAATTACCCCTGAAAGGGAGATAGGTAAAAATTCAGAGGCAAGAATTGCAGATACAGACCAGTATCTGACAGGGCAGTAGAGACAAGCTTTTTGTAGGAGAAAAGGAAGAAGCCTGTGGAAGAGAGAAGATGGTCCTTTTGACAGAAGTCAAACTCACAGAAAAGGATCACAGAAAAGTTAGGCAGGTACCAGAGGAAGTTAAAAGCCAAATGCACTCTAGACAGAGAAACTTCTGGGTAAAGGCGTGGTACGAGAGATCTTAGGTTACTAACAGAATTCTATCACTATGGAAGTAACTAATAGTTGATGAAAATGCTGATGGGAGATATGGATGTTGATTCAGTGTGACTGAAAACACCAAAATTCTCAGGACATATCCAGCACGTGTGTGTGTGTGTGTGTGTGTGTGTGTGTGTGTGTGTGTGTGTGTGTGTGTAGTTGAGAGGTTGACATCAGGTATCTTCCTTTTCTGCTTTTCACCTTATATTTTGAGAATGAATGAAGATCATTGATTGGCTAGGATTAGCTGGACAGTGAGCTCCCAGCATCCTCTTCTTCCCCCATCCCATTGCCTAGTGCTAGGGATAAAGATGCACCACTCTACCAGACCTTTACATGGTTGCTGGGGATTTGAACTCAGTCTTCAAGCTAGCACAGGAAACACTTGACCCGTTATCCACTGAACCATCTCCCCAGCCCTGTTATGCCTGAAACATGAAAAGATTCTTGGATTAGAGACATGAAAATAAGTAAATCATGCTGTCAGAGTGATATACAAGTCCCTCCCCAAGTAAGACGATGCTACCCACCCGACCCCAGATCTACAACACACAGGAGCTCCAAGCAATCTTCTTTAATGTAGAACAGGTTTGGGCAGGGAGAGAAGGGCTGTCCAAATGTGCTCATAATCCGAGGAAGAGGAATTCCTAAAATAAGTGCCTTCCATCCCCTTCTCCCTTTTCCTCCCTCTCTACAGAATGGTGCAATCGTGACATCAGATGGAGAGACTACTCCTGCGGAGCCCCTAGAAGCATCTCAATGGCGGCGTGGATATCTCCATCTGTGGCTACCAGGGCCTGCAGATTTGTGTCACGGTTAGCAAACCCTAAGGCCTTCAGTTCCTCTAGTTCTTGCTGGTACCGACCTTCAGTGAATGGGTATGCGGGCAATGCAGTTTGGGTAAACTGGGAACAGGCACTGGCCAAGGAATGGAAGAGCTGAAGAAAGGCCAAGGAGTGTTGTGTGGTATCTTCTCTGTGGACTTGTCTTCTACCCCTAATTTCTTGGGCTCCTCTAGCCCCACGTGGTTTAGCTGACTTCCGAAAGAATGGTCCCAGCTCAGGCACCTCCCTGGACAATATCTGTAGGCCATCCTCTATCTGTAACAATGCTTGTAGCGCTCGAGGGTTGGCAAGGATGGAAAGAAGCGGTATATGATGTAGTAGGGGGTTACCAGTTGCCAGCTGGTGTGCCAGGGATGGATTCTGCTGCAGGACAGTCGAGGCTCGGTGTATACCACAGGGTGAGAGTCTCAGCTGACTGGCTAGAAGGACTTTCTCCACCGGCTGCTGGCCCTCTTGGGAGGGGAGATCGGAGCCTGGATGTAAGTCTAGTGTACCAGGTCGGCACCCTGAACTGGCCTGACTTGAAACTATGCCCTTGACCTGGGTAACTCCTCCTGTACTGACCTCTTGTGCCAAGGTCCTGACCGGAGCAGACGTGGCTGGAATGGTGGTAGAATCGGAACTGCTGTGAGCGTTGTTGGCTTCTCCTCTACACAGCTCTGAGCCTGAAATGTGTCCTTTAGAAGCCACCAATAAGGCCAAAGTGGAGAGCATGACCTGCTGAATGTCAGAGCAGCTAGGATGCATAGCGTTGTCACCCCCTGGCACGGCTTTCAGGGCCTCCAGCCTCTTCTTGTGTTCCTGCAGGACTTCCTGCTGTCGCGGAGGTTTCTGAAAGGTTTCCGGAAACTTGAGAGCTGGGTCCCGTTTCTGTGCCATCTTTGAGGATTCGGGAATGTGTACGCCGTTCGCTTGTTTCTCGTTCGCCAGTCCTTGGATCAGAGGGTCTTCCAAGAATTGCACCACAGACTCTGGTGCCGTAGGCAGCAGTTGGCCAAGCTGGCTGAAGAAATCAGCTGGGTCAGGTGAGCTCCGGGCCAGCCGGCCAAGCTTGGCTGATGGTTCTGAACGGTGGGTACAGTGGCCTGTGGGGCCTGCTAGAGTTCCTGTACAGGCTGACCCTTTCGAACGAGACCTCACTACCACGTGGACTGTGGAGCCATCAAGAATACCACGCTGGCTCAGTATGTCTTGATCCCGGAGGATCTTCCCCGTGAAGATGAGCACCAATCGGTCAGAGTCACAGTGAAGGTATTTAGAGATTTGCTTCTTAAGGCGGTGGACGTTGCTATTTTCTGCCAGGAAAAACTCTTGGCAGTCCTGTGGGGTCTTGATAGACACTCTGATGATACGCGAAGATGGCTCCCTACCAGACACCAGCTGGCTGTCCCCCGCTTCTTCCCTAGCCCGTGCCATATTTCCTGAAGAAGAGGATGCAGGGTTACGTGAGGGCACAGTGTAGTGCACACCTGCGGAAGCTTTGATGTGGCACTGAGCACACCTGGGATAAGGGACCAGTAGGTGTTCAGTGATGTCCTTTCACCTCCGTCCTGCAGGTCCCCCCTGCCAGTGTAGCCCTACAGCCACCTGGCTCCCATAGCGGGGGTCAGCTGCTCCTCCCTTTGGCAATCTTTAGGGGATATGGTGTCAGTGATGAGGTCACAGTTGAAAGGTACATCTGAATGGGGGCAGGGCAGAAGTCAGCCATCTGCCTAAAGTTGGGTTTTTCTAATGATTTGACTGAAGCAACAGACTGGGGAGGGGGAGCCTGTCAGTGTCTAGGAACATATTTCACATAAACGTCTTCAAATCCTAACACTAAACTCGACAAGTGATAATGGTTGAATAGGAAAGAAAGGTCTGAGAATTAGCTAACGAGGCACTCATTCTGGCCCCTACTCCTCCACTAAATTACAGTGTGTTCTCCATGATCCAGTTGAGGGCCTCAAGTCCCGTGTTCTATCTGAACAAAATGAAGGTGGGTGATTATAATGTGTAAACAGTTCACAGTTTCAATGGGATCTTTATTTTCCAAGGTCCCAGGTCCCAGGTAATCTCACTACATGGTTCTAAAGGTAGCATATTCCAGACCTGGGAGCGGAACTACTTCAGAAGAAACCTGGGGGTTGAGGAAGAAGGGATATGGGTGGTACTAGGGAGGGATTACTGAATGGTTTAGAGGGATTGTTGCCTTTCCAGGGAGGACCCAAGTTCAATTCCCAGCACCAATTTTAGGCAGCTCACAACTGGCAATCACCCCAGCTCTAAGGGATCCATGACATCATCTGGTTTCTGAAGACACTTATACATGTAGCAGACATACGTAAATAAGTACATATTTACTAGTACATATGTCTAGTAAAAGACAATCTTTAAAAAAAAAAAAAACTACTGTAGACTCAACTCAGAGGCTGGTGGCTGAGTTAAAAGAAATAACTGGTTCTTTGAATCTAGATCTAAATATGATTGAGCTACTATAAAGCTGTGTAAGAGGGATTGTATTTCAGCTAAGAATGTGTTAGGTTTGTATATTAGCCATAACACTCCCTCCCTCCCTCTCTCTCTCTCTCTATCTATCTATCTCTATCTCTCTCTCATTTCTCTCTCCCCGCTCCTCCTCCTCCCCCTCACACACACTCACACACACACACACGCATACACACACACTCATCTTTTTTCCTAGCTCTAGAATTTTCAGTAACCACAAAACCCAGACAAGAATTTGGCTGTCTAGAATGCCATCTCAAAGGGAGCTGGCAAGAGATAAAATATCCACCTAGTTCACTCTGCACCTGCACTGTTTAATAGATATGAACTAGGATCTCAAGTATCAGCCAACAGCAAAACATGGTAAAATGTAATTTCAGAGTCTGAAAGAACGTCTCACTCCCAGTCATTTGCACAGTGCCCTACAGCTTGCTGACAGATAGCCTTCCCAGATAGTACCCAGCCCTCAGAAGAACTTCTGCCATACAACTGTAGCTGCAAAAGCAATTCTTAACAATTTGCGTTGTATTGTCCCCAAGATGGGAGTTGTCGAAGGGAAGAAAGGGGATGAAGAAAACAATGTAGTCATGATTTAATGTGTGGTTATTAGTGTTTATGCTTATACAAGTTTATAATAAAAAGGATCGAACTGAACAAGTGAAAACAAAATATTCAATTCGAGGAGCAAAGGGGCACTGAGAAGTGAAAAGAAACTGAGTCCTGTGTTCAAGGCAATAAACAGATTAAAGAAAAGCCTGATGCTAAGTAGAATAAAGGGAGTGGTGACCTCAAAGCAAGGGCCCACCAAGCTAAGTCTTTAAACTGTAAAAATGTACTGAAATAAACTTGAAAAGGAATTAAGGAAAAGCTTCAGTACAGGCATGGTGTGCATACCTTTTATCACAGCACTCTGAAGAAGGACGCTGGTAGATTTCTGAGTTCAAGGCCAGTCTGGTCTATAGGGCAAGTTCCAGGATAGCCAAGCTTAGACAGTGAAGGAACCCATCAGAAATAAAGAACTTGTAAAAATTTATTTGAATAGGGAGACCACACCTAGGAAGCAGCAGAACTTGGCAGCTTCAGCTGTGTAATTCTGACTTTAAAGTCAAGGACAGAAGAAAGGAGTTGTGGAATCTCCCTCTGAGACTAATGGAACTTAGGCCAGACCTGTGTCAGGAATGTCCCTACCTGGAGCCCTAGAGAGTCAATTGTATGGAACTGCGAGGGTGAAACCTGAGTTGCCTCAGAAACTCCAAGATAGTGAAGATGCTAGATTTGTGGGATACCTGCCAAGGAAATCTACTACCAAGGGAGAAACCAACCCAAGAGAAAGAAGTGTGTTGCGGTCAACAAAGCTGAAAGGAGTCGGAGATCTAATGAATGCTTTGACATTGATCGTGGAGATACAGAATTTGGATTTTGCCCAGATGGTTTTCAGTCTTGCTTTGGTGCAGTATTTCCTCACTATGCTTCCTTTGGGAACTGTAATATACAGCCTCTGCACTTTCATAAGCTCTGGAAACTTTTGACGTTAGACTGAATGGATTTTGCATCATTATATGGCTACGTGCCTGTGGGAGGCAGTGTGTGGAATGTAGTGATTTAAAATAAAAATGGAGCCCATGGGTCCATAGCAAATGGCACTATTAGGATTTGTGGCCTTGTTGGAACAGTTGTGGCTTTGTTCTAAGAAGTGTGACACTAGGTTCTGGGCTTTGAGGTCTCAGCTCAAAACCAGGCCTAGTGGCACATAGCCACTTCTGTCACCTGCTAATTTGGATATAGAACTCTTAGATCCTTCTCCAGCACCATGTCTTCCTGCATGCCACCATACTTCCCACAATATTGATAATGGACCAAGCCTCTGAAACTCTAAGCCAGCACTGATTAAATGTTTTCCTTTATAAGATTGCTGTGGTCATGGTGTCTCTTCACAGTAACAGAACCCTAAGACAGATCCTCTTAACCACTAAGCCACCCTTCCGGTGCACAATGACCTTAATTTTATTAAAGCCAGGTTTGAATTAAATCAATTTAACTAAACTCAATTCGGGTAGAAAGACCAGCATTGTGATGCTACTAGTTGTAGTATCTTGGAAGTGGAATCATTTTTGTTCTTAATATTCTTTTTTTCCTATCAACATATCTGCAGTTTATATACACCAATCTTTCCTAAAATAGTGATGACTTTCTGACTCATATCACACTTGCATGACAATCAACACACCAAGGAGGATAAGCTATGTTGCCAGGAACAAGGCAGTTTTCCTTCACAGTGCCCACTCAGAATGTGCAGTAGAAAAAAAAGACTCAAAGCCACAGCTGTTAAACTTTAATGTTTGAATCACCTCAGAGTTGAAGTATGGAGGGGAAGGAACTAAGATGTTAAGAGAACAGAGAAAGCTTGAAAGGAAGAATATTTTAATTGAAAAGTAAAGACTTCTATTGTAAATTTCTCAGTTCTCTACCAATTTGTAACCTTGGTTGCCTTTTCTGAACTTTGAATTCTGCTCCATGTTCAGGAAAATGAACAAACAAAATTCAAGAGCATTTTGTCAGAAACAATGGTCTGAGCATTTACATTTTTGTCACTGAAGTTATAACTATTAACTATGCACAGATAGAATAAGGACATAGGTGTGTAAATGTGGGCATACACGTGTATAAATGCATCAACTCCATGCACATACTTGCAGGAGTCAAAGATTCAATACTCCCAATGAAATACCTCAAATAACGCCCTGCCCACATGTTGGGAACTAAGAATTAAAGCAGAAATACTTTTTTCCTTTGGGCACAGTGATTAAAAGCATGAAGTCTAGAAGAAGACTATCAAATTTCAAATCTTGACTCTAATAGGATGCTTCCTAACTTAAGCAATGTGCTTCCTCCTTCTTTTGTGCATCATTCTTCCTGATTCTTAAGTCAAAAACACGTGGCAAAAAGAAAGGGAAGATTAGTCTTCTCCAGGGACAAGACCCTTGGTAGGTTATCTAATTCCAACTGGTCAGCTGAGATTTAAGCCCCATCTACTCTGTTTCCCATACTCCATCTCAACTTCAGGACTCCTGAACAGTGACACTATATGTGTGTATAATATATAATATACATATATATACATATATATATATACATATACATATATATATGTGCGTGTATGTGTGTGTTACATTATATGTGTGTGTGTGCAAATAAAACCTGTTGAATCCATTCAGTGCTGCTCATATGTACATATGTTTAAGGCTGACACTTGGGGTTAGTTATCCAGCTAAAGAGCTCATTCCTGGAGAAGACTGATCCTCCCTCTTTCAAAGTTTATTAATTGCCTACAGTCCTTCACCTAGGGGTGGTGTCTTGTGAGATTTCCTACATCCAGGTTGCAAAGTGTGCAGGTCTTGCTTAGAAGAGTGTGTTGCTAAGATTTCTTTGGTACAGCTCCATGTTACATGGAAAACACTATCTCATACCAGATTTTCTTATCCTCTGGCTTCTAAAATCGTTTTACTAAAGTGATGCTCAGCTTCCTCTCTGGGATCAAGCAGCTAGAGACTTAATCACTTTTTTGTTTGATTTGGTTTCTAGTAAATCTCTTGGTAATGGAAAAGATATACCATTTGGAGGGAGCCAGGTACTAGGCCAGTGTAACATCTAAGTCTGCCTTTTCTTTTCCACACATATAAACTCTCATCCCATCTTGTCAAAGTACAGGTATTTCGTCTTGGACCACTGTTTCTAGCAAGACTCAGAGCAATGACAGTGAATGGGAAGGGATAGAAAGTCCTAGCAGTACTCGTTCAGTGACAGCAACCTGTAAGGGTCCTCTCTCCCTCAAATTCCAAGAGCCTTTACTCCCTCAGACACCAGACACCAGCTCTGTTCCATAGTGGCTTCTGTTGATATATATTGACTGTTCTCCTAAGCATTTCCTCATTCATTCTTCCTTCTACGTACTCATATTTCAAGTCTCTGTCATTTAACCATTTATGTGTGTTCCATTTGTTAACATCACCTTAGTTGCTGGGTAGAAAGCAACAACCTTCTCTCCTCCAGGATGGTCTGTTTTCTCCAGGTACAATACCATGGTGCTGGGTAAGTCAAGCTCCAATGAAGCAAAGATTCCAAGCACTCAGTCAACTCTGAAGAGCTCTTGAGAGTTAGCGGGATAGTAAATTCATGCAACAGTTACAGATAACTGTGTGGCAGATCTTTAAAAACTGTTGGATGTTTCAAATGATTCAGTAACATTTCTTCTGCATATATATCCAAAGGAAGTGAACTCCATATAAAACAGAGAAACCTGGATGCCTGTGTATACTACAGCAGTATGTCTAATTATTAATATGTGTAACTACCTAAATGGATGAATTTTTAAAATCTAGCATGTATACACCATGGAATATTATTTGACCATAAAAAGAATGAAGCCTTGTTATTTGCAACAATTCACATGGTGGTTAAAAAATGTTATTTAATACAAAGTAAACACAGGAAAATAAGAGTTCTGTGCTCTCTTATGTATCTTAAGTCAATAGGAGAGCTTAACAACATGCCCCAGTTGTAAGGACTGCTCTCATGGCACTTGTGAGCCTTTGGGTTTGATCCCCAGTCAATTTGAAAGCAAAGTAGAAATCAAAACAGGAGCCTGGGTTTGATGTGTCTGTGCAGTATTCAAGAAGGAACTGACTCACTGAACTCATATACTAGTAATTCCTGTTAACAGAAAAATGATATGACAAGAACACAATCCACTAAATGCTCTCCTAGCCATGACCCTAAAACTCATCCTAGGACTGCAAGGATGGCTCAGCAGATAAGAGGTCTGGTTCTTCCAGAGGTCCTGAGTTCAATTTTTAGCAAACACATGGTGGCTTACAACTATCTGTAATGGAATATGATGCCCTCTTCTAATGTGTCCGAGGACAGCTACAGTGTACTCAAACGAAATAAATAAATGACAAATAAACAAACCTTCATTCTAAATGTTCTCTTTCTGAGAAGTTTACAAGAGATGTTTATGTGTGTGTACCAGGTCTTAGATGCCCTAGAATTAGAATTCCAGGTGGTTGTGAGGCACCTACCCCAGAAAAGGTTCTGAGAAACAAAACTGGGTCCTCTGCAAAAGCAGTATGCACTCTTAACCACTGAGCCAAGAAATTTTTTGTACAAAGATTCCTCTTGGCCTTCCAAAGCTGGAAACCATGTGTTGCACGAAGCATCTTCTGCAGGTAAACAGACCCTGCAGCCTGCGTCTTTTGGGTTTCAGGAAACAGTGGGATTAAGCTTGCCTCTTGATTCTGCTTAGTGCTGCAAAGGGAAATGTTCTTTTTATTTGGTCAAGGTTTCCCTCAATCATAGGAAACAGGCAGGGGAAATTGAAAGGGCAAGGGCTAACAGCTGTATGGCTGTAGGACCCAGCTAGAGATTGAACTGCAAGTGTCCAGGGAATGCTGTTCCTAAAGCTTGGTCTCTTCTTTACACCATATGCTAGCAGCTGCTTTGGTTACTCTAAGATTTGATTATAGAAGCCAAGCTCTGAGGCTCTGACATTTAAATACACACCATAGGTGGTTTTCCCATAAAGGTATAATCCACTGAAGACCTCTTTCCTTCCTTCTGTGTCTACACTGTAGCATGAAGGCTCTTGTCTGTGTTCCTAGTCTGTTTGACTTGATGGACTGTATTTGGTGTATGCACATGCACATGTACATAGGGTATGCACATTCAGAAACACACTGGAATACATCACCTGTGCCATTCTACCAATAAATATTCATACAGACATTCCTGGGTATAGGTACTGAAAGTCCCAGCTCACTTGATTCACTTACAGGTTGTGGCATTTTTACACGGGAAACACACAGGTAATGGGGACAATACTCTTATCTGAAGTCTGTGTCAAAAGTCCCTCTTCGTACATAACATCCCTTCTGCAAGAACAGCCAGCCTTCTTTCCCCTGCAAAGATTTATCTGCTTCATTCTGAACATGTTGCAAGTTTTATCTCTGGATGGCTTACCTGTCTCCCCAGACTGGACTATCAACAAGTCTGCTCATGCTATGTCATAGATCTGCACCTGTTTCCTTTTATGTGTGCAGCATATATATGTCGGAAAGGGAGTGTGTGTGTGTGTGTGCTTGTGTGTGTGTGTGTGTGTGTGTGTGTGTGTGGTGTGTATCAGGATATATATACTGAAAGAATTGTTCACATATTTATTGTACATATATGTTCACACAAAAACACAAATATTAATCTTCTAAAAGGAGGAGACAAGGAGAAAAGAAGAAAACTTTTCTCTCTGAATCTGTCTGTAAGAAGTAATATAAACTGGGTAAGACTGCAGAATCCATAATTATAATTGAGACTGGATTCTTGCTATTCTGACTCTTACCAACCCAGAGAGTAATTTCAAGTTTGTCAGATAGGCTTGAGAGATAAGAAAAATAAGCAATAGTGTCCTTTTTCAAGTCAGGCGTGTAATAGGGTATACCAAAACAGAGTGTGCAGTAGCTGCTCCTGTAGTACATGAAAATCTGAAGAACTTCCAGAAACCCCAGAAATTTCATGGACCTTCAAAGGGTGGTAGCAACATTTCCTTCCATCCCCAAGATTTTGACTCCTCTAGCTTCTAACCGTTGAGCTTCCAATACCCTCCAGAGAAACCGCCTTTACCACCTCTTTCTCCACATGTCCTCCTCCTGTTCTCAGAGCCCACAAGAATCAGACTCAGGCAATTGGCAGCACTAGAGACTGGATGTAATTGCATCTCAAGATAGGCACACACAGAACTCAGTCAAAGGCCCCAGGTAGAAGAGTGTCAGGCACAGTTGGATCACACAACATCCCTGCCCTATTTCTGGCTTGCCATCTTCCTTATTGACTCCAGAAGATTGTCTCCACAGTAAAGAACATCATAGTAATTTGGTTTATAGTGAAGCTGTATTCAAGAATAGGAGAACTAGGGTAATAAGACATGGGGGAAAGCACAAAGGAAAAGATATGGTCCAACAACAAGAGTTCCTAAGACTTCCTCAGTTTCTCCACAGCAGCATCTACATCACCCCCTGTAGCGATGAGGGCCTGGAGATTGGCTTCAAGATTCAGAAAGCCCATAGCCTGTAGTTGTTCCAGTTGTACCCGGAAGTGAGCCTCCAGTTGTAGCTGCTGGGGATTGGTACTAGCTAAGGCTTGCAACACCTGGAGGAAGGGTGAGGAATGGAAACCTAGCTCTGCAGAACCCTGTACTAGGGAAATCTGAGGACTTGCAGCTGGTCGGGGATCCTCGGACATAACAACACCTTCCCTAGATTCTGTACCTCCTGTTACTCCGCTCAACCCTGCTAGGCAGGGCATGAAGCAGAGCAGAAGGCGGGGTGCTTCAATAGCCAGAATCTGCAGACCCTGCTCAATCTGCAGCAAGGCTTGCATGACACGGGGATTTGCCATGGCTGTCTGAAGTTGCAACAGTAGAGGTAGCTGTTGCTGTATCTCATTCTGCATTCGAGGGATTTGATTTGTGCCAGCTGATCTCAGAGATCTTGAGTAACCTGTTGGAGGAATCCAGGGAGATTCTGGGACTCCAGGAGTGGCTGACATAAGGGAAGAAGGCATAGAAACAAACGGGGATCTTTTGGCAGAATCTCCGATCTGAGAGGTAAGATTGGGAAGGCCAGTACTTGGGCCAGTAGAGCCCTTCCCTGCATCATGTAGGCTTCCACCTTGTCCAGTACTGTTCTCAGATGAGTGTCTCAAGAAAGCTGGGCAAGAGGACTTTCCCTTGATTGCTACTGACTCTTTGGGCAGAGGTTGGCCTGATCTAGGTTTAGGGGATGGGGGTAAAGTTGGAGGAACTCTGTTTCCTGATAGTGGTGCTTTCTGGCTTTGGCTTGGAGTTGGCACAGCACCCTGCAGATAAGGTCCCAGGAACTGAGAAGTCTCATGTAATTGTTGGAGATAATCAAAGAGTCCTATGTTACCTAGAAAGCTTGGAAACCTGTTTCTACTCTCAGATGTATCCTGGTCCCCAGACTGTCTCCCTTGTCTGCCACCTGAGACCCCATATGTGGAAGTCCAGGGATTGGGAAGAGGGTCACAGTTCTCTGTCCTTGATGGTTGGCTGCTGGTAGTGGTAGCACTAGCAGTAGTAGCAGTAGCAAAAGGATTGCCACCAAACTGCTCCTGTACTGCATTAAGCATAGGATCCATAATATCTGTATACATAGTACGGAGCACATTATAGCCACCAGGGATGCTCTCCAGGTTACTGAGTGCTCGATCCTGGCTACGCATCATCTCCTGCATCATGGAAGGGTTACGTAGAAACTCCATTGTCTGCCGCATGATCTCCGGGTTGTTAAGAATATGGCCAATCTCAGGATTCTGCTGGATCAGCTGCTGCATGTGAGGATTGTCAAGAACCAGCTGGCGCATTAAACCCGTGTTGGACAGCAGACCCTGGATGAAGGGATCATCAACTAGCTGAGCCACAAGTTCAGGCACTGAGATGTGCTGCCACATTAGTGAGCCTGGCTGATCAGAGAAGCTACCTGAGGTCAGACTTAACCCACTGAGGCCTGTGAGGACCCCTAAGCTGAAAGAAGGAGACGCATCCACAGGGTAAACAGAACTTGGCTGAGGAAGTTCTCCAGGATTTGGACCTGGAGTAGACACTGGTGGTGCTGGGCACTCGGTGCCTGTGGTCCGACGCTGCATCTTAATGACCAGATGGACTGTGAGGCCATCTCGAACTCCACACTGTGCCAATGAGTCAGGGTCCTTGAGGATTTTTCCCGCAAAGATCAGGACCAGCTGATTTGGATGTGCCTTAAAGCGATGTGATATCTTTTCCTTTAACTGCCGGATGGTGCACGTGTCTACAACTGAGAAATCCTCCTTGTCCTTGGGTGTCTTCACTGTCACCCGGATGAGCTGGGAATCCTGGGCTGGCACTGGGTTGCCCTGTGGTAGAGCCTCTCCACTTTTGGCCATGATGGGCAGCAGGAGGCCCAGGTCTGTGGGGACACAGCTGAGGGGATGGGGGTGGGAGACGAAGATCATCCTTTCAAACAATGATGAAAGTGAGAAAGGGGTATAAGGAGGACCTTGGGTCTCTGGGGCAGGGGAAGGTGTAGTGTTCACATGGAAAGGACCACTAGGTCACTTGGAAAGGAGTGCTTTGAGAAAATTATGGACTTAGGATATGTTGGTCAGGGAGAAAAACACTCGGGGCCCAGGGAAATGGTCTTGAGATGATGAATAAAAAAATGGGGGGGCAGTGAAAGGGCCCAATTTGGGGGATACACACCAATCTGCTGTGGCCCCGTCTTTCCTCTTAGGCAGGGCTCCAAACTGCCCTCATCTTGCTGTGCAGCCACCCTGAAGGCCTTCTGGGCTGGAACCTATTCTATCAGGTCACCTCTGTGACCTCAGCACTGACATCACAGCCTCACGCCATGGACACTGGAGACTCCAAGGTGATCAGAGTTCCTGGTAACCCCAAACTCCCCACTTCTATTGTTAATTAAGTTTTTGTACAGAGGAATGGTCATATAAAGAAACTACATGAGGGAAGTCATATGCAATTTAGAACAATAGAGTTACAGGTGTTTAGGATACATATTTTTATCTAACAAATAGAAGTGCAGTAAAATAGTTAAATATTGCAAGTCTAGTTTATATCAATGTTGAGATTACTTGATTTACTGACTGGCTAAGGCTAGCTATACAATATATATAAAAATAGATGAAAAACTGCTAAATGTCCTGGTTGTACATAAGATTACCTGTGTAGTATATACAAATAAATAGCTATGAAAATACTGCCTTTGGTACAAGATTAAAATCTGGAATATTATAATTCAGAGAAGGGGGATGAACAAACAAGGTAGAATATAAAAGATCAAAAGGCATTGCAAAAGTAAAAGAGCAACCAACTACTGAAAATTAAATAGCTCCAAAGGGCCAACTGACTACAGAACTTTTAACCTATTTGATAATTTCATACATGTATACATTGATCATATCTACCCATAATTTCCCTCCCCATTTGCTTCACATTCCCCCTCCACCCTCTTGTTCTCTTGTTTGCTTTTTCTTTTTTCTTTATTGAATATTTTATGTATTTACATTTTAAAAACCTTTCCTGGTTTCTCCTCTAGAACCTCCCTCTCCCATCCCCCCTCCCTCTGCTTCTGTGAGGATGCTCCCTCTCTCACCCACTCCCACCTCTCTTCCCTGGCATTCGCCTACACTAGATAATTTAGCCTTCACAGGACCAAGGACTTCTCCTCCTATTGATGCCAGACAATGCCATCCTCTGCTACATATGCAGCTGGAGCCATGGGTCTCTCCATGTGTACTCTTTGGTTGGTGGTTTTGTCCTTGGAGGCTCTGGAGTAGAGGAGGTCTAGTTGGCTGATATTGCTGTCCTTCCTATGAGGTAGCAAACACTTCATCTCATTCAGTCCCTTATCAAACTCTCACATTGGGGTCCCCATGCTCAGTCCAATGGCTAGCTGCAAGCATTCTCATCTATATCAGTAAGGCTCTGGCAGAGCCTCTCAGGAGAAATCCTTATCGGGCTCCTCTTGTCAGCAAGTACTTCTTGGCATCAGCAATAGTGACTTTGTTTAGTGGCTGCACATGAGATGAATCTCCAGGTGAGGTAGTCTTTGGACGGCCTTTCCTTCAGTCTCTGCTCCACTCTGCTTCTTTATACAGGAGAAATTCTGGGTAAAATTTTTAAAAGGGTGGGTGGCCCACATTCCCCAACCAGAGGCCTTGCCTAACCTCTGGGATATGGTTTCTACAGCTTCTCCCTCCCCTTTGTTGGGCATCTCAACTAATCTCATTCCTCATTTTTTCTGGATCCTGGGAGCCCCTTGCTTTCCTGGCATCTGGGACATGCTGATGGCTACCCCCAGTTCCCCATCCCCCATTGCTACACACCTCTGTTCAAATTCCTGACCCTCTGTATATCATTCTCATCTCCTCTCGTGTTTCTTGTAACCCACTAAGGCCAGTTAATGCAGCCTGCTGTTAGACTGCCTGACTCTGCCAGCTTGGTCTTGTGTAGCTCTTTTGCAGGTAACTATAGCTGCAATGAGTTCATGAGTGCAAGTCCATGCCATATCCAGAAGACATCATTTCGCATCACTCTCTTACAATCTCCTCTCCGTACTTCCATGCTGTTCCCTGAGCCCTGGGTGATTCTGATGTGGATTCTAGGAAGAATAGGTAGCTCATGAATAGGTAGTTGGGATGATTGAATAGATTAACCGAGGCTTTGGTAATAGACCAGCAACAATAAGACCAGCAAACACAGCTGTGTGGCTTACTTGCATACACCAGTTAGGCAGAGCTGGGTATAACTATGATGTTTGCTAGAGAATTGTTTCATTGATGGATCCCAGAGTCATCCTGAAACTAGAGAATTTGGGTCAAGAAGCATTCAGAAGGTTCAAGATTGACAGCCACTTCTGAGAGCACTGATAATGAAAGTGGCACCTACCTTGTTATATGTTGGAGCATCTTTTGGGTATACTCCCAGTAGTGGTATAGCTGGGTCCTTAGGTAGAACTGTTTTCAACTTTCTGAGGAACCATTAGATTGATTTCCAAAATGGTTTCACCAGATTGCAGTCCCACCAAAAATGGAGGAGAGTTCCTCTATCTCCACATCTCTGCCAGCATCTGCTGATGCCTATGGTTTTGATTTTAGCCATTTTGACTGGAGTAAGGTGGATCTCAGGATCATTTTGATTTTCATTTCTCTGATACTCCAACATATAACAAGGACACATGCTCCACTATGTTCAAAGCATCATTATTTATAATAGCCAGAAGCTGGAAATAATCCAGATATCCCCCAACAGAGGAATGGATACAGAAAATGTGGTACATTTACACAGTGGAGCACTACTCAGCTACTGAAAACAGTGCCTTCATGAAATTCACAGACAAATGAATGGAACTAGAAAATATCATCCTGTGTGAGTTAACCCAGACACAAAAGAACACTCAAGATATGTACTCACTGATAAGTGGATATTAGTACAAAAGCTCAGAATACCCATGATATAACTCATAAAACATAGGGAGCTTAAGAAGAAGGAAGACCAACGTGTAGATGCTTCAATCCTACATAGAGAACAAAACAAAACAATCACAGGAGGTAAAGCAAGCACAGGTCCTGGGAGGGAGAGAGGAAAGGGATGGAAAAAGGAGGGCAGGATCGGGCATTGGAAGGGACAGGAGAGTACAGAGGGTCAGGAAATTGAATAGAAACACAGAGCAGTGGGGGATAAAGAGCTGGAGGTAGCCACTAGAAAGTCCCAGATGCCAGGGAAACAAGAGGCTCTCAGGACCCAACAGTGATGACTTTAGCTGAAATACCCAACAAAGGGGAGATACAACCTATAGAGACCATATCCAGTAGACACTCAAGGCCCCGCGCATCTCAAAATTTTTAACCCAGAAATATTCCTGTTCAAATGAAGACAGGGACAAAAATTGGAACAGAGATGGAAGAAGAGGCCATTCAGAAACGTCTCCACCAAGGAATTCATCCCATCGGCAGACACCAAATCTCCACACTATTGCTGATGCCAAGAAGCTCTTACTGACAGAAGCCTGGTATGGCTGCTCCCTGAGAAGTTCTGCCAGCATCTGACTCATACAGACACAGATACAGCCAGCTATCTGACTAAGTCCAGTTGCCCCAATGGAAGAGCTAAGGGAAGAACTAAAGGAGCTGAAGGGGATTTCAACCCATAAGAAAAACAAATTCAGCTACCTGGACCTACCACCTAGAGCTCCCAAGGGCTAAACCACCAACCAAGAAGTATACCTGGAGAGATGCATGACTCCAGATACATATTACCAGAGGATTGCCTTATCTGACATCAGTGGAGGGAGAGGCCCTTGATTCTGTGGAGACTTGATGCCCCAGTGTAGGGGGATGCTAGGTCAGTGAGACAGAAGTGGGTGGGGGAGCACCCTCATTGAGGCAATGAGAGAAGGGAGAGGGGATGGGATAGGGGATTTGTGGATGGGGTTACCAGGAAGGGAGATACCATTTAAAATGTAAATGAACAAAGTGATTAATAATAAAAAAGAAAAAGACAAAGGAAGTGATACCTACCACAAAGTGGAGAAGCAGGACTTCAGTGGACAACTTCCATTACAGAAGATCGCTGAGGAAATCTTTGACAAAAGGTTTTATGTATGAGAATTTTGTTATGACCTACGTCATGTGTTTTGTGAGATTTAGATGTTTGGGGAAAATGGTGACATGATTTTGAGGATAATAAATGTAAACATAGTTAGATGGGGTATGTTCAGAAAACATGGAAATGAAAAATAGTAAGATGATACCACATCAGGCATGGTTGGGATGTAATTGTCATTCCAGCATCTGGGGAGGCAGATGCCAGAGAATATGTTCTAGGCTAGCCTCATTTCTTTCTAGATAGGATAGATAGATAGATAGATAGATAGATAGATAGATAGATAGATAGATAGATAATCATGTCTATATGTACCTATCATCAACCTATCTACCTATCAATCTTCGGCTGTTTATATAAACAGACACAGTATACCTATAATTCCTTGAAATATTTTTGGTAGGTTGTAGTGGTGACAGAGGGTCTAAAAGGAAGCTTACTAGAAGTGATGGAAACTCGGTGCTCCTGCCTCCTTATACTTGCTGATGATAGTGACTTTGAGGCTACCTTTGAAATACAAGAGAGTCTATCCCAAAAACAAAAAGAATATGTTTTGCCTATATAGTTAATGACTGAAACAGTGCCAACTTATTACATTATTACAAGAGTATATTTTTTAATAGCTGGACCACAAATGGTTGTGTATCCTTCCAGGCTGGGATATTTAGACATGGCAAGAAGAAAAGGTAGAGCTTGGTGAAGTGCATGATGTCATGCAGACATAGTGTTCCATGGACGTCTAGATTAGGAATGATGGGAATCTGCAGTAGAGGTGACTCTAGTTGTACCTCTGGTAGATAACAGAAGACAAGTAACAATCTACATTTTGTAATCATGGAACTAAAAATTTATAAGAGGCCCCAATTATAAATACCAGTATCTCATTTATACATGAATCCATCCTACCTAGATCTATCATAGCTCTTCTTTCATGTTTAATTAGTTTTTGAAAAACATGACTAAATATCTAGGCCTCTGTGATGTTTCCCTTTATCGCACAAGTCTCTCTCACTATATTTGGTCTGTTCTTGTACCACTAAGAGATTTGTATCTATGTATACACGTCCTAGGTTACATGCATTTGTTCTCTGACACTTGGTCATTCAATTACATAAGCAAACAGTAATTAGTTATCAAGAAACATATTATATATTATTATATATTATATGTATATTATACACCACACACACATATGTATATATATATATATATATATATATATATATATATATATATATATATTTGTCTATCTGTGTATCTGTATTTTGCCTAGTAGGCAAAGCAAAGACATCAAGCACCTTTTGTTGATTTCCTGGTGGGGGGGACAAACTAAACATGTTGATATTCACAATCAATCCCAGCACTGGGGCAGCAGAGATCGAGGGATTGACATGGGTTGAATGCCAGTTTGGTCTACATAGAAAGTCTCTGTCTCAAAAACAAGATAAAATGAAGGCAAGCCTCAGATGAAGGCAAGTAGGTGTAGCCATTTTATTGACAGATCTTCTAGCCATGACCAGGAAGCTAGTATTCAGTTGAGCAAGCATTGATTGGTTTCTCCTGTTCCAGGACTTCTCACAGTTGGAAACATCAGGAAAGATAGGAAAGGCGGGTGAAGTGGTCAAATGGGTCAACACGCAGTAGAAAGCAGTTGGTGAGACGTAGTGGTTAGAGTCCCTGAGAACCCTTGAGCTTGTGAATAGCAGCATTAGTGTCACCATCAGTAGCAATGAGAGCTTGTAGGTTGGCCTCATAGTTCACAAATCCCATGGCATGAAGACTTTCCATCTCTTTGCTGAAATGAACCTCAGGGGATTGTAAGGAATGAGAAGTGTCTCCAGACAGAGGCTGTACTCTCTGAAAGACTGTTTCAGATTTGTGGCAGATTTCAGGACACGGAAGCTCAGCCGTGTCTTGCACATTCCAGGTCCAGGGTACTGTATCAAGGTAGCCACAACTGGAAGGAATAAGCCAACCTAGACACCATAGGTAAGGTTCAATGTAGGGCAAAAGGGCAGGAGCCTCTGTAGCCAATAGCTGCAGACCGTGCTCAATTTGTAATAATGCTTGGGATATGTTGGGGTTGGCTAGGGCTAAAAGCAACTCAGAAAGCTGTGACAACTGCAAGGATGTGGGGGTTTGCTGCCTCCACTGCTCATTCAGCTGGGGCGTATTTATGTGCAGCAGCATCTGAGCTGCTATGTGTGGGTAGTTCCTAAGCAACTGGATCATGCCTCCTGTGATCTGAGAACTGGTCTGGTCATCTGACTGCTGGAGATCATCCTCTAAACACTGGTCAAAGCTACGTAGAGGGATGGTAGTATCCTTGTCACTTTGTTGAGGCTCCTGCGTGACTGGTATGGTAGGTAAGGATGGAATCTCAGCTGGCTGCTGAACAGCACAGATATTGCGTTGGCCATGGGTGGCAACTGTAGCTGGATTTTCTCTGGAAGCATTGTTGGTGTTGTTTGCAGTAGCATTTGTTGGAGTGATTGATGATAATCCACAAGAATTTGCATAAGTAACTTGGTTAGAGGAGAGCTGGTTCCATTGTTCTTGGGGTGATAGTTGAGATGGGGAAGGAGTCTGGACTTGTTCTAGTACTTGTCCCTCCAGAAGACCTGTAAAAGTGTTGCCCTCCAAAAGATCATGAGCACCATTGAGCATTTGGTCATTGAAATTGCCATAGCTCTGGCTCAGGGCATTGTTCCCATTTGGAATATTCTCTAAGTCCAAGTATGGTTGTGGGTTCAGTGTGTGCTCAGGGTTCTGTGCTGGCTGCTGGATCTGCATTATCTCTTGGATGATGGCAAGGTGCCTGGCCAGCTCCAGAGTCTGGCATAGGATCTCAGAATTGTCAAGGAGATGGGAAACTTCTGGATTCTGCTGTATCAGCTCTTGTATATCTAGTTGTTCCGGAGGCAGCTGATGCATGAAGTATATGCTGGGCAGCAGTCTTTGGACACAAAGATTCTCTAGAAACTGTGCAGTGTGCTCTGGACTACCCACTTCTGGGTCTTGAGTACCCACCTGGGCTACATCCGGCTCCATGAGAAGGGATGATTCCATTTTGGTTTCACTTACGCCTGCAGATTGGCATACCACACTGCTATCTCCTATGGGGTTTCCGTCTTGATGGCAAGGATTGCTGTTTGGGTTCCGGAAAGACTGAGCCAAGGATCTGGAGCCATGCTTGGACTTGATGACCACATAGATGGTGTGGCCATCCGTGATGCCCCTCTGGCTTAATGTGTTATGGTCTTTGAGAAGGCGACCCATGAACACCAGTACCAGTTGTTCCATTTGGCATTGGAAGTGAACAGACAGCTTCTCCTTGAATTGCCTCACTGAGGTGTCATCAGCTACTGTAAAGATGTTCTCGTTGCCTGGAGTCTTCACAATCACTCGAATGACACCTGGAGAGATATTCCCATCTGCAGGCACACCTGCAGGATACATGCTCTGGGGCATCCTAGCAGATCGAAAGATAATATGCGGCACAGACCTTAGTGGAAACGCAGATGGGGAGCAGGCAGAAGCAGGGGCAGGGGGGTGAGGGCAGACAAGTAGTGGCCTTCTTTGCAGGTGTTGTGTTCTGAGGTCATAGGTTAATTTTTCTTGATGCCCCAAAAAGGATAAATGAAATAAAGTCAGTATTATTCAATGAACCCTCACCCCGATTCTCCAGATGTGGCCCAGCTGAGGCCCGGCATGGCTACTGACTCATACTTGGCACAGAGTGGAATAAGTAGGGATGACCCTTCATAGCTGCCCCACCCCCAAGGGCATGACCTGTTCAGAAAAGAAATATTGTGATGTCAACTTGAGCCTCACAATACATCATGATGAAATGGGGATGAATAAATTTGATAGGGTGCGGATGTTTCTCTTCATAATAAAACAAAATAGGGCAGACTTTAAAAATAGATAAAAGTTTCCAGTAAATAATAGGAGCAATAAGACAGATGTGGAATGTATGTTTCTATAGTATTGTGTATAGGTCCCTCTTTGGAATAGTTCGGCTTATTTAATAAAGTGCTGGATCTGCTGAAACTATTAAAAAAAAAAAAACTCATCTTGAGAATAAGAATGGAGTCTCCATCACAGGAAGGACTTACTAATTTTGTTAATGACCTTGAAAAAAGTGACCATTAGAAAGGAAAATAGAAACCAGACTTGATAGAACATGCCTTTAACCCCAGCACTATGGAAACAGAGGCAGGAAGCTGTCTATGGTAAGCCTGGTCTACAGAGTAAATTCAGGCCAGCTTTGTCTCAAAAATTAATCAAATAAAATAATATGTTTAAAGAAAGAAAAATGAAACAAAGGTGAAAATCTTATGTGAAAAGGTAAGCCACATTGTCCTCTGAGGTCTAGACTGTGGGACTGTAGACTTATGTGAGAATCTGTCCAAGTAGTAAGTAAAAATTTTCTTCTTCTCGGGGAAGCAGGCATGACACTGGCCATGGAGGCTTTTTACAAAGACAGTTTCAAAGTAGAGGAGAGTAAGCTGCCATACACAGCACATTTTTATTCACATAACTTACGTGTCATTTGATCTCTATCTCTGCCAGCATACCAGCCTGAATGAGTGAAGGATTTTAAGGTCGTTGCCCAGACTTATGTGTAAGCAGCAAGGAAAGCAGGTGTCTCTAGGTCAAGTGATAACAAGGAAAGAAGCTTAGCAATGCATTTCCTAAGGGAAACAAGTGAAGAGTCAAGATTCTTGGGACTCAGATTCTTAAAGATAGTATTTGACTGTTTTTGTTAATTGGGAAGCTTATGAATTATTAGTGGATATATTGATATATCTACATGAATACCTAAATGTAGATATATATATATATATATATATATATATATATATATATATATATATTGAAATTTCACATGTTCTAGGATTCATATTTGGGAAAATTCACAAAAGAAAAGTGTGTGCATCCCCTAGCTTGGGAAGAATTGTGGATCTGGGTTTATACAGCCACCTAGAGAAAGGGGAGAATTGTGTAGCCAGATAAGGGACACACGGCATTTGAAACTGAATGTTCTCAGTGTGTTGAAGAAGGGAATAAAAGGACAAACACACACTAGGAGACTTCCTGTAATCATACCAAGAATCTTTATTTAAAATGTCTCGAGCCACAGTTCCATCCATATCCCATCATACAAATTCTGACTGACACCCTGAACACAGTCAGGCCCAAGTGCCTTTTCCAATTCTAGTGAAATTTAAGATCAGTTGAGGGCAATGAAGAATTTATCTTCGGACCAAGATTCTGCCTCCCTTCTCTGCGGAACCTTTTAGGGGTATGAAGATCCAAGAGGGAATTTCTGCACCCGACTCTCAATACCAGCTTCCATGGATCTTCTTTGCTGAAGCCAGATGCACTCAACCCTGAGAACTGACGGTTACGTGACTGTAGAATTCTAGGTACTATCCTGATAAGTTTTAAAGTATGACACCCAAGCTCAGAAAGAAAACGGGGCAACATTTCTCTAGCTAATTTTTTGGGTTTTTTTTTAAGTGCTAAGGATAGAATAATGAGTTTTCTTCCTACTGTGCTAAGCATTGTTTATAGGGCCTGATACATGCTGAGCACAAGATTCCGCACCCAGCTACTCTCCCCACCCCTCCCTAGCTAACAATGTATTTTGTTTCTTAATCAAATCCTTGCAGGCCATTATTAGCATCCTAATGTGTTCACTAAGATATTGATTATGTACAAAGCAAAACCAATCAGTATACCTCAATCATTTGGGTGGATAGTTATTAAGGGAGTTGTCCTTCAAGAGGGGAGGGAGAAAACATAATTCTGACAGGACCCTGGTGAGTCATCTAGTCTCCAGTCCTGGATGGCTTGTTGGACCTGATGGATTGGGATGGAGCTGGAGCCCCAGAAGGCCTTTTCACGGGAGAGCTTGGCAACTTTTGCTTTAGTGTCTGGAAGGTGAGGTCATAATTTATTAAGAATCCATCATTATAAACATAGAGCCTGTGATCCCAAGGGCAGTAATTGATGCCATGCAGAGTTTCCAGCATCTTGTCCAACAGGATGCTGAGGTGGTGTTCCTGCCCAGTGGTCGTGTCATAAGCATAAAATATTTCCTCTTGACGAGTGCTTAGTGAGCGTAAAGCATAGAGAACCCCACAGGCCATGAAGGCCCCTGAAAGACCAGGCTTATACTGGCTAGTGTACCAGGTTTGCTCAACTTCTAGGGTGCTATCGTTGAGAAGACTGACAACCAAGTTGCCTTTACTCTCCTCTGTGGCATACAACACCCACAGTCCCTTCTCGTCTCCAGCAAAATCTATGGCGGTCCAAGGCACACAAGCATATGAGAAGCGGTTGTTGTAGGTGGCACTGGGCAATGGGCGTCGCAGCACTAGGGTGTTGGAGGAAAGATCCACCTTGGCCATGTCTCTTGTGCCATAGTAGTTAAAGTACATGAAGTTCTTGTAGACAGTGTTGCCACTGCCATCACCATAGCCCATCTTCCATTGCTCATAGTGCTTCAGCAGCACAAGGTCATCATAGGATCTGTGCAGCCTATAGTAGTCAAAGTACCTAGGCCAAGCCCCACCCAACATTAGAACCATTAAGTACGGCAGTAACTGCAGTAAAGTACTATAAAAATGGTCACCCCAAAATGGAACATCTATAACATAGAAGAGAGGATGAGGAGATTAAGTGTAACAACCAAAGAACCAGGAGACCTGCTGTGTCTTCTGGGCATAACAGGAATTTTGTACCAATGATATCACAACAATATGGCCACCCACACTAGACCAGTACACATTCCAGCATAGATGTGGGAAAGGTTTCTGAGGTCACCACCCCAGGATAAAGAGCTACAAGCAGTCCACAGCTGTGGAGGAAAGAGGGTCTGTTTTCTTCAGGCACAAACCCCCTAACAGATTGTCTATGCCCACATGGTCAGTCCTACAGATATGTACATATGGGAAACATCAATAGAAGTCCCTAGAAAGTGTGTCAGTGTGTGTGTGTGTGTGTGTGTGTGAGAGAGAGAGAGAGAGAGAGAGAGAGAGAGAGAGAGAGAGAGAGAGATTACAGAAGAAGAGTACATACATTTTAAGGGAGTTATAGGGTACACACAAGAAGAGTTAAAGATGAGTCAGGGAGAGAAGGGTAGACATAATGAACATACATTTAATTTACATATGAAATTCTCCCACCCACAAAAAATAAAAGTGGGAAGCCTTATATGCCAATTGAGAGCATAGACTTTGGAGCCACATGAGGTTTATATTCTATCTTTTATTTACTATGCATTATGCCAAAAAAAATAGCTATTTTAAAAGCAACAACTACAGAGTCTGCTAGCCATGTAAATGAATATTTTCATTAAATAATACTGAAAATATTATATAAAGCAAAATTTACCCTTAAAAATTATAGAGATAGGTCTCAGAAAGTTTAGATTCTTTCTCTGAAGCCACAGAGTTTATAACTGAAACCTGACAGGAATAACAAAAGTCTATATTTCATCGACTGTGAGAACTGACCTAGACAATGAAACCAATAAATTTAGCTGAGTGTTTGTTGTAAAGAGCAATTAACAAATAGTTGCTGTGCATTCTTTACAGACAGCCCCTGTACCAAGGCTGCACTACAAGCCACCTACTGGTGAGATGCAAGCAGACTATGGTTCTAGAGTCAAGTTCAAGGATGTTTCAATAAAAGCATTCTTAGGTTATAAGCATTCTCATGCCTTAACATTGGGTAGTAGTTCTAAACTACCAATTAGCCTCTTGAGAGTTTCCAGAGTAAAGAAACAGGCTCGAGAACAAAACTCTCATGGGAGGAAATGCAAAGTCAAATAGAGGAGCAGGGATTGAAGAAAAGATCACGCAGAAGCTGCCTCACCTGGGGATCCACCACATATGTAGTCACCAAATCCAAGCACTATAGCTGATCCCAAAAAATACTTACTGGCAGGAACCAGACAGAGACGGCCCCTCAGGGACTATGCTAGAGTCATATACATAGAACTGAGCATGCTTGCAGCTAACTATCAGTCTGAACTTGGGAATCCCAATGAGGTTGCTAAAGAAAGGACCTAAGGAGCCGAAAGGGGTTGCAACCTCATGGGAAGATAACATTATCAACCAACCAAACCCTCCAAAATTCCCATGGAATAAAACACCACCCTTTGTGCTTTGAGAGGCCTATTAATCCAGTTGCATATGTAGTTAAAGATAGCAGTGTCTAGCATCAATGTGAGAAGATGCTTTTGGTCCAGAGATGGCATGTTTCCCAATGTAGGGGAATGACAAGGCAATGGGGTGGAGAGGGGGATCAGAAGGAAGTGCACCTTTGTGAAGGGAACTGCAGGGGGAGGTGGATGGAAGCAGGGTGGGGTAAAGGGATAACATCTCAAATGTAAATACAGAGTATCTAATTTAAAAGAGGGAAAAAGAAACAGGCTTGGTGGTGTATCTTACAGGTTACATAGGCTAGTTAGAGTTGAGAAGCATTATTATGACTAATGTTCATCTCTTTCAGAAAATCTTCAAGTAAAGCTGTTTAATAGCTGGTTCAATACATATTTACTTCTCTTTACCATGACTTGTTGCTCCGGTAGGTCTTCACCACAGTGCCACACACATTGACTTTAAGCAGAATGAGTTGTGCCCACCTTCCTAGCCAGCTGGTGCATTGAATGACTCACATACCTGATTCACTGGTTCAAATAGCCATTCATTTAACCAAGGAATACTTGTCAGCACCTACTGTGGTGATTCCTACTTTTCCATGTAATCTCATGAAGTTTTATCATATATGTAATTATCCTCAGGTTATACATAGTTAAGAATGGTTCATCAATCTGAAGTCATTTAGCAAAAAGCCGATATTAAAAATCATCCTCAGAACAGTTTTACTATATGTCTCAAGACTGACCAGGACCATTATTTAAAGAGCTAAGCAAAAGTTTGAAACTCTATGTGCTCTAAGATCAAGAATCGACAACTGGGACCTCATGAAATTACAAAGCTTCTGTAAGGCAAAAGACTGTCAAAAAGACAAAACCACAATCAACAGATTGGGGAAAAGATCTTTACCAATCCTACACCTGGTAGAGGGGTAGTGTACAATATATACAAAGAACTCAAGAAATTAGACTCTAGAGAAACAAATAGTCCTATTTTAAAATGTGGTACAGAGCTAAGCAAAGAATTCTCAACCGAGGAATATTGAATGACTGAGAAGCACCTAAAGAAATGTTCAACATCCCTAGTCATCAGGGAAATGCAAATCAAAACAAACCTAAGATTCCACCTTACACCAGCCAGAATGGCTAAGATCAAAAACTTAGGGGACAGCACATGCTGGAGAGGATGTGGAGAAAGAGAAACATTTCTTTATTGTTGGTGGGGTTGTAAGGTGGTACAACGATTCTGGAAATCAGTTGGGCAGTTCCTCAGAAAATTGGACATAGTACTACCTGAGGACCCAGATATTCCACTCTTGGGAATATACCCAAAAGAAGTTCCAACATCTAACAAAGACACATGTTCCACCATGTTCATAGCAGCCTTATTTAAAATAGCTGAAAGCGGGAAAGAACCCAAATGTCCTTCAACAGAGAAATGGAATCAGAAATTGTGGTACATATACACAATGGAGTACTACTCAGCTATTAAAAACAATGAAATTCCTAGGCAAATAAATGGAACTTGAAGCTACCATCCTGAGTGAGGTAACCCAGCCACAAATGAACACTCTTAGTATGTACTCACTCATAAGTGGATACTAGCCCTGAAAAAAACTTGAAATACCAAAGAAACAATTCGCAGAACTTATGAAGCTCAAAGAGAAAGAAGGCTATAAGGTGGATGTGTCAGTCCTTCTTAGAAGGGAGAACAAAACACTTATGGGAGAAAATAAATGGACAAATAGAGGAGCAGGGATTGGAGAAAAGATCATCCAAAAATGGCCTCACCTGGTGATTCATCCCACATGCAGCCACTAAACACATGTACTACTGCTGATGCCAAGTAGTGCTTACTGGCAGGAACCTGATATGGATGCCTCCTCAGAGGTTCTTCCAGAGACATACTAGAGGAGGATGCTTACAGCTAACCAAAAGACTGAACACGGAGACCCCAATAAATGAACTAGAGAAAGGCAAAAATGAGGGAGCTGAAAAGGTCTGCAACCATAAGGGAAGAACAAAATGATTAACTAACCAAATGCACCACAGTTCCCAGAGTCTAAAACACAAACCAATGAGTTCACAAGGAGAGACCCATGGCTCTAGGTGCACATGCTGCAGAGGACAGTATTCTGTGGCATCAATGGGAGGAGAAAGTTCATATTCCCAGTATAGAGGAATACCAAGGTGCTAAGGTGGAGAGGGTGGTTGGGAGAGTGAACACCTTCATGGAGGCAATGGCAGGGGGAGGGGCAGTGGGATGGGTGGGATAACATCTGAAATGTAAAGACAGAGAATATCCAATTTAAAAACAAAAAAGAAAAAGAAAAGATTGGGACTCTAAAGCTGTTATAAAACAGTTTGTGTTTGAATTGGGATAAGAGACTTTGGTTCGTGATAAAATTTAAAACTTCAGAGTGATAGGGGCCATATAAGTCCCATAGAAAGCATTGGTTGGTAATCTGCCAGGTCTATGCTACACTGGCTGTCCCAGGAGCAAACGTAAATCAAACATAAGACTCTGTACAAGGGCTACTACTAAGAAACCTGTTGGAGCCACGTTAAAGTAGTTCATATGGAATGAATCCAAGCATAGAAAATGTGTCATTTAGGACTCACCTGCCATCAGCACGCAGCGGAGCCACCCAGTAAAGAGAAGAAGCTGGATTGGGTGCTGAGTCTCGACCCCAGGCACCTGCCTTATATGACAAACCCCTCCAATTGAGCTTTACCACAAGGGGTCTGCTCACTTTCTGCAGGCCTCCGTGAGCACAGGAACCTACAGGGGAGAGCGGACAAGATATAAACTAGGTACCTAATCCATAGGAAGCATTATGAACCATAATTAGCCCATGTGTGCTTGAGAACATGTTCATGCAAGTGTATACATAATCATATAAATAAACTGTGCATAAATAGAGACAAAATCATGTGCCTGGCTATAAGGAGTAAGAATGGTTGCATATGTGAGTATGTCCACGAGAAGATATCAATCTTATTATAAACAGGAAGTTGAGTACTTATTCCTTATCAAGTTCTTTACTGCCTTCCTCTTAGTCCCCCCCCCCCCCCCCCAGTTTATTATAGCAAGCATGTGTTGGCCCAGTTGTTGAGAAACAGAATTCTGGGGAAATTAGTCTGTGAACTCACCAGGAGCCAGGGGTGGACCAGAGTGTCTGGAGGACTGTTCCTGTTCCTTTTCCCTCTCACACTCACTTAGTTGGCCCTCAAGGATGTTCACTTCCTCTTGGAGGGCATGGACGCTTTGGCGGTCAGACTCAACCAGAAGCTTCAAGGTCAGACTGGCATTGGTCACCTGAGAGAATGAGATTTCTGGATCAGAGTGTGCTCGACTCACAACTGTCATCTTTCTCAAGAAAGAAGAAAGTTTGGAAGGTGTTAAATATACCTAACTAGGTAAGACAGGGAGCTGTGAGAGTAAGGGAGGGGGCTCTTTGATGTATCTACACACCCGGTTCTGGAGTTGAAGGAGGAGGTCTGAGGCTCCACTGACATTTCTGTTGGCCTTAAGCTGGGCTGCCAAATCCTGTGCTCCTTCTAGCTCCAGCCGTAGCAGGTTGAAGGCTGGGTTGTCATATTGGGACACAGTGACACCAGGATTCCTAGACTCCAGCATGTGACTCAGTTCTAGAGTCTGGCTGTCTTGGTCTTCAATGACATGTGCATACTCTTTGGCCTGGGTATGAGAAAATAGGTATACAGTTCCCCTAAACATCAGAGATACTGACTTTTCTGATCCATTCACATCCAGAGATAATGACTTACAAAGCATCTATGTTTATCCCCTTATTTAACAGTACTATTGTCCCCATTTCTTACCTGAAGACATTCAGGTCCTTGCTTTCCTGGGGCCAAAATAAATTTCACCTATACCATTCATAGAACCCTTTAGAGCCACCCTTAAAACTACTTAGATGAGTAAAACTAAAAATACCAATTTCTAGTTTGACCATATATCATTAACCTTACTTGGAAGCTCAACAAATAAGATTCACTAAAGCACTGGCTACACTGGACTGCAGATAGAATATTTCTGCTCATTTGCCCTTATTAGGCTCAGTGTTGAGCTTTCCAGATCAGCTCACGAACACAACACTCTATTTCAGTTCATTGCCACAAACCTGTTCTCTGTTCCTTCACATTGGTCAACGTAATTTCAAGCCTTTGATTAGACTATATGTATATCTATGTTTCCAGTTTCGTGTTTTTCAATTAATCTATGTCTAATAATTTATCTATTAATGAAAAAAGCACCTGTAATCATCTATGAGCTTTGTCTTATTGTTATTTCTGTCAGAGACCAGTACCAAAGAATAGTACTGGATTTCCATTTGATTCTAAGGATTGATCTCAAAGACAAGAAATCATTGTCATGGACTCATTCCTAAGCTGAAACCAATAAAGGGTGTGCTTACAAAACTGTTATCCCAACTCCAGCACAAAGCTCCAGCACTCACCCTGGATAGCTCTTGTTCATACTGGCCGATGAGCTCCTGTAATGTATTCTGGAGCTGTTCCAGCTGCTGCAGGAAGATAGAGTTGTTGGGTAGATGGACCACACACTGGAAAGAGCCACTCTCATCCATGGAGTTTAATACACTTTTCACCAGCTGCAAAAGGAGGGAGGGCCAAAGACACACTGAGGACAGGAAAGCAACTAGACCATATGCTGTTTCCAAACATAAAAGAGGAAAAGAATCCAGCCCTGCTGGAGAACAGTTAGTTCCCTTTCCACGTGGAGCCCATACTGACTGTATAGAGGTCCCTCTGTTGAAAGTTTGAGTTATTTTTAAAATGTGCCGGATTTGAAGTTTCAATCCCCTTCTAGCTTTCATTATTTGACTACCCTCTTCCTGTAACATGTCCTGAATGCATATGGCTACACTCCATATAGCCAGTTGGCAATATCCTCTACATCTGTGGGAGAAGGTAATATGTCAATAGACAGACAGACAGACAGACAGATAGAACACTTGAGATAGAACCTGCCTGCTTGTAATAAACACACTTAAATGTCTTATTACAATTATTTAATTCATCCCCACTTCCATCTTGAAGCTAAATAAACTGGCATTAGATTGGAAATCCTTTCCTCGATTTTTAGACTAGACTTCTTGTACCAGCTGGGGTTTCTTTCTAGAATCATCTTAACATATGACCTCTACACTTCCCTGACCTTTACCCTCTCCCATATCCTTTTGGGCTCTCATAACCATAGTTTATTCTGGATATATCTCTAGCCTGAAACTCACTCTCAATAAGTTATAGATTCTAGCAAAAACTAAAACATATAGCCACTCAGTCTATAAGCTATGAGCTGATGACCCTTATTACCAGCATGCTTATTACAAGAAGAGTATGCACTTAATTGGTGGGAAGCAAAGACTTGTAACAGTAGGTTGTACAGTCCAGTGAGTCTAATTATCTATCTATCTACTTATCTATCTATCTATCTATTTATCTATCTATCTATATATATATATATATATATATCTATATATCCATCTGTCCATCCATCTATCATCTATCTCTGTCTCTATCTCTATCTCCTCTAATCCTATGCCCATACAACCCAAGAGAAAATTAGAGCGAAATGTTGCCCCATCCTTTAAGTTTCTTTTAGTTCTCTCCACTGTCACTCTTGCCAAGGATATAGGACTTCTTGAACAACATGAGAATGAAAAAGGCTGCCACACCAAAACACAGAACCATCTCACTCCTACATGATACCTTCACCCTCCGCCTGTACCTGAGGCTGTCCTGAAATCACTAGGGGCAGCAGCAGCAGAAAGCAGGCCAAAATAGCTGGGTCAGACTGCATCTTGATCCAACTGTAGGTATGGAATTAAGTCCCTAGATTTACCCTGAGCTTTTATCTTCAGTGAAAATGAATAGTCTCAGTAGGAGGGACAAAGATTTCAACATCAAAGGAGCTAAGGTAATGTGGAGGGTCTTGAAAGAAGAGAAAGCATGTCATAGCAAACAGGTGACTTCAAACATGGGTGGAAGTGGGTTTCCGCTATGTAAGCATGGATTGTCCTCATCTATCCCATACTGATATTTGTCCCCGCCTTTCAGGCTCTCTTATACAAATAGATTAAAGCAAATCTGAGACATCTGGAGGGGCCTTGGGATGGGTCCCTTTCAAAGGGGATTATGGTCTTTTTCTCAACTTTCAGGGAGGAAGGTCCTAGAAGGAAATGCAACCTAACCTGTTCATTTTAAGGACCAAAGCCATTTACTTAACCACTTAACCATGTCCCTTGAATGGGGACCAAAGTGTGCCCCTGGGGGGCACTGCTTAAGCAACAGGGCACTGTGTTGCCCTCCTACAAACTTTCCCTCATCCTCAGCAATCTACCTCCTCACAATGCTGGGGACTCTGAACATACTTATTGTATTTAACCTCCAAATGCTCTCTATTCTCACTGTTCTGCATGTCCACAGTCTCTACTATCCTTGTTCTAAGAAACCTCTATGCGACCAGCAACAGAAGGCTATCAAACCTCTCAAGAAAGAGTTTGGTTGCTAATGTCTGGACAAGAAATCATGACTCAGAACTCTCACTTTGGGCTATTCTAAACGTGTGTGTGTGTGTGTGTGTGTGTGTGTGTGTGTGTGTGCATTTATGTATGTATGTCTCTATTTCTCTGTCTCTGTCTCTTTCTGTCTCTGCCTCTCTGACTGTCTGTGTGTGTGTGTCTGTCTCTGTCTGTTTATGTCTGTATGTCTGTCTATCTGTGATTCTGTATGTGTCTATCTGAACGTATGTATGTATGTATGTATGTCTCTGTCTCTCTGTTTCTGTCTCTGTGTATATGTGTGTGTGTGTGTTTGTGTATATGTGTGTGTTCTCAGTCTTCTTACTTAAGTACTTACTACCCAAGCAATGTGGAGTCTTCCTGGGAGACACTAGATCTCATTGAAAAGTTTCCATGAAGGGTTTATCATTCCATTTTTATTGAGAAGGTTGGTGTCTGTAACAGATATCTATGTCAACTGCTGCTTCCCTTCTTCTCACAGTGACCCTAAATTCAGACTCTGAAGCCACTTAGTGCTCAGTCCCTCTGACTGTTCACTTATCCTTCAAAATTCCATCTGTGCTATACAGCTGGTTTTAAAAACACATGCGAGTTCTCTGTTTTCTATTCTAGAAAGACTTCGAGATTTGAGTTAGATATAATTCTGGGGAAATTACATTATATTACAATATTGGGAATTCTTTGAGGTCATATTTTATCCTGATTTACAGATTCTCATTCTCTAGCCTCCTTATTCAAAACTGGACATTCCTTCTCCAGTTAGTCCCATATCCTGGCCTTTTCATCCAGAAAACGGAGGTTAAGAAAATAGCCGATGGTCTTCCTGAGAAATCAAATTTATGCATCACATGAGAATGTCTGGAATCATGGTCTAAGTTGGTGTCACTAGATCTGTTTTACAGAAGAATGAATGAAAGGAAGGCCACATGAGTAGGGGAAGAGCCTGGGCAAGAATGAGAACATGAGCTGTAGCCAGTTCCCCGGACCTTAACAAATGATCTAGCAAATGACACAAGGTGGGAAAAGCAGGAACTCTTTAAGAATATGATCAGAAATAGGGACTCCCCTATGGAAGAAGCCCCAGTATTGTCCCCTCCACAGCTTTCAAGAGCCCAAGGTAATAACCACCCAGGTCAGAACCCAGTGTCCAGAGCTCTGTTTCTTTATCTATGCTATATCAGTTCTCCAGCTCCTCCTGACTTCATCCCTTCCACAGACATGGAATTCTTGCTTGATGCCAGATACCTTACAAAGGTATCTGGTATCAGTGTAGATTAGGATTCAGTGTAAAGTGATGGAGAGAAATTGTAGTTTCGTAAATGTGTCTTGGGCCTACCTGTGTGTCATTGAAGGGCTCAACCTTCATATTTTTGTGATTTGTCTCTGGAAAGAACTTCAAGGCTCAGATTGGGCAGGTGGAGAGAAGTCGGTTTCCTGTACTTTGCTTATCTACGTGTTTGGAATAGGTAGTATGGTCACGGTACCACCTGCTGGCAGATGATGTAAATCAACACTTGGGCTCATCCATATAAAGCTTGACTGTTAGCGCCCACCTTTCTCATTCTTGGAAGCAAGTGCCTAAACCTCTGAGTGATCTGCTGCATGCACATTCCATAGACCACAGGATTAAGTGCAGGAGGAAATACCACATAGAGATTTGCCAGTACGATGTGCCTGTGACTGGGAACTGTATGGAGGCTGAAACAGTGATCCAGGAAAGAAAAGAGAGCAGGTGTGTAGAAGGGAACAATGACAGCAACATGGGCCCCACACATACCCAAGACCTTGTAGCCAGCACTGTGGGATGGCAGGCCAAAGACAGCATGGAGTATACGGGCATAGGAGGTACCTATGAGCCCAAGGTCCAGGGCTGGGGAGAGAGCAGAGCAATGTCGTGGTCAGTCCATACCAAATATTGGGATGTGTGTCACCACATGCTAGATGAGCCATTCCCATATGCTTACAGTAAGTTATGAGACAAGTCCCAATGCCCACAGTAAGAGAGTCTCTGGAGAAGGACCATGGGGTGCCATAACATAAACACCCCGAGTCACAGCTGCTATGGCCACTATACGCCCCATAGTATAGAGGCTGGCAGATGGCTACGTAGTGGTCCACTGCCATGGCTAGCAACACTGAGCACTCAGCGATAAAGGCCACATGAACAACAAAGAGCTAAGCTAAACAGCCCCCAAAGGGAATTTTATTCACCAAGCCCCAGAGCATAGCTCGAGCTCTAGGTACTGGAGATGTGGCAGAATCAAGTCAGCAGCCACCAGAATCCCCAGAAGCTGGTACATGGGAGCCTGAAGGGTTGTGTAAACTGCCACCAGTTCCAGGAGAAGGCTATTCCCCACCAAAGATGCCAGATACAGCAGGCACACAAGCACAGAAAGCCAGGAATGCAGGCCTTGAGTCCTGGCACACCCAGCAAGACAAAGACCCCAGGCCCAGAAAGTGTCTGATTGAGGACAGTCACCACAGGATTCAGCTCCATCTTTCACTTTCACTTGGCCCTGTCCCTGCAGGGAATGAAGGAGTCCTGTTAAGGGTAAACTGTAGTTCTACAGAGACGTGGGAGAGGTTGGGTTTATGGAAAGGGGGGTGTAAGGTGCTGCAGCATCTTTGATTGCTATACCATGGACTGTTTGTTGTGCTGAACAATGCATTTCCCAACCATATTGTGAGGTTGTTAATGTTTCCATATAATGGATCAAAGAATGTGGATCTAAGTGATTAACAGATGCCTAGTTACAGAACTGGTAAACAGAAGAGTTAGGGGTTGAGTCAAATCTCATCTGCCCAAACACCAGGAACTTTTGAGTGCCCCATACTCTGAATGGAATGCTCCTGCATCTGTCCAGGCATGTGGGGAAATTGTCATTAGGTAGCAAGCAAACCACCTCTTCCTTCCACCCCAGCGAAATGTACATCATTATGATCAGGATGAAGGAAACAGGAAGTGTCTTTAACTGGAAGTGTCTTCCAATCCTTTAACTGACAAATGCTAAGAGGAAGGTCCTGGACCACAATCCTCCTCTCAAACGTTTATTAAGTTTTTATTTACTCTCCCAAATGTCATATCCCTCCTACTCTATAGGATACCTTCTCGCTTTCAATAACATATCCCCTTCTAGTTCTTGTCCACCACAGCTCTAAGTACTTTACTTTGTGGAATATAGCCCTTTCTTTGATCAGTATTGACATCTGAGATTTCCCCAAATCTAACTCTGTGGTTCCTGTCTCCTCTGTTCTTTGTCCATGGGAAGATACTGGTGATTCTAAAGAATCGGTCTATGAAAATCTGGTACTCAGTAAGGATAAAAATTATCAGAACTTGGACAGCAGTAGAAGGGGCTGTCTTCATAGCAAAGGAGCTCGTAGTCAAATTAAAATGATGGTCCTGGAGGGGGTATAGTATTGGGGAGGGCTGACAGACAGTCAGACAGACAGGACAGGCAGAAAGAGTCTCTATGTAGCCCTGGCTAGCTTCAAACTCATAGAGATCCACCTACCTTTGTCTCCCAAGTTCTAGAAAAACCTGAATCAGGAATGATAGTAGCAGTGTGTAGCCCAACACTACATGTGGCAGGGTGAGGCAAGAAGATTATGGATTCTAAGCCACCATAGGCTAACTCAGATACCAACACCACCATATACCATGCACACACACCCATAGACACATGTACAAACCACCACTACCACCACACCACACAAAACAACCTAGAGGAAAGAATTACAGTAAAATGGAGTTCTTTTTTGCTCTACCCAGAGACCAGTGCTGTCACTGAGTTTCCTTAGAGGTGGAATCTGGTGCTGTAACCTGGCCTGTTAGACTGTTAAGTAGCAGACTGAGGAACCTCAGGCAGGTGACCCGAGAACAGTTCAGCAGAGATACTTCCAAGGTGGTTGCTCATCGGACCAGCTTCCCACAGAGCAGAGAAATTAAAACCCTCACTAGGTGTTCCCACATAAGAGCCACTGATTAGGAAACAGATCTTCCTTTTCGAAGGTGATGCTTTGCCAAGTCATGGCACCCAGCCCTGTTCCCTTACCATTGGGCCCCACAGATTCCTCTGGACGCTAAGAACATCCTGTTCGGGCCCCTTTACACAGGGTGGACTACAAAGAACCTAAGATATCAACTCCCTCTGTGGCTGGGAATGTCTGTCCCCAAACCACAGTGTAAGCACAAGCTGTACCCATGAGAGGGCCCCTTAACGAAGTCCTGTGCTCAGGATCAGGGCTCTACCAGCACACATCCTGTTGGCACCCTTCCAAGGACAACGGCTTTGGACTTTTTCTAACCATAACATTTATTTCCTTTATTTCCCTCTACACACTAAGGGGAGATGGGGAGAGGGAAGCTGTGGACCCTCCTTGCCTCCTCTAACCCAGTGGTTCTCAACCTTCCCAAAGCTGAGACCCTTTAATACAGTTCTTCATGTTGTAGTAACTACCCCCAACCATAAAATTATTTTTGTTGCGATTTCAGAACTGCGATTTGGATCTGTTGTGATTTAAAACATAGATATCTGTGTTTTTCTGTGGTCTCTGGAGACCCTTGTGTCAAGGTCATTCGAAGGGGTCTCGACCCAGAGGTCGAGAACCCTTGCTCAGGCCTTACCTCTGCCTTGTCCTGACTCTCTGCAGGCGTCACTGGACTCTTCTCATTTTCTAGCTGCCTGCTCTATTCTTTTAGTGCCATGAGCCCTTACCCAGCATGGCAACCTCGGCATCTCGGTCCCATTCAGCTAGAGGCAAGCAGATGGAGAAAAGTAGAAGCATTCTCCCTTAGCCCCCAGCACTAGTCTGGCTCTGGGCTGCGGCACAGAATCTAACTGCCTCTGGACAGTGGAGACACTACTGCAGACATGTCAGACTACCGCAGGCTGCTTTCCAGGATCAGAAAATGCCTTTACAGAAAGGTCACATAGGGCTGGGGCCACACAAGATCACCCAAGTCCGGTCCAGAACACTTCGTCCTCCACTGTCCCTAGCTTCTTTCCTCTCAGGATAGCAGTTTCCCTCCGTTGGAAGCTGCCCATGCCACTTGCTTAGATGCTGAATGTTTATCTAGCTGTGTATCCCTTTCTAGATGGTGTCTCTCTTCTGACTCACTTGGGCTTGTCTTCTCCAGGGTCAGTCCTAGGGACATGGTAGTTCACAAACCAGCTAGGAACCAAGGTTCAGCCCTACCCTCTGTTGCCTCCGGAAACCACGAGGTTATTAGCGTCTCTTCTGTTTTTCCTGATGATCCTCTTTGGGGTGATCTTGGGTTCTTGGAGTCCCTCCTCTCCAAGTGCTTTTTGAACCAACTCCTGCCTAAGAGGCTTATGTGCAGTTTGGTCTTTATGTGAGTCCTAAATGCTGGAGAAGGGGCTATCTCAAAAGCTGTTGCCTGTACGTGGCTTGTGTTCTTCTAGTAGGGCTGCTTTGACTGGCCTCGGTGGGAGCAGATGTGCCTAGCTTCACAGAAACTTTATATGCCAGGTTTGGGGGATATTGAGCGGGGAGGAGATGGGAAGGGAAGATGGAGCTGGGGTTGTGGGGGGTAGTGACTGGGAGTGCAGCAGTGAGCAGGATTAAAGTGAATAAGTAAAAAATAAATAAATAAATAAATAAATAAATAAATAAGGAAATAAGGAAAATTACACATTTTAAAATATTACCTTGTGTATAATAAATAAATACAACTTATCTGTCAGGGTTTTTTTTTTTTTTTTAAGGACTATGTCAACCCTTCTGGGAAGAATAGAGCACCAGAACCATATGAATTCCAGCCAGGCATACAGAACCTTATAAAGTCCAGCCAGGCACACAGAAGGCAGGCTGGAAGGACCCCCCAAAAAAATCAGAACACTCTTCAGTCTTCTTTTTATGATTTGGGAAGAATCAATTACCTTGGAAGCATAAGGATAGAAATATGACACCTATTTATATTTTTCTTGTTCCTGCTTGCTCTGCCTTCAGCACAATGACAAATATTCCAAGCAGGCTCTGAAGCCAGGTTCTTGAGGCACTTCTGCCTGTGTAAAGCTGTGACTTTACACAAGGCCCTCAGGCTCCTCAGCGTCATATCCTCATTCTAAAATGATGACAGTCCTCTGTGCACCAGCTCTGCATGAGACTGGGGAAGGAGTGATATAGATACATATGTGACATGTATGTGCTATAAATCTAAGGGACTTGGGACGTAGCTCAGTGGTAGCACTTGCCTAGCTTGTATAAGACCTTAGATCCAAGCACCTGCAGTACAAGAAAATAAAACAAACCACAAATCAAGAATATAATTATATAGGGCTCAACCGTGCCTATGATGCAGTAAATAAGGGGTTGTTAGGACTTCAGTTTTTCTTTTCACAGAACCAGAGGAGAGCAGGCTGAGTAAGCGTCTTCTGCCATGCTGCCCTGTACGTGTTCCTTCACACCATACGTGCTCCTCCACACTGTATGTGCTCCTCCACACCGTATGTGCTCCTCCTCACTCTGCACTTAGCTTCCTGCTGTGCCCTCACCTTTGAGAATCTGGCACAAAACACTATTATTATTATTATTGCTCTGTATAACTGTGTCAGAGTAGTAAGACAAGGTGTGTGCACACCATGTGAGGGCAGTGCCCATAATTTGAGTTTTGTTTAACAACGGTCTTGTAACCAGCCCAATCCCAACAGGTTCTATTTTGTCAAAGGAAAATCTTCCCTTGATCTACTGAAAATCTTTCATTACTCTCCCTTTGAATCAACTGAACAAATAACTCATTCGGCTGCTCATAATAGTTTGCTTCAATAGCCAACTCACATTTTGTGTTTTGTTTTTAGCTTAGGGTACATTGAAAGACTATCTGTCATATCTGCACATGAGGAGCGTAGTAGAAATGCCCTTCGAAGGACAGGAGTCCTCGGACTGTGTCTAAAGTCTAAGCAATCGTTGACAAACTGCTCATGTGACATGGACTGCTCACTTCTGTGCCATAGACACTGATTTAAGATGATGAAAAGGGACCTTGTCACTATATGGTACCCAGACTCTTAGAAACTCTGAAGACGCTTCTGTGGCAAGCTGAGAGACAGCAGGTGGAAGTGAATATGATTTATGAGCACCTCTCAGGACCAATGATCTCCAAAACTCTGGTCTCAGCTCTGTCCTGTTAGTGCAGACTTAGCAGCGGTTCGAGGTTATCTCTGTGGACTCTCCTGGACCCAGGGTTCACATGCCTGGCATATTCAGAATCTAGGGAGAAATGGAAACTGGGCCAAGAGGTCCCCAAAAATCAATTGCATATGAGATCAGCAAAAGCAGATAGACGTTCTCTTTAGTACAGAAAATAATGCTAAAAACAGCTGTCACTGGCAAGTTGTTATTCTTTTTATTTTATTAGATATTCTCTGTATTTACATTTCACATGTTACCCCCTTTCCCTCCCACTTCCACCCCTCCTCCCCCTCCCCTTGCTTCCATGAAAGTGCTCTCTCTCCCAAACACCCTCTCTCACCTCAGTGCCTTGGCATTTCCCTTCACTGGGAAAATGCACCTTTGCTGGACCAAAGGACTCTCCACCCACTGATGCCAGACAATGCTATCTTCTGCTGTATATGCACCTGGAGCCATGGGTCTCTCCATGTGTGCTCAATGGTTGGGATTTTAGTCCCTGGGAACTCCGGAGGGTTTGGTTAGTTGATAATTTTGTTCTTCCCATGGGGCTGCAGACCCTGTCAGCTCCTTCAGTCCTTTTTCTAGCTCCTTCATTGGGGTCCCCATGTTCAGTCTAATGGTTAGCTGCAAGCATCCTCAACTGTATCAGCATGGCTCTGGCAGAGCCTCTGAGGAGGTATTCGTGTCAGGTTTCTGCCAGTAAGCGCTTCTTGGCATTAGATATAGTGTACTGGTTTGGTGGCTGCATATACAATGGATCCCCAGGTGAGGCAGTCTCTGCATGATCTCTTCTCCAATCCCTGCTCCTTTATTTGTCTGTATTGTTGTTCTTAAGGACTGATTCCATCCCATCAGTTCTGAAAGGAGATATTTTGATGGAAACAGACTGGATGTTTTTATTCTAGACTGGACTTTCAAATAAAACTTCACTACCATGCAGCCTTGAGCACTCTCCTCATTTTTTTCAAGCTTAGTGGTTTTTTGCTGTGATGAGGATTATGCATCTGCCCCTAAAGTGGCTGTGCCTACTTAGGTAACATAAAGAAAGCATCCTACAAGTACCTTTCACTCACCTAGTTGGACACAGCACTACATAGGGTAATGTGACCTGCCTGGTAAGGGAAGCTTGAAGGCAAACTCTGGCTACTTTTGATGCCAACTACATCTACATTGGGAGCCTCTTACATGCCAATAATAGACATGGCTGTTTACAAAACTTCCTTTTCTCCAAACACTATACAGTTTCCCATTTTGAACTACTTAATGGTTCTCATTGTCACCACAGAAATCCTATTTTATAGCTGGTTGTATTTCCCAATCCTAATATTTCATGCATACACCTTTGTACTGGATAACTAATAGAAGTCTATAGCCACAGAATTTACACCAAAAATAAAGCAATAATAATATATAGGACTATACAGTTTGCTTATGGGAAAGTCACCGAGTTTATGTAATTACTGTCTCTCAGAGCAAAACAGAACATAGATTTTGTATCTGTCATCTGATGATCCAACAGAAAAAGTTTGTAAATTTCCATGCCACAAACAGCCATGGATGAGGAGGGCTGCAAATCCGACCTTACTGGACCATTTTTCTTCTTGAATAAACAGTAAAGGAGCAGGGGTTGGGAACTATCCTCTCAGTTTTCAACTTGATGGATCTATATAGGCACTGACAGAGCAGCTAAGGCAATCTTCAAGTGCAAACACTCTCCTGTAATACTGACCCCACAAGGTCAGAAAGCCTACCCTACATTCCCAGGAAACTGATGGCTTCTCAGAGACCATCAGGTTTGGTGTTTTTTTTTTTTTTTTTTTTTTCTTTTTTTTTTTTTTAAGTGATGAGGCCCTAATAGACAGTGCTCACGCAGTGGCCACAGATCCAAGAGTATTTGGGCAGCATAAATTAGACTTGATGGTTTTTGTTTTGTTTTTTTTTAAAGGAATACATAGTTGGATTTGCATGAGTAGGGAAGATGGGTAGACCTGGAAGAGCTGGGAAGGGGGTATACGTTATCAAAATACATTGTATATGATTAATTAATTAGTTAAATTAAATTTTTTACAGTAAAGATCACATATAAAAACCAAGGTGTATTTAGGATTAATACCAGAGACCACAGAGTTACAGAAATGTACATTCTCTTGGGAGGGAAGATAAAAAAATAACAGTCATGATCTGGGCAGAGTCAGAGTGGGAGGGGGAACAGAGACAGTGAACACAATGGTTCCTTCTCTTCTTTGTTTTGCTTTCTAACTCTATTAGTCTTTCACGGAAGCCATTCGTGCATGTCAGTGAATAACCATGGGTTTTATTTCCTACCAAGATGAATAGAGTGTGTACTTTCAAGTTATCCTAACTCAGAATGTATTTATTTTTTGAATCCTCAGAAAGCTTTTAAAATATCAGTTCTTAGCTAATCCACGTTCTCAGCAAAATGGGAATTACCAGAAAATTTCCTGATACCTATTAATTTTCAATGACTAGTCTTCTAGTTGGCATAGAGTGAAAGGGTGGATACCATTGGCTAGAGTGGTAAGGGGGCTCTAAACAGGGAGATATAACTCTGAAAGCAACATCTATAGAGCTGGACATTTAAAAGTAAGTTTTAGTGACCTCACTGTGATTACACTGGATTGCAAAAATAATACAGTATGTACTTCAAAAGTGCTTTTTAAAGATAGATCTAGGGACTGGAGAGATGGCTCAGTGGTTAAGAGCACTAACTGCTCTTCCAAAGGTCCTGAGTTCAAATCCCAGCAACCACATGGTGGCTCACAACCATCTATAATGGGATCTCATGTCCTCTTCTGGTGTGTCTGAAGACAGCTACAGTGTACTCCTATATAATAAATAAATAAATCTTTTTAAAAGATTAAAGATAAATCTAAAACTATTACTGCTGGAAATACACAATTGAGATAAATCTGTCAATTACTTTGATTTTAATCATTTCATAATATATGTACATACAGCAATATACATTATACACTGCATCTATTTTTTTCTTTAATCTACAGAAAACCTTCAATACAGGATACATGGCATCTTAATTTAAAAAATGGTAACTATATAATTTAAATTTTGAAAATACAACTATTGTTAACAACAATAACAAAAACTGACCCTGAAACTCCTGAGCATTTTTCCCACCCTTAGTCTATTTCTGTGAATCTCAGCTCAGTAGGAATGTCGTTAAATTTCTTTTACTCTGAAAATCATTTATTTATGTACAACAACACAACAAAATAGAATTATCCTGAAATTTTTCACTTGATTTTTTTAAGAATTATTGATTTAATATATATAATACACTGTGGCTGTCTTCAGACACACCAGAAGAGGGCATCAGATTCTATAACAGATGGTTGTGAGCCACCATGTGGTTGCTGGGAATTGAACTCAGGACCTCTGGAAGAGCAGTTAGTGCCCTGAACCATTGAGCCATCTCTCCAGCCCCCCACTTGATTTCCAATGCACAATTAGAATAATCTTTATGCCACACAAAATTTCATAAAGTTTCTGGATGAATGGTGGTGGTACACATCATTAATCTCTATTCAAGGGGCAGAGACAGGAGGATTTCTGAGTTCAAGGCCAGTCTTGTCTACAGAGTGACTTTCTAGACTGCCACAGTTACATTATGTTTAATGGTCAGGATAACGTCTGCTTCTTTCTTATTTTATTTATATGACTAGACACTGTAGCTGTCTTCAAATAGATGGTTGTGAGCCACCATGTGGGTGCTGAGAGTTGAACTCAGGACCTCTGGAAGGGCAGACAGTGCTCTTAAATTCTGAACCTACTTTCCAGCCCCCATCATCAAGATTTTATGCCAGAAAAAAAAATCTTTATTCTGCATTAGTGAAACTTGCTAAGAATCTTAGAAAGTCACTTGAGATGTAGTTCCTGCTCTTCAGAAAATAAAATTTGGATAATGGCAGCTGGCAGAATCTGCTTCTTCTTGCCCCAGAGTGTTTTCCTTCTCCTCGACAATACAGGACTGGCAAGAACCCTGAGAGAAGGGATTCCGACTAGTCGGGAGCAGAGAGATCTCAGCAGAGCATGCAGAAAGTGTGCACCTGCCTGCTCGGCTAGATCCAGGGATCCTGGAATCCATTGGCACCTGGCCCTCTGTTGGGTGCACAATACGCACTCAGAACATCCGCCACCAGGAACAACAGAGATCCAGGGACACAGGCCAGGTACAAGGGAAAGGCAAGAACCAATCACTGACAACAAGATGGCAAGAGGAAAGCGAAAGAAAACACTAAAAGAGCTAACCCTAGAGGTAGAACACCTAAAAAAGAAATCAGGAGTCACAGATGCAAGCATTTCCAATAGACTACAAGAGATGGAAGAGAGAATCTCAGGGGCCAAAGACAACATAGACAAAAAAAGGCAGAGAAGATGCAAAAACCAAAAGCTTCTAACCCAAAATGTCCAGGAGATCCAGGACACAATGAGAAGATCAAACCTAAGGATAATAGGAATAGAAGAGGGTGAAGAATATCAACTAAGAGGTCCAGTAAATATCTTCAACAAAATCCTGGAAGAAAATTTCTCTACCCTTAAAAATGAGATGACCACGAGCATAAAAGAAGCCTACAGAAATCCAAATAGGTTGGACCAGAAAAGAATTCCTCCCGACACATAATAGTCAAAACACCAAGTGCCCAAAGCAAAGAAAGAATACTAAAAGCAGTAACAGAAAAAGGTCATGTAACATGTAAAGACAGACCAAACAGAATCACACCCGATTTCTCAACAGAGACTATGAAAGCTAGAAGAGCCTGGACAGACATCATACAGACCCAGAGAGAGCACAAGTGCCAGCCCAAGCTGCAATACCCAGCAAAACTATCAATCACCATAGATGGAGAGATGAAGCTATTTCAGGCAAAATCTAAATTTACTCAATATCTGACCACAAACCCAGCACTACAACGAATTATAGGTAAATAACCCAATACAATGAGGGGAACTGCATCCTAGTAAAAACAAGAAAACTCCTAAGCAAGAAAACCAAAAGAAGAAAGACACACAGGCACAATTCAACCTACCAAAGCAACAATAGCAGGAAACAACAACCACTATTCCTTGATATCTATTAACATAAATGGACTCAACTCCCCAATAAAGAGACATAAGCTATCAGACTGGATACATAAACAAAACCTAGCATTTGGCTGCATACAGGAAACTCATCTCAGAGACAAAGACAGACACTATCTCAGAGTAAAAGGTTGGGAAAAAAAACTTCCAAGCAAACAGCCCCAAGAAGCAAGCTGGAGTGGCCATTCTAATATCGAATAAAGTAGATTTTCAACCAAAAGTTATCAAAAAAGATAAGGAAAAACACTTTTTACTCATTACAGGGAAAATCTGTCAGGAGGAACTCTCAATCCTTAACATATATGTTCCAAATACAAAAGCACCCTTATTCATAAAAGAAACCCTATTAAAGCTCAAAAAATACATTTTACCCCACACAATAACAGTGGGAGACTTTAATACCCCACTCTCACCAATCGACAGATCATGGAAACAGAAATTGAACAAGGACACTGTAAAATTAACAGAGACTATGAACCAACTGGAATTAATAGATATCAATAGAACATATCATCCTAAAACTAAAGAATACACCTTCTTCTCAGCAACTCATGGCACCTTCTCGAAAACTGACCACATAATTGGACACAGAACAAGCCTCGATCGATACCAGAAGATCGAAATACTCCCATGCATCCTTTCAGATCACCATGGTCTAAGGCTGGTCTTTAATAACAACAAAGACAACAAAAATCCTATATACACATGGAAACTAAACAATGCTCTATTAAACAACAGCAAGGTAAAAGAAGAAATAAAGAAATTAGGGATTTTCTAGAATTCAATGAAAATGAAAACACGACATACCAAAACTTATGGGATGCAATGAAAGCAGTACTGAGAGGAAAACTCATAGTTCTGAGTGCTTCCAAAAAGAAACTGGAGAGAGCATGCACTAGCATCCTGACAGCACAGTTGAAAGCTCTAGAACCAAAGGAAGCAGATACACCCAAGAGGATTAGACGGCAAGAAATAATCAAAATTAGGGCAGAAATAGACCAAATAGAAACAAAAAAAAAAAACCATTGAAAGAATCAACAAAACCAACCAAGAGCTGGTTCTTTGAGAAAATTAACAAGATTGATAAAACCTTAGCCAGACTAACTAGAGTGCAAAGAGAGAGTATACAAATTAACAGAATCAGAAAGGAAAGTGGAGACATAACAACTGAAACTGAGAAAATTCAAGAAATCATCAGATCCTACTACAAAAACTTATACTCCACAAAATTGGAAAATCTGGAGGAAATGGACAAATTCCTAGACAGATACAATATCCTAAAGTTAAACCAGGACCAAGTAAACCATCTAAATAACCCTATAACACCTAAAGAAATAGAAGAGGTCATCAAAAGCCTCCCAACCACAAAAAAGCCCAGGTCCAGATGGGTTCAGTACAGAGTTGTATCAGACATTTATTGACGACAATACCAATACTCTCCAAACTATTCCACAAAATAGAATCCGAGGGAACACTACCTAACTCATTTTTCGAGGCTACAATAACCCTCGTACCTAAACCACACAAAGACCCTACAAGGAAAGAGAACTTCAGACAAATCTCACTTATAGACATTGATGCAAAAATACTCAACAAAATCCTTGCAAACAGAATCCAAAAACACATCAAAACGATCATTCACCATGATCAAGTAGGCTTCATCCCTGGGATGCAAGGATGGTTTAATATAAGGGAATCCATCAATGCAATCCACCATATAAGCAAACTCAAAGAAAAAAAACACATGGTTATCTCACTAGATGCTGAGAAAGCATTTGACAAAATCCAACACCACTTCATGTTAAAAGTCTTGGAAAGAAAGGAATCCAAGGCCCATACCTAAACACAATGAAAGCAATATACAGCAAACAAACAGCCAACATAAATCTCAACGGTGGGAAACTAGAAGCAATCCCACTAAAATCAGGGACTCGACAAGGCTGCCCACTCTCTCCCTACCTATTCAAAATAGTACTGGATGTCCTGGCCAGAGCAATTAGACAGCAAAAGGAAAACAAAGGGGTACAAATTGGAAAGGAATTAGTAAAAACATCACTATTTGCAGATGACATGATAGTGTACTTATGTGACCCCACAACTTCCACCAGAGAACTCCTACAGCTGATAAACAAGTTCAGAAAAGTGGATGGATATAAAAATAACTCAAACAAATCAGTAGCCTTCCTATATTCAAATGACAAACATGTAGAGAAAGAAATTAGGAAAAATATACCCTTCACAATAGTCACAAAAACTATGAAATACCTTGGTATGACTCTAACAAGGCAAGTGAAGAACCTGTACGACAAGAACTTCAAACCTCTAAAGAAGGAAATCGAGGAAGATCTCAAAAAATGGAAAGATCTCCCATGCTCATGGATTAGAAGGATCAACATTTTAAAAAATGGCCATCTTACCAAAAGCAATCTACAGATTCAAAGAAATCGCCATCAAAATTCCAACCCAGTTCTTCATTAAGTTGGAAAGAGTAATGTGCCATTTCATCTGGAATAACAAAAGACCTAGAATAGCAAAATCCATCCTCAACAACAAGAAAACATCTGCAGGAATCACTATCCCTGACCTCAAGCTATATTACAAGGTTATTGTGCTGAAAACTGCATGGTACTGGTACAGAAATAGGCATGTGGATCACTGGAATAGAATAGAAGATCCAGAAATGAACCCTCACGTATATGGTCAACTGATTTTTGACCAAGGAACTGTAAACATGAAATGGAAAAAGGACAGCCTATTCAACAAATGGTGTTGGTCCAACTGGTACTCAGCATGCAGAAGAATGAAAATAGACCCTTTCTTATTTTTTGTACAAAGCTCAAGTGTAAGTGGATCAAAGATCTCCACATTAAATCAGGTACACTGAAACTCTTAGATGAGAAATTAGGGAAAACCTTAGAACTCATAGGCACAGAAGAAAATTTCCTGAACAGAAAACCAATGGCTCGAGCTCTAAGGTTAAATATTGACAAATTGGACTAAATGAGATTGCAAGGTTTCTGTAAGGCTAAGGACACTGTCAAGAAAACAAAACGGCAGCCAACAGAGTGGGAAAAGATCTTTACCAACACCACATCAGATAGAGGCCTAATATCCAAGGTATACAAAGATCTCAAAAAGCGAGATACCAGAGAATCAAACAACCCCATTAAAAAATGAGGTACAGACTTAAACAAAACGTTCTCAATCAGGGAATATCGAATGGCTGAGAAACATCTAAGGAAGTGCTCAACATCCTTAGCCATCAGGGAAATGCAAATCAAAACAACCCTGAGATTCCACCTCACACCAGTTAGTTTGGCCAAGATCCAAAACTCAGATGAGAACAGATGCTGGCAAGGATTTGGAGAAAGAGAAACACTTCTCCACTGCTGGTGGGGTTGTAAACTGATACAACCACTCTGGAAATCAGTCTGGCAGTTCCTCAGAAAAATTAACATAGTGCTACCTGAAGACCCAGTTATTCCACTTCCGGGCATTTACCCCAGAGACGCTCCAACACACAACAAAAATACATGCACCACAATGTTCATAGCAGCTCTGTTTATAATACCAGAAACTAGAAAGAACCCAGATGTCCTTCAGTAGATGAATGGATACAAAAATTGTGGTACATTTACACAATGGAGTACTACTCAGCTATCAGAAGCATTGACTTAACGAAATTCTTAAGAAAATGGATGCATCTAGAGAATATCATCCTGAGTGAGATAACCCAGTCACAAAAGAACAGACATAATATGCAGTCACTGATAATGGGATATTAACCCCAGAAAGCTCTGAACACCCCAGAAACAACTCACAGACAGTGTGAAGCTCAACAACAACAACAAAAAAGAATATATTTTAATTAAAATAGAACTGTATCACATTCCCCCTTTCTCCCTACAACCCTTCCTAGTCTCTCTCCCATCCCCTCAAATTAATAGCCTCTTTTCCTATATTATTGTTACATATATATGTGTGTATGTATATGTACCCACAAATACTTAATTACAACCTTAAAAATGTATCTGAAATAAATAAAATAAAAGACCTCTTTTTCCCAAGAGGCAATGAAATATAGTTGTGATAAGAAAGAAAAGCAAGTACTTTCTGGAGGAAATAGGAAACTAGGTAAAGGAGGGAGGATAGCAGGAGCGAGAAGCAACTGAGAACAAACCATAATGGCATGGCATATACGTAGGAAAATATCATCATGAAATTAAAATCATCCTGTCAAGCCCTGTGTGGGGATGCAAGCCTGCAGGCCCAGGAAAACTGCCTGCAGTTGGAGGCCAGTGAATTCTGCTGGTGAATTCCAGGCCAGCATTGGGTGCAGAGTAAGGGTTTCTCTCTCCAAAGAACACGAAGCCCTAAGGGGACAAAGGGAAAGAACAGAGACAGTATCCCAAAAGGAAGGCAGAGAGAGAAACCAACCAGATGCAGCAAACCGCACCAGTGTCTGGGGAAATGGAAGTGTCCTGGGAAGGCCATCCAGCTGCTTTTCAAAACAAGCCTTCTTGAACAGAACTTCATTCGTGTGAGTGACCTGGGCTTTTTAAATGTAATTCATTAATTCAAATTAAAGAGAGAAAAAAGACCTCTTTTCCCTTTTCATGATGCCCTTTCTAGTGTTTTTACTCTCTCCCTCCCTCTCCCTCTTTGTCTCCCTCTTCCTCTCCCCACCTCTCTCTTTCTCTCTCTCTCTTAAAATATTGGATCCACATGAGAGAAATTAAGGTGTGTCTTTCTGAATCTGAGCAACTTTGATTACTATAATTCAACTGATAATTTCAAGTTCCACGTTTGTGGAAATTTCTTGTTTTACTTTATGTCTGATTAAAGTTCCAGTATGTAGGCAGCATAGGTTCTGCTTTCTAAATTAATTGTTTGCTTTTTGAGATTATAATATAATTAGTCCATCTCGAATGTCTAAGATAAAAAATACAGATGACAGCAGATGCTGGTGAGGATGCAGAGAAAGAGGATCACATTACTGTTGGTGGGGTTGTAAACTGGTATAACCACTCTGGAAATCAGTCTGCTGATTCCTCAGAAAATTGGACATAGTACTACCTGAAGACCCAGTTATTCCACTTCTGGGCATATACCCCAGAGAAGCTCCAACATACAACAAAGACACATGCACCACAATGTTTATAGCAGCCCTATTTATAATAGCCAGAAGCTAGAAAGAACCCAGATATCCTTCAGTAGATCAATGGATACAAAAATTGTGGTACATTTACACAATGACTCAGCTATCAGAAACAATGACTTTATGAAATTCTTAAGAAAATGGATGCATCTAGAGAATATCATCCTGATTGAGATAACCCAGTCACAAAAGAACAGACATAATATGCAGTCACTGATAATTGGGTACTAACCCCAGAAAGCTCTGAACACTCCAAAAACAACTCACAGACTGTGTGAAGTTCAAGAAATAAAAGAAAGAAAAAGAAAAGAAAAAAACATTATGCTTAATCCTTACACACCAAGAAAACTTTGACTAATTCCAGGTTACATTCTGTTTTACATGTACTTTATGCTCATTGTAACTAGTAAGATCTTAATGCACACTATCAACCCTTAAAAAAAAAAAGCAAAGCAATGACAAAAATGTATTCATATACTTTTATGCAAAAATGCTTAAAATTTGTACATTTATCTTTGTTTTTTTAAATAAAGTTCTTCAATTAAATAAAAGAAGAAGGTAGTTAGGTCAGACTATTGACACTATTAGATATTCCTGAAAAGCCCAAGTCTCAATTTTACTTATTTATGTATTCATTCATTCATTACTCATTAATGTTGAAAAGGCTCTTATTGACCAATTCTTTTTTTTATAAGAAGGGTTTCCAGATAGGTCTGTTCCAGTACGTAGCTTAAGCATGTTTTGTCCTCAACCTCTGTAAGTATTTTTAAAGGTTTATTTATTGTATGTATGTGAATACACTGTTGTTCTCTTCAGACACACCAGAAGAGGGCTTCAGATCCCATTGCAGATGATTGTGAGCCACCATGTGGTTGCTGGGAATTGAACTCAGGACCTCTGAAGAGCAGTCAATGCTCTTAACTTCTGAACCATCTCTCCAGCCCCCTTACTGAGCAATTCTAGTGGTCATGTTAACATCCCTAAGTTTGGTGGACCCAGTTCCAATCAATAGTTATATAATATTTAAAAATATATTCAACAGGGGAGAAAATATATTCAGCAATAACTGTAAAATGTAAAGCACAAAATTGCTCATTTTTCTTTCAGGTTTGTGTGTGTGTGTGTGTGTGTGTGTGTGTGTGTGTGATGTGCATGTATGTGTTCATGTGTGTGGGCACATATGTGTAGCACATGCCAATGGAAGCCTAAGGTTGATGGCAGGAATTATTAATTTTTGCCCTATACTAATTGTTGAGGCAGGGTCTCACAGTTAAACACAGAGCTCACAAACACGGCTAGTATCAATAGCCAGCTTTTCCTGAGATCCCATCTCTTTCTCATGAAGCTGGAATTACAGGCCAACACACCCACCCAACATTCGCATTGGTTGTGGGGATCCAAATGCTGGTCATCACACTCATGGCGTTAACTGTTAAACCAACTCCCCAGCACATTTTTAACTTTCATTGCATCTCCTTCTCATTAGATACAGGATATTACAATAATACAATAACTACATTTTAAAGTGCCTCTTTTCCATATCTAATAATGCAAGATCGATTATTTAAATGCCATTTGAATATAAGGTATTTTTTTTAAAATACACTACCAGTCATTTTTTTCTTGTGTCATTATTTTGTATGACTAACAAAATAGGCTTAAGACTTGGACGTTTGTAATTCTTCTCTTTAACTTCTCTGTCCCTTTGTAAAATAACCAAAATTCTTTCTTATTCTTTTACACCTGGTTACATCAAGACAAACAAAAGTCAGAGCCAATTTTTGTCATTAGAGCCTGAGCCAATATAAATGAGCTCCTGGCATATCTAAATGGCTTTTGCTAGACTAAAATAGGCATGTGCTTCGATACCGTACTCTATTTATTTGTAACTCACATCTTCAAAATATGCCGTCTGACATTTGCCTCTAATTAAATAGCATCAAGAAGCTATTGCTTTATACATAAACACAATTCTTTTAGCAGAATCAAAAAGTGGCACCCTGACAGACCTGACAGATGTTGGCCCTATTTTTTTTTTTTTTTTTTTTTTTTTGGAAGAGTTCAAATGAAGTAAAACATCTTAAAACAAAAGGTCCTACTAATCCAATTGCACTTATTATATTGAGAAGTTTGTTTAATTTGAGACCTCATTACTAGTTTTGATGGTTAGGCATCTAAAAGACTAAAATGTCAATTTCTTTATGTGTGACTTAATTTTCCTTGTTTTAATTGTAGCCCTTAGCCAATCGTTGGAGATCTAATTTAACTTTTGTTTTTTACCATCTAGAATTAAGTTCTTTTATAGACCCGTGTTTCTAGAGAAAAGTACTTTAACCTTTCATTTCTTTACCTTTTTTCTTCTTCTTTTTTCAATGTGTGAGAGTTTTACCTGCATATGTGTGCATGGACCATGTGCATGCTGGTGCCCTCAGACACCTGAGCATGCCAAATCCCCTAAAACTGTCAGATGCTTGTGAGCAGTCATATGAATGGTAAAATATCAAACCCAGGTCCTCTACCAGAGAACCCAGTGTTCTTAGCTGCTGAACCATTTCTCCAGTATAACTTTTCTTAAAAACAAACAAAACAAGTATTGACTTAATCCTGTCCTAAGAAAAGTATCTGCAATGCTGATTAATAATTTCACTCAGATTTTCTATGAATTTATTTGATAAGTGTTGTCTATGCACCTGGTAGACAACAGGACACATGTCTGATGTTGCCTGTAAATAAATAATAACGACCATATTAGAACTCTAAAAACTTGGGCTGGAGAGATGACTCAGTAGTTAAGAGCACTGCCTGCTTTTCTGGAGATTCTGAGTTCAATTCCCACCAACCACATGGTCATATGCCCTTTTCTGGTGTGTCTGAAGAGAGCAACAGTGTACTCATATACATAAAATAAATAAATCTATTTAAAAAAAAAAACTGTGCCATCAAAATGACTCAGCAAGTAAAGGTCATTGTCCCCAGTTGAGTAAAACCTAACTTTGATCCCCAGAAACTACACTGTGGAAAGAGAGGACTAACTTCCCAACAAGTTGTCCTCTAGTCTCCACGTGGAAACTGTGTAATGCACATGCCCATATTCATACACATACACACACATATACATGCATGCACACGCACATACAAATTAACAGATTTAATATTTTCAATCCATAAATCTATAGAATCAGCAGTAATTCCCTACCTTACTATGATGCATAAATACACAATTAAGTTGTGTGTGAAAAATAACTTCAATTCCCCAGTAACTCCATGTGTCCTCTCTTGGAGTCCAGTGGTTTCTGGTTCAGACTTTTACTATTATACTTTATGAACTGGCCCCAGCTCTAAGACTTTAGTCACTGAGATCATTTGGGAAAGAGCAAAAGAATGGCTTTGTCCCGGATCTGCTTGGTCTTCACTCCATAGACAATAGGGTTGAGTGCAGGAGGGATGATTACATACAGGTTGGCAAACATAATGTGAAAAGTCCGAGGGACATTGCGCCCAAAGCGATGAGCGAGGATGGAGAAGAAGGCCGGTATATAGAACATGAGGATGACACAGACATGGGAACCGCAGGTGCTCAGGGCCTTCTGGCGTGCATCTTGGGAGGGGAGGCGGAAAACAGCCCGTAGGATGAGAGTGTAGGAGACGGCTATGAGGACCACGTCTATAATCACTGTCATGATGGGGACACAAAACCCATACCAGATGTTGATGGAGATATCTGCACATGCTAGCCGGGCAACACCAATGTGTTCACAGTAGGTGTGAGCAATGATGTGTGTCCTGCAGAAGGGTAGACGGTTCACAAGGAAAACGCATGGGACAAAAACACAGAAGCTTCGGAAGGATATTCCCACCACAATTTTGACAACAGCTTTGGGTGTGAGGATAGTGGTATATCTCAAGGGGGAGCAGATGGCTACATAGCGGTCAAATGCCATGGCCAGCAAGATAGCTGAGTCCAAGACAAAGCTGTAGTGCAGAAAGAATAACTGGGTCAGACAGCCAGGAAAACTGATTTCCTGAGGACCAAACCAAAAGATGGTAAGAGTCTTGGGAACACAGGTAGTGGACAATATGAGGTCAGTCATGGCCAACATGGAAAGGAAGAAGAACATGGGGGAATGAAGACTGTGTTCCACAGCAACGAGGTAAAGAAGGATGCTGTTGCCCAGGATGGCCACCAGATAGATAAAGCAGAAAGGGATACTGATCCAGACATGGTACCGTTCAAGTCCGGGGATGCCTGAGAGAGTGAAGGGGCCAGTGTTGTAGCTACTCACGTTGTACATGGCCACTGAGATCTGAAGAACAGTTCTGTCCTGAAACCAAATGTGTGTGGTGAGTATGAGGAATTGTGTGCTTATTCTTTCTCCACACCCTCACTGGGGGCAGTTCTGCGTCCTATACTTGAAAAAAGAAAATCCAATTACTATTAAAAGCAATACTCATGGGCAGGAGAGACGGCTCAGTGGTTAAGAGTACTAGCCGCTCTTCCAGGGGACCCAGGTTTGATTTCTGCCACTTATTGTTGTGGATAAATCCAGTCCCAGGTGATCTGATACCCTCTTCTGATCTATGTGGGCACTGGGCATACACATAATGCGCATATATAGATGCAGACAAAACACTGACACACTAAATAAATAAATAAATAAATGAATGAATGAATGAATGAATGAATAAATAAATATCCACCCCTCCACCCCAAGGAGAGCTATGGTCATGACTTTGAGAAAGAGCCATCAGACCCCTGGTGTTAATTCCCATGTTTCAATAGAAACTAAATCAAGAGAAATAACTTTTCCAGTTTATAAAACGCTAATCCTATTTAAATGACAGTGTTTTCCCTGAATCTATATAATTCATCACTGCATGGATGTGGGGGGAAAGGTATTCTAACTGCTTTCAGGAATAGGATTACACTAAAGAGAATGTCTCACTATTGGGAACATGAGGTAATTTAGCAATGTTGGGTGCCTACTCTACTCCAACATCTCTAATGTGTTATCCCATCTAGAAGCCCCTCATTTTAAATGAAAATCGGATTGTCTTCAGGTGGTGGTGGCACATGCCTTTGACCCCAGCACACGGAAGGCAGAAGCAGGCAGATATCTGAGATTTCAAGGTCAACCTGGTTTACAGAGTCCCGGATACACAGTGAAACCCTGTCTCAGAAAAATAAATAAATAAATAAATAAATAAATAAATAAATAAATAAATAAATAAATAAAAGGAATTTTTTTTTTTTTTTGTTTTGTTTTGAGAAACTCAAGTGACCCCTCTGGCCAAGGAGCCAAACCATTAGATTCCATAACCAGCACTTTCATAGCGTCATCCTTTACCGGGGGTACCCGCAGATTTTGTGAAATGCTGGGAATTCACAAGAGATGTTAAGATATAAAAAGAACAGTTATAAGCAGAACCAAGATCTGTCGAAACACCCACCCCACCCCGGGTTTGATTATTGTCCTCCTTGGACCTTGCAGACCAATATACTTTCTGAGACAGGGATCCCTGATGCCTCCTCATGAAGAAGGACATGTGAAGCTGGGCCTCCAGACTACCTTAAGGATAAAGGGAAAAAAAATCACTAAGAATTGGAAACTGATTCTTTGTGCTTTTAAAAAATAATGCTGGAAGGACCTCTAGTGGGAGGATGCAGATTTTTTTTTCTAAATGATGAGTTAAAGTAATAACACCCCCTCGCCCCCAAAAAAAGAAAACAAATTTGTTTTGAGAATTTTCAGCATTCAACAACAATGAAAGTCTTAGCATGAAACCACTTTTGTAACTTTCCTAAAAGTCTTCTAAGAAGATTGTGGCCTACGTTGGATGCTATAGTGCTCGCTTTACCTGTAGGTTTTCTCCCCCACTCCTCCTGAGTTGCACACATCCTGGGTGCCAAGACACGTCTGTTACCCCAGCTTCAGGGAAGATTAGAAGTTAATGTACATCCTGGGATATATGAGACCCTCTCATTAGAAAAACACCACCACAACAAAAAACCTACAAAACACATCAAAAAATAATTTATATCTTACAGATGTAGAAATTAAACCAGAGAGAAATAAGTTCTCTTTCAACTGAACAATGAATCTCAGCGTCAAAATCAAACACCAAGTCTTTTCCAAAAACTCTCTGTTCACGAGCAAAGTTCACTGTGCAGCCAGCAACTTTATGGAAAACAGAAGACGCATGTTATCAACATAGCAGCAGAGAGAGGGCTGCACACTAGAAATAACACAGAATAAACTAACAAGCACAAAACAGGTCAACACTGTGACACCAAACTCATCACAAGCGTATGTTGTCTGAACAACATTTCTATCTTAAAGTCTAAGTTCTCCGTAAAGTTTGTCCAAACAAGATTCAATTATATGTTACTGACATGTGAAACATACGAAATGATGAAGAACAGATAAAATGAAAGAATAAATAAGTGTATTTTGGAAGAAGTTGAATGTGACAAAAGGAAGCTTAACAACATAGAAATCAGAAAAGGCAACTTTTGAGGGGTAAGTGAGAAAGATTGGCAGGAAAAAAGGAACTTGCCTCCAAGTCCAATAACTTACCTGTGATGCCTGGGACCCATGTAGTGAGGGGAGAACCTGACGCCTGCGACGCCCCCCCCACACACACCTACAAAAGCTACTTCCAAATCATTTAAGGAAATTAGTATGTAATCATTAAACAGAGAAAAGGGCCTGTGTACTATTGAAGGGAACACTCTTTAATGAAAATGCAAGCCATGTCACTTACAGGCTTCTCTAGAACTTAACTGTGTTTAGTGTGTGAGCAAGCAGACCTCTGCGCTCAAGTGGAGATCAGTGGGAGATGTATGCACCCCTTTCCTTCCTTCTGTGGGGTCAGGTGTCACACTAAGGTCACAGCCTTGTTCGGCACCTTTAACTACCACCCAGCTCACTAGCATTTTTGAATCTTCAATTTTTTTCATGTAATTATTTGAACTAACTGTCCCCTCACAATGCACCATGAAGGCACTTTTCCTGTTTTATTATTATTCTCCAAGCATATTATTATCCTCCAAAAAATCTTCCCGTTTTTTGACATCTGTTCATTAACTGTAGATGTCTGCACACTTTTTTATTGGATATTTTATTTATTTGACATTTTAAATGTTATCCCCTTTCCCAGTTTTCCCTCCACAAACTCCCGATCCCATCCCCCCTCACACTGCTTCTATGAGGGTGCTCCTCACCCACCAACCCACTCCCACCCCACCGCCCTGGCATTCCCCTACACTGGGGTATCGAGCCTTCACAGGAGATGCCTGCACTCTTGTGATGCTCTGAAAACTTTTCTTTAAAAGATTTTCTTCACTGATCGATTCTAGGAGCCAGAAAGAGTGCACTCACAGCATGAGAACACAACCCTAGAATCAACTAAACAACTCACAGGGACTCACGGAAACTGAAGCAACACAGACGGTGTGTAGGTGTGAGTTTGGTCCTCCGCATGCACGTTTTGGTTATTAGCTTGGTGTTCTTGCAGAACTCCTAATTGTGACACTGGAGATGTACCTCTGACTTTTTCGCCTGTTCTTGGGACTATTTTCCTTGGTCACCTCATCCATCCTTGATATGACAATTTGTGCCTAGTCTTCCTCGTCTTATTTGAATTAGTTTTGCCATGGTTGGTTGCTATCCTTAGGAGGCATGCCTAGTCCACTCCGTGCACTGAAAGGATACATCTCTGGAAACAGTTTCCAGGTCTCTCTAGATTAGAAAATTGTATTTCTTCTACCATGAAATTCCTAACACTTATATTATGCATTTAACATTTCTCGTACAGAGAACAGCTTGAAACCAACTACGGGGAAGCATGGTGACTATGTCCCATAATCTGAGTACTTGGAAAGTCTCCATGAGTTTAAGGCCAGACTGGATCACACAGTGGGCTCCAGACCAGCCTAGAATAAAAAGTGAGAACCAAATAAATAAAGTAAAAATAAGTGACCATCTTATTTTAAAAAATCTTTAAGAGCTCAGTTTTATGTGAATTTGATCTTTGTTTTCTGCTTGTGTAATACTGAACACATGGTTTGATATCCTCCAAATGCATTTTTCCCCCCGTAGAAGTCAGGAGCTAACAGGTTCTTAATAAATTGCAAAGCTTGGGGCAGGTAAATGGCCCCGTTCGTAAAGACATCTGTTCCCCAAGATCAGTCCCCAGCATTCACCCCCACATAAGGTGGGAGGAGAGAGCTGACCCCACAAATGAGGCACGGGACACCATATGCATGCTCTGACACCTCCAACCACACCATCATCCACCTCCTCCCTCCCTCTCTTTCTCTCCCTGTCTCTGTCTCTGTCTCTCTCTCTTTCTCTCTCTCTCTCTCTCTCTCTCTCTCTCTCTCTCTCTCTCACACACACACACACACACGCACACACACATGCACATACACATACACACACAAAATAAAACTTTAAATTTTAATAAATAACAAACTTATGAAATACTTTCATCATCCCAGACACATCCTAATATGCATGGATGTCAGAAATCCTCAAAACACGTAAAAATCCTCAGAGATTGAATCTCAGGGTCAGAATCCAACCTTCTGGACCCAAACCCTCTACACAGCCTCGTTCTTTCTCTTTCCCACTTATCCACAGTTATCCATTCTCTGAAACCTAATAATCTGACCCCGGCCTCAAATGCTTACCTACAAGAACTAGACTAGGCCCGTCCTTGAGTCTCCAATCCGTCTTCCATTCAGTGCTTAGCCTCTAGAACTTCACTTCGGCCTCGCCTTGCCAATCCTGCCTGCCTGGTCCAAACCCAGCACTTCCCAAACCTCAGGCCCTCGATGAGGACTGAAGGACAAAGAAATAGCACTATTTGGAGGAAGTCCTCTTACTTATTTTTGTTGCCGTAGACCTTCAGAGAAGCCCCCACTGGGCTTGCAGGCCCCTGAGGAGCCTGCATCTGACCCTGACCAGTGAGTTGGGATTGTACAGACACCCATCCCAAGGGTATGTAGCTGGCAAGGGCCTGAGATCCCAAAGGCCGAGTCCCCACTGCAGTCTCAGCTCTTCCTGGACAGATCACGTCCTGAGAGAAGAAAGTCTCAGGAGGACTGCAAACCAGGAAGTGCCCTCTCCAACCTCACCACTACAACCTTCTGGGGCTCTGTGTGACATACGCTTTTCTGTGCCTGCCTTCTCACCCAGGATGTGGCTATAGCTCTGGGAGTTATAAGAGAGAGCAGGGGGGAGGGTAATCCTTGTTTTCTAATTCTTAAACACTTAACCTTAGACGACATCAAAACAGAGCAAGACAGAACAAATGGATCCTACGTTTTTGTGCAATTCCTTAATGCATCGTTTCTGGAGCTGACTTCTAGGTTGAATCTTTGATTATTATTTCACTTCCTCCAAGTTCTTTTTTTTTTATCTCGAGGCTTATTCTTTCCAGGATTGTGAATAACATCTCCACACTTCTAACATCCAGTAAATCTCTCAGGAATTCTCTCAATGTCGGTATAATTATAAACTAACTCTCAAGCTTTGCTCATAGTCCAGCATCCCAAGCTTCTGATGACATAGAACTCATCCCGGGTCAGGACAAATGTAAAAACACTTTCTGTGCACCGCACACTATGGCAGAGATCTAAGCGTTCACCTGGGAAGCAGCAGTGTCCAATACTAGAAAGCCACGTAAGATTTCCCTCAAAATCGCTTGGGAAGAGCCCAGCAGCAACTGGCGCCAACCAGTCAGTAGGTGGCGCTAGTGAAGCACCCAAATAGCGCCGTCGCTGCCCATACAAAGGGGCTTCGGACACCTGAGAGGGAAAGGCTGTGGACAGGCCCTCTGCTATTGCTGAGCAGCGCCTGATAGAGACAAGAGTGGAGAGAGGTAGACCACTCCCGCAGACAATGAGAAATGTGCTTTGACTTTTCATCATAAGGAAAGAAGAACTCATACCAGGAAACGTCATGACACTAAAAATTAACAGCACCACTAGCAATGCCTGTCAGTCGGAAGAACACCTGCCTTGCACACACAAGGCCCCAGGTTCAATCCTTAGTACGTCATTAACCAGGCATGGTGGCATGCCTCTGTAATCCTCCACTTCAAAGGTGGAGGCAGGAGGATGCATCAAAAATATAAGGTCATCCTCAACTTTATAGGTGATTTAAAAGCCAGCCTGGGCTACATGAGACCCTGCTTTAAAAAAGAAATCAATGTTTAAATGAATAAAACAACACTACCTATGCATCTGTACAGTATCTGCTTAAAGCGTTGTATTAGTTGTCTGGCTAATGCAGTAAAATACCAAACCAAAGCAACGTAAGGAAAAAAGGGTTTATTCTGGCTCCAGCGTATATGGTGACAAATGGTCACATCACATCTGAGTCAGGACACAGAGGGAGATGGATGCTGGAGCTCAGCTCACTTTCCTTTTGTATCTAGTCCGCCAGGTGTGGTGGATCCTCTCACCTCAATCTTATTGGACAAGCCCTCACAAACAAGCCCAAAGTTGTGTCCCCAAGACGATAGTGTATTCAGTCAGGACACACCATGTAAGTGTAAGAGGTTCTTCAGGTCAGGGAAGGGGAAGAGAGTCCTGAAGTGGAGAATGGGTGGCGGGGGGAGAGTGGGTGGTGGGGGAGAGTGGGTGGTGGGAGAGAGTGGGTGGTGGGGGAGAGTGGGGGAGAGTGGGTGGTGGGGGAGAGTGGGTGGTGGGGGAGAGTGGGGGAGAGTGGGTGGTGGGGGAGAGTGGGTGGTGGGGGAGAGTGGGTGGTGGGGGAGAGTGGGTGGTGGGGGAGAGTGGGTGGTGGGGGAGAGTGGGGGAGAGTGGGTGGTGGGGGAGAGTGGGTGGTGGGGGAGAGTGGGTTGGGGGAGAGTGGGTGGCGGCAGAGAGTGGGTGGTGGGGGGAGAGTGGTTGGTGGGGGCAGAGTGGGTGGCAGGGAGAGAGTGGGTGGTGGGGGGGGAGAGTGGGTGGTCCCTGTGGGGAGGGCTTTCACTCTGGTGTAGATGCGAGTTTGGTTTCACCACAGGAAAGGCTTTCAGGACCAATCAGTAGGAAGAGGAGTTAGAGTTTATTAGGACGGTGTGCTAACACAGATTTAAGCACAAGGGTTAAGATGGAAGCACTCAGGAGGGTGTTTCAACTGTATAAAAGCTGTATAACAGCCTTTGTGCACACACACACACTCACACACACACACTCACACATACACACACTCACTCACACACACCACACACACACTCACACACACACACACACCACACACACACCACACACACACTCACACACATACCACACACACACTCACACACCACACACACACACACACTCACACACAAACACACACTCACTCACACACACACTCACTTACATACTCACACACACCACACACACTCACAAACACCACACACTCACACACACCACACACACACTCACACACAATCACACACACACTCACTTACCCACTCACACCACACACACAAACACACACACACACCAGAATGAGAGAGAAAAAAAAAGATTTGAATGGGTTCTGAAGTTGCACCTTCAAAAGTTTGCTAAAAACTTAAGGTGAAATCATAAGGTACTAAAACCATGGCTGTTAAGGTAACACTGAAGATCAAGAGGTTACAGGGAAGTTAAATGTTTTTATGTAAACCCAAGTTGACAGTCTTGATTGTAAGATCTCCAGAAAGCACTGAGACCAGACTCACGATTCACTGCTGTTTTAGCATTTCTATTTGAAAGTATTTCTACAGGAAAGAAGATTGCTAGGAAATTGCTAATTGCATGGGAATTCTTTACTCTCCGCAGACAAGAAATGTCAGCCAGACTCTGGAGCTAGGGGTTTCTTCTCATGGCACCCTTAATTTTCCCTGACTCTTAATCCTGCCTCAAACGATACACTTGGGATTGGAAAACCATGAGGACAGTGGCTGAGAAAAACCCTGCAGGAAAATGCTTCAGGAAGGATAATAGAAACAGAAAAGAGTGGGCTGAAAGATGGAAGTCAGGAAAGAGGAACATTGAAACCAAAAAACAAGCAAAGTAAACAAAACAAGGAACAAACAACAATAAAACAAAAACAAAAAGTCTGCAGTGGGGCCGAGAGGCTGAGTTATCACCAGGTCCCTAACATGGTACGTTTGTCCTGTTGATCAAAACCATTCTGTTTCGTTTGGCCCCGTGCCAAAGCTACAGCTGTTCCCCAGAGACCTGTGTTGAGTGGATTGGGTGAAATGCTGGGAGAGGCAGCTGAGGAACAGAGGGGTACACCAAAGCAGGAGAATGACTTCTCCCCAAGGGCAGGAGGAGAAACACTGGGAGTAAGCCGGAGACTATACTCACATATTTAAGAAGCCCGAGCTACAGATGAAGCGTGGAACAGGGAAACTGGATCAGAAGGTGCCACAGGGGAGGTAAGTCTTGAAGAGGTTTCTAGGGTGGAGGGAAGTTTGAAACAGAGGAAAGGGCAGAAAAACCCTAGCAGAGGAGGTGCTCTTCAAAGAGGGACCGAGGGTGTGGTGAAAAGTAGCTAGTGAGCTGCATCTTCCTAAGAGAAGATAAGGAGAGAAGTTCCGGGGTCACAGTTCAAGTGAGGATGGAGAGACAGGTGGGTGGCTGGTCCTTCTTAGGAAGATCATAAATGTCACATGGGTTCTACCATTAGACATGGGGGAAGAGCAGAGGAAGAGGACACGGTGCTGTGGACCATTCGGAGGGGACATACACCAAGCTGGACACCAAGCTGGTCGGGTGCAGGCTGGGATAGTGGGAGTAGAAAGAAAACAATATTGCAGCTGAAAGAAAACTAAAGGATGGGGGAGGGGTGAGGTGGCTCGGTGAGTAAGGGTGATGGTGGTCGAGCCTGAAGACCTGAACTAATCACCAGGACAGGAAGAACACAGAGAAAACAAACTAAATTAGGCTATGCCCATTTGATGAAATTTCTACTAAAGAGGAGTTCATTTTCAATAAAAAAGAGCTTACTTAGAAAAGAGAGGGGAAAGACTTAGGGCCAACATACATTGATTAAGAAATCAACAAGGATAAAGAAGATGACAAAGAAATCCAGGTATCTGCCTACATTTGTATTAGATGAGATATAAAGTTATCAAATGGGAGTCTACACTCTACAAGAGGAAACAGACAAGAAGCCAGCTTGAGGAATTGCTGCTGGGTAGGGGAGGTGGGGGAGTGTGAAATCAGGAGCATGCGCATTGCTTACTTTGGACCTGGCCGAGTGGAAGCCTAGAGCTAAGAGAAAGAGTAAGATCGGCTGTCTACCTGTTCAAGTCTGTTCTGCTTCTGTTCTAAGTGAAATATTTAGGTAAAGGAGACAAACTGTAAGGAAGAGGCAGTTTAGATGCTACAGAAGGAGAAATCGGCTCATGGAAGTGTTGGGCACATAAGGAGAGGACGTTTGAAAGAAAGACTTGCTTGATGGGCATTCACAGTGGGATTGCTGGACTTGCTGGGAGTGTGTGGGTCAGTGAAGGGAGTGCAGAGATCACTGGGCTGGGCAGAGAGATGCAGAGAGCTCAGTGTGTTCTCTGAGGTGCCTTGTTCAGCAGGAAGAGCCAGCATCAAGGTGGGAACTGGTGCTGATGTCACCCACAAAGTGGGCACCAACAGTAGAGGAAGATGACCAGTACAGTGTGGGAAGAACAAGCCCAAATGGCATTAATTCCAGATTAGAACAGAGCAGACTGTGATTATGGACCTGTGGGATCCGTGGGTGTCCTCACTGTGAACCTGGCTGAGTGAAGGGAAACGCACCTCTTCTCACTTCTGCTCAACATAACGCATAGAGAAGTCCTACAGCAGAAATCAGTGAAGACACAGTCCTGACTCAGGGAGCCCACAGTGGGTTAGGAGGAAAGAAATAAAAGGGAAGAGGAGTGGCAGAAGGCAGGGAGAGATTATGAATTCAGGAGTATTATGGAGTGCCTAATTCAGTCACTCTGGGGGATGCGGAAAGCATTTCTGCGGAAGTCTTGACTTCCTTCCCTAAATAAAACGTTGAGTGTAGAGGGTCCAGGAGACAGAGTGCTACAGAGGGGGAGGAGAGCAGATTCACTGGCTTACAGGTTCCGAGGGAGAAACTAGGAAGAGTTTGTGTGCCTAAGCAGGTAATTACTGCGTGTCAAAGGTTGCGGGGCAGTTAGTGCAATCAAGTTTGCGTTCTGCTCTTTCGAGCACTTACAACCAACGGTAACGCCAGTCCTAGTGATCTAACTAGTCTTTTGGCCTTCCGGTGCACACACGGCATACTCTAACTCCTGGTGGCATCCGCTCACAGATGCGCATTGTAAAAACAAAGGAGAAAGAATCAGGATTCAGACAGTCGCGGACTGAGGAGCCCTGAGGAACATAATACTCAGTTAAAGATGAGTGTAGATACTTTTCCCTTGTATCCTGCCTCTCTAAGCTGAGGGTGAAGCCATTAAGCTCAACTGAAGTCTAAGCATGCTCAGGGCTGATGCAGTTGAAATCAAGGAACAGCCAAAAGTTAGCGATGCCCAGAGAAGTGAGGGCATCTAGACTCCATAAGGAAGAAAGCAAAGTCCTTACATCTGGCCAGGGTCACAAACTTAGACCGTGTCAGGATCACCGAAGCACAGTTTGCCTAGTCAGTTCAGTAAGCCCCTGTTTCCTAGGCCAGCAGGTTTCTCTTCAGGCTGAAGAATTTACAAGTTCCCTTATGATGTTAATGGCAGGAATCCGGGAATCACTCTGCTGAAACAAGACAGTATACCTCCCTCCCTGCCCTGCACTGGGCAGTAGCACTGCACTGATAAAGGTGGTGAGGACATAGGGGTGGAGGGTGGGGAGTGGGAGGAGGGTGGTTAGGTGGGAGGGGGGAGGTTAGTGCTGGAATCAAAGGTGTGAACCACCACCACCCATCTGATAAAAGTTAATTTAAAATAATGTCAACAAGGTAGAAATTACACTCATCTTAAAAATCTGGAAAGTGGGAGCTGGGGAGGAAGCTTCTTTGGTAAAATGTTTCTTGTGCTATCACGTAAGGCCGAGTGCGATTCCTACCTACCATTCATGTTAAAAAACAAAAGGAAAGCAAAAAGCCCTGGGAGCTGGACAGGCATCTTAGCAGTTAAAGCACTGACTGCTCTTCCAAAGAGCAGGGTATCAACTCTGAGCCCTCACATGGAGGCTCACAACCATCTGTAACTCTGTTCCCACCGTATCTGATGCCCTCTTCCATGAAATCGACTATGTACACAACAGATACTCACACAGTTCACAGAAGTACACTCAGGCACACATAAGATAACATTTTAAAAATTAAAAACAAAATGAAAACAACTTAATGTTTAGAATCCCAGTTTCTATAAGAACTTTTTTTTAAACCTTTTGTTTTATCAAGACAGGGTTTCTCTGTAAATCCCTGGGCTGTCCTCCTGGAACTCACTCTGTAGACCAGGCTGGCCTCGAACTCAGAGATCTGCCTTCCTCTGCCTACAATCTACTGGGATGAAAGGCGTGTTCCACCGCCACCCAGAAAATCCTTTTTTTCATCACACATAAATTTATTTTCAAAACAATGAAACTTTTCAGTCAGTACAAATATTAGGGATGTTCTTTTTCAGTTTTTTAAAATTTTAATTTGTATGTATGCTTATTGCATGTATGAATAAAAGTGCACCACGTGCATGCTAATGCTAGCTGAGTCCTGATGAGGTTGTATCACCCGGAAATGGAGTTATGAATGGTTGTAAACCATCATATGCATGGAAATCAAACCCCAGTCCTCTACAAGAGCAAGTGGTGTACTTAACCCCTGAACCATCTCTCAGGCCTAGTAACGGCTTTCAGTTTTTATCACTTATTTAAAACTTTACTGGGCTATGTTTACCTCTGATAGATCCGCAGCTCTAGAGACTGCTTTTCCGTGTTCTAGATGTTGGTGTCGTTCAGAACCCATTCAACATGCCTTAACTCGGTAGTTTCCTGACAGCTCCATAGAGTTCCTGAACGACCATGCGGAGCTGATCTGTGAGAAAGGCCTGCAATGGGGCTCTTGGTGCAGAATCCGTGTGGTCTTGTGTCTGGACCATGTGCTTATGTGCATAGTTGTTGGACGGCCTGTGAGCCTGCTTACGCTCTAATAACCGTGGTCAAAGTCTGCGTATGTTTTTCTTCTTTGACACAGGCTGGGCACAACGTCATGGCTTTCCTACCTGCTTACAGTGGGGCTGCTGTGAACAACTCGGACACTCGCAAGGCAGGCTGCCTCCTCACCGGCATCCCTGGGCTAGAGTACCTACATGTGTGGCTGTCCATCCCCTTCTGTGCCATGTACCTAGCTGCCCTGGCAGGCAATGGCATTCTAATCTGTGTCATCCTCTCCCAGCCAAGCCTCCATGAGCCCATGTACATCTTCTTGTCTATGCTGGCCAGTGCTGACGTCCTTCTGTCTACCTCCACCATGCCCAAGACGCTGGCCAACTTCTGGCTGGGTTCTAGGCACATCTCCTTTGATGGCTGCCTGACTCAGATGTTCTGCATCCACTTCCTCTTCGTGGCTGACTCTGCTGTCCTGCTGGCCATGGCTTTTGACCGCTATGTGGCGATATGTTCTCCTCTGCGCTACACCACCATCCTGACCGGACAGGTCATGGGAAAGATGGCTGCCGCTACCCTGGCACGCAGTTTTATAATCATGCTCCCATCCGTCTTTCTCCTCAAGCGGCTAAACTACTGCCGGATCAATGTCATCGAACACACGTTTTGTGAGCACATGGGAATCGCCCGGCTGTCCTGTTCTGACATTTCCGTTAATGTCTGGTATGGGCTGGCAGCTGCTCTTCTCTCTACAGGCTTGGACATCATCCTCATTGCCGTATCCTATGCCCACATCCTCCGAGCGGTATTCCGCCTCTCTTCCCAGGAAGCCAGGTCCAAGGCCCTGAGTACCTGTGGATCTCACGTCTTTGTCATCCTGCTGTTCTACATCCCAGCCCTCTTCTCTGTCTTTGCCTACAGGTTTGGTGGGAAAAGCATCCCACGCTATGTCCACATCCTGGTGGCCAACCTCTATGTGGTCATCCCACCTATGCTTAATCCTGTGATTTATGGAGTAAGAACAAAGCAGATCCTGGAAGGAGCTAAGCAAATGTTTGCGAATATCACCAAGGGATTGAAGTAAATGTACACAGTTTGGCCTCCGCTGACTCCTTTTCTGCACCTATCAAATGCCCCGTGTCTGCCTCATCCTTGAATCTTCCCTTTCTGGCTCTCCCTCTATGGTTCTTATCCAAACCAAGTCCTGATTACTTTTCTGAGAAAATGTTAACAGTACCTATTCTACTCTCTGGTCTCTTCAAATGTGTTCTCCTCCCTACTGCCTCAGTCACTCAGAGGCCCATGAGAACTTACTCCGAGTTTACCATCCAATGGGTTTACTCAGCCAACATTCCGTTGGCTCCTTAATATTTTCTTGATTATTTCTGTGTGGTTTTTGACATTTGTGTACCGGTTCAACATGCTACAGCCACCCCAGAGAACGGTCACAACCAAATATTGAGTCCCCTGAGATGGTGTCTTTATTGCTTAGCAACTGCACAGGGCCATTACCCATGAAATGTCTACCTTTATCCAGTATCTTTTGGTTTCTGTATTATTTAGTAATTAGTTAAATAAATATGAGCTTTGATGTGTGTTTTAGTAACTTAGTCACGTATCAGTAATTATTAACGCCAGCCTAGCCTGCTGTAATGGAAAACAACTCACCCTAAAGTTTAGCTCAGACTGGACTAATTCATCCTTAAAAACAATCCACATCTCAGTCGTATCATTCATGGCTGCATTCTCAGCCCACAGTGAATAAAATAATAATAATACTTTATTTCTCTTTTCTTCCCCAAACCCCCTTTTTGGAGACAGAGTTGTCTCACTACATGTCTCTGACTATCCTGGAACTCCCTGTGTAGACTAGGCTGGCCTTGAAGTCAGAGAGATTCACCTGCCTCAACCTCTGCCTCTCGAGTGCTGAGATTAAATCATATGCCACCACCATGCCTGGCTCTATTTCTTGTCTTATTAGTAACTATTTCATGCATGTGCCTTATTTAACTCCCATCTGAGCTGTGTTGTTTGGTAAAGGTAACTTTGCAAGGATTCTTTCCCTCATTCCTTCAAAGCTTGACAACCTACTTAAAATGAGGACTCAGTATATACATCTACACACACAAACATTTCTACTGAAGACTTGGCATCGCTGTTTCTATTTTCCAGTCGTTATCTGAGAGAGTTCTAAGTTCTTGGGTATTTTCCTGTGTAACACAAAAGCTACAGAAAACCATGGCTTACATTCCTCTACCTACTAACACTAACTGCTCTGAACTCCGAGACTTGCTCATTGGGCTGTTCCCTCAATGGCAGCCTTAGGTGGAATACCTGTATGTCTAGTTGGCCTGCCCCTTCTGCACCACCTACATAAGGCAGTGACATAATAATCCATGTATGCAGACAGGAAACTGTGAAAAGTGCTAAAAGATATGGACTTAATACCCAGATGTACTGCCTGCCAATGAAACTGTAAGTCTGTGGGTCAATGGACTTCATTGTCTACTCGTCTGTAAAGAAAATGAGAATGATGTAGACATTTTATATCTATAGCATAGCAAACAGTCCGTAGATCTATAGTTGACTTTGCACCTTCATTTTTTTAACCATGGCTCTCTACATCCTTGAGATTATGACAATATGATTTAAAGAGAACCCCCGGAACCTCCCTTAATGTCTCACCAGAAGGTTAAGAAGCACCCTGTCAAGTTCAGGATTAATTCCTCTACCTTGATTTAGCTCAGATCCCACCCTACCCTGCTAATCATCTTGCAAAGTCTGCTTGCTTTTCCTCCATTTCGTCCTATCCCAGATGGCCTTGGCAGATTACCCCAGCAATCTCTCTGTGTCATCACCCATAAGTGAGCCAGGTAATCAGCGTGAGCCATAGGCATTCTTAACTGAGCCATCTCTCCAGTGCACACAACGGTTCCTTCAAAGCCCTGAACGTAACTGACTTTCTTATTCTATCCAGAGGTATGCTACCTATTGAACATTCATTTTAGGGCAGTGCCATTAGCTTGTTTCCAGTCACACTGCTTCTGCAATCATTTCTGCGGCCACCCTCCTCACAGACCGGAATCCAGTTAACATTCCTAAGGGACCCTATATTCTAGTCTGCATTCCTACTTTGTTAGACTGGATAGATTGCTGCAAGCCAGCACTTGAAAAATGAAGACTAGACAATCAAGAGTTCAAGGCCAGCCTAGCCCTGTCTTGAAACAATTAGAAATACAAACTCAAAATGACTATATTGTATGACATTTCTAAGTGCAGCATATGAAGTTCCCCCCCTTTTATTTTCAGCATCTTTATCAAAACCTACCACTGTCTGTTTTTGTTCTTTTCATTTGTTTGTTTGTTTGTTTGTTTGGTTGGTTGGTTGGTTTTTGAGACCAGGATGGCTTTGAACTCAGAGCTCCACCAACATTTGCCTACCTAGTGTTGGGATGAAAGGCATGAACTACCATGCCAGGCATTGTTCTGTTCTTTGTGTGTGTGTGTGTGTGTGTGTGTGTGCGTGTGTGTTTGTGTGAATTCAGCAAAGGAAAGACTGCATTCATTAATAAAATATGTTAAAATCCACCCAGGGCAGCAGATTGTAAGGGTTTTTTCTTTTTTCTTGAAGCCCAAGTTGCGGCTGTTCCTACTTAATGGCTGAGTCCTGCTTCCTCAGACTCCTGGGTGCAGCTGTTTCTCAGGTTCACTCTCCTAATTAGAAAAATCAATTGGATAATTATTCTAAATGTTTCTGGAGACCCTCGTGACCCTTAATTTTATAAGGCATCTTGTCTTGGTATCTTGACATGTTTGTGACTTTTTGGGGGTTTTGTTGGTTTGTGTGTTTGTTTTTTATGAGACTACCATTTAAATAGGTGGACTCTGAGTAAACCACATTCTTCTCCATTATGTGGATGGGCTTCTTTCTGAAACCTAAATTGATTGGAAGACTGACCCTAGACCACAAGGAGCGAATTGTGTTTCAAAGAGGCTTTGAATTTGAGCAGCTGCATCTCCTCTTCCGACCAGAAACCTATAGGCCAACCTTGCAGATGTGGCCTTACCTGACTCCCTAAACTTAAAAATAAATTCCTTTCTGTTGTGTATATGTATTTCTCTCTAGGGGATCTTGATTGGGTTTGTTTTCTCTGCCAGTTAAGAATGCAGCAAACAACAGTGGGCAGAGTGAGCAGGTATAGGAAGGCTTTTATTGGAGGTGAGAAACCATGAACAAAGACAAAGAATCTCCACAAAGCATAGGTGGTGGGAAGGAAGCTAAAACCCAAATTCTAGAGAGCTGGGAGTTTTCAAAGTTTCTAGAGTTTTCCTTCCCTTACCCCCACCCCCATTTAAATTTGACCAATGTGAAGAAGACAGGATGGCTCAATGGCCTACATCCTTGATTTTTTTGAGCCAGCATGTCAGCAGGGACCATCTTGGAAGCTCACCATCTTTATTACATAGTTGTGAAGAGCTTCTGGGGCCGCTTCTAGGAATTTGGCCGGAAATTTATATTGGGCCCTGAATAAGGGTAATACAGCAGAGGAATATATTGTATTCCCTGTATCTGGATCATTCTGATAAACTGTTAGACTCGGGACTTTTTTATTGCCTTATCTGATTACTTTGTTTATTGTCTTGTTCGTTCCTTGATTACTTTTTTATGCCTTAGAACTGACCATATTCTCTGTATATATCTAGAATGATATAAAAGCAGACCGAAAAACAACAACAACAAAAAAAAAAAAAAAAAAAAAAAAAACCCACTTCAACTTCAGAACCGGCTGGGGTCATGTTATATGTCTAATTGTCTTTTTCTTTTCTATCCTCACTCTCTCCCTTGAGACCCTATTGACTAAGATCACCTAGTCTCCGTTGTCTGTCTGTCTATTGGGAAATCTGTCTGTTTAGCTATCATATATGTAAGACTTTTCATTTTCTGGAGATCCTTGATTTACAAAATCACATCAGAAAAAGTCCCAAATTGGTCATTTGGCTGAGATCAATTGTGAAAGTTTAAGCTTCACATACTGCTTATGGGTCTCTTTCATGTCATTAAATGTTCTCAAGATCAGAAAGTCAGGGTAGAGTGGAAATGGAGGGAGGGACAGATGAAGGGAGGGGAAGAAGGAAGCACACAAGCCACAATAAAACCCTTTTTAAAAGTTTAGAATAATGCACCACAATGTTCATTGCAGCTCTATTTATAATAGCCAGAAGCTGGAAAGAACCCAGATGTCCTTCAATAGATGAATGGATACAAAAATTGTGGTATATTTACACAATGGAGTACTATTCAGTTATCAGAAACAATGACTTAACGAAATTCTTAAGAAAATGGTTGCATCTAGAGAATATCATCCTGAGTGAGATAACCCAGTCACAAAAGAACAGACATAATATGCAGTCACTGATAATTGAATACTAACCCCAGAAAGCTCTGAACATTCCAGAAACAACTCACAGAATGTGTGAAGTTCAAGAAAAAAATATTTTTAATTAAAATAGAACTGTATCACATCCCCCTTTTCTCCCTACAGTCCCTCCCAGTTTCTCTCCTATCCCCTCAAATTAATAGCCTCTTTTCATATATTATTGTTACATATATACATATGTGTATTTATATGTACCCACAAATAGAGAATTACAAGCTTAAAAAATTAAAAAATTAAAAAAGCAAAAAAAAAAAAAAAAAAAAAAAAAGAAAGAAAGAAAGAAAGAAAGAAAGAAAAGAAAACCCCAAACTGGAACCAGCAGTTTGTGCAGCTCTGCAAAAAAAAAAAAAAAAAAAAAAAAAAAAGTTTAGAATAAACTATGTTAGAATTTATCATAATATAATCATTAATTTGTCCATATTCTACTAAATAAATCTTGTCTATTTTTTCATGGGTTTGTTTTGAACATTCAGAGCTAAAACTACTAATCACTAGTCATTCCTGTTAGCATTCTGTCTAAGCTCTGCCCCACAGTTACCTGGCAACAGTCAGGTATGCCTGGCCTGGCATTATAAAAGGGGCCGCTTGCCTCCTCCTCACTCTCTTGCTTCTCTTTCCCTCTTGCTCTCTTACCTTCTTCCCCCTTTGTCCCTTCTCTTCCCATTCCCTTCCCCGGTCTTTCCACGTGCTCATGGCCAGCCCCCCCCCCTCTCTCTCCTCCCCATGCCCTGAATAAACTCTATTCTATACTATACTGTTTTATGGCTGGTCCCTCAGGGGAAGGGATGCCTCAATATGAGCCAGCAGAGGCACCCGCTAGCCCCGTACCTCACCACACCTCCATAGAACATATCCTCTCTTTATCTTTTTGTAAACACATCAATTCCATCTTCCCTCTCTTCCCTTTTAAAGCGTAAACGCTGAACATGCTGTCCATTTTCAGGCCTAACTATCTCAGATCCAACCAGATCTTAAGCTACACTACCATTAATGAATATACTTCATATATAGGCACTCGTTTTAAAATTTACCTCTTCTAAATTTTTTTTTACAGATTTCAGTGATTGTATTAGTTTCAGTTTTCAAAGTATAAATCTGAAGTTTGATTTAATTAAAAATCCGTTCAATGATTTGTCATTCTTTAATGTCAAGGCAAAACTGTTAAGACTTCTTTGATACCACATGGCTAGCCTATGTCTGATGTATCATGTACTAACTAATGGCCTCCTCATCATATCCCCCCACCAGCCACACACACACACACACACACACACACACACACACTGCAGGTAGAGCCATCCTGTCTCAGACACAAAGAAGAATTGCCTCTAATGCTCTCAAACATAGCTGGCAGACTCATCCCAGACCTTAGGTGAACCCAGAATTCTCACCACACAGAAAAGTTTAGTTTAGATCATTATGAGGCCATTTCATTATAGATATAAGAACAGGCAAACAGAGAGGGAGGAGACAAGGAGAAAGAAATAGAGGGAGAGAGGAGAGAGAAATAAAAAAAAAAAAAAAAAAGCAAAACTAAGAAAAGCTAGTTGTGGGGCTGGAGAGATGGCTCAGTGGTTAGAGCACTGACTGCTCTTCTAGAGCTTCTGAGTTCAAATTTCAGCAAGCACACGGTGGCTCACAACCATCTGTAATGAGATCTGATGTCCTCTTCTGGTGAAGATAGCTACAGTGTATTTACATATAATATATACATAAATCTTGTTGAGAGAGAGACAGAGAGAGACAGACAGAGAGAGAGAGAAAGAGAGAGAGAGAGAGAGGGAGAGAGAGAGAGAGGGAGAGAGAGAGAGAGGGAGAGAGAGAGAGAGGGAGAGAGAGAGAAAGAGAGAGAGAGAGAGAGAGAGAGAGAGAGAGAGAGAGAGAGAGAGAGAGAGAGAGAGAAGCTAGTTGTGGTGGCTCATTTCTTTAACACAGCACAGAAATAGGCATTAAAATACAAACAGCTTCAGGACAATCTACAACAAACAAACAACAAAAACCATCAAGGAAGTCGGACTAGGGAAGATGGTTCAGTGAGTAAAATGCCTCTTGTCTAAGGAAGGACCTGAGTTTGGATCCCCAACACCTGGATTAAAAAGCAAAGTGTGTGTAGCCAGGTGTGTACTGTAACTCTAAATCTGGGGAGGTGGCCACAGTTTACCAGAGAGTCACTCAGCTGCCAATCTAACCAGTTTAGGTATAGAGAGGACCTATCAAAAATTAAGGTAGGGATAGCTAGGTGGTGGTGGCACTGGCCTTTGATCTGGAGGCAAGTGAGTCTTTAAATTCAAGGCCAGCCTGGTCTGCAGAGCCAGTTCCAGGATAGCAAGGACTATACAGAGAAATGTTGTCTGGAAAACAACAACAGTAATAATGAAAAGGGATTGAAGAAGATACCTAGTATTAACCTCTGGCACGCGCACACCCCACACAAAACAAATAAATCTAAGAAAATAAAAAGCTGAAATTATAACATATCATTTCACATCATGCATAGAGAGGTAGTTCAAAGTCTGACTCATACACATGGGTGTTATACTTGAAAGTTTGGAACAGCAAGTTATTCATTTAGTTTTAGTACTCATATTGTGTATATATTCCTATGTGTACAGTGTGTGTATGTATAAAAATATTTTTATAAAAATTTATGTATGATATAAAATGTTATGTTACAATCTTTTTTTTTTAAGATTTATTTATCTACTTTATGTAGGTGAGTACACTGTAGCTCTCTTTAGACACACCAGAAGAGGGCATCAAATTCTATTAAAGATGGTTGTGAGCCACCACATGCTTGCTGGGAATTGAACTCAGGACCTCTGGAAGAGCAGTCAGTGCTCTTAACCACTGAGCCAACTCTCCAGCCTATGTTACAACTTCTTATATTCTTAGAAGTATTTATTTTATCGCATTGGTGTTGAGAATGCACATTAATCTAGGCTGGCCGGCCAAGAAGCTCCAAAGAACACCCAGTCTTCACCCACTCCGCACTGGAATTACAGCAGCTCACCACCAAGCTTGGCTTTTCTCCACGGATTCAATTTGCAGGACAAAGAGTAAACACCTCTGTGATTTTAAGTTAAGTGTGATAAATGGGTGAATGTTGAAGCTGAAAAAGTGTTTCTCCTGTAATGGAGAGATGATGTCAGGGTTACGGCTCCTCCAGAGGACAAAGGTCAGTTTCCAGTGCCCACATCACATGGTTCACATACTTCCAGCCCCAGGAAATCTGATGCTGCCTTCTGGCTTCCTCAGGTACTCCGCACACACGGGACATGTATCCTCTCTATGAGTATCTGTGTCTCTCTGTCTGTCTCTTCTCTTTCACTAAATAGAGTTTTTTTTGTTGTTGTTGTTATTTCTTGTTTTTTCCTGTGCATTGTTGTTAAATTTTTTTGAGGGTGTCAGGTCCCCTGGAGCTGGAGTCATAAAGAGCCATGGGCTGCTGTGGGGGTGTTGGGAATTGAATTCTGATCTTCCAAAAGAACTTTCAACCTCTGAGCCATCTCTCCAACCTCTAAATATTTTTTTTAAAGAGCTTGTCTTCCCATTATCTTGGGGATATTGACATTAATGGCAGATACTGTGTGCACTAGAAGAAAAGTACTTCTTCTAATATTGAAATAAAACAACAAAACAAATCTAACTCTAAGACCATCTTATTCACACCATCCTGGATAATGAATAAGCAGTGAAACTAGCACCTTGCAGAAAAAGCTGCAAAAAGCTTTGGGACAAATGAATATAGAACAAAAAGTGGTCAAAAGGATGAAAGTTGGTGGTATAAAAATCTTCCGAAAGACAAAAGTTGGTTCCAGAAAAAGAGTTTTTTTTTTTTTTTTTTTTTTTTGAGATAGGGTCTCACTCTGAAAGCTCATGCTGTTTTAAATTCACAGCAGTCCTGCCCCAGCTACCCAAGTGCTAGGATTACAGGCATAAGTTAACATGTAGATCCTTTGATTAATTTCAATGAAGTAGCCTAGAAGCCAGTTCTGTGTGATACCAGAATATGTAAGAAAAGAGATGAACCAATATGCTGATCCACCTGTGGAACATTGCCAAAATGTTGTCATGTAGTTATATTTGGGTTTTCAGACAGCATCAAAATTATCTCACTGCTTTCTTTACCTTAAAAGTAGTTGCTTTGGGGTTTGGAGAGATGGCTCAGTGGTTAAGAGCACTGGCTGCCCTTCCAAAGGTGCTGAGTTCAACTCCCAGCAACCACATGGTGGCTCACGACCATCTATAATAGGATCCAGTGCCCTCCTCTGGTGTCTGAAGACAGCTACAAGGCATTCATATAAATAAAATAAATAAAATCTAGAAAAACAAAATGAAACAACAGGGGGGGGGGGGGAAGGCTGTTGCTTACAAAACCCTAAAACAGAACCCAGCCATAGCAACTGAATTGAATTTGTTCTGTTGGTTCACATTCAGGCACAGGCTTCTATATAGATGCAATAGTTAAAACCATTCCCTGTTTCTGTTTTCTTTAGAGACAACTAAATGAATTGAGGTTCTAGAATACTTCTCTAGCCTCGTCTCTGCACTGAACTAGGGAGGGGAGTAGGAGAAGGAGATCTGGGAACACATGGTACAAAACAAGGTGAAAGGCAGACTACCGATTGGGGCCACTTTGTTTATTCCTCTTGCACTCAAACCTCTTCTGTCTCCACAGGGCCATGAGTCAGTTCCCTTCGCCTTGGAGAACATGACCTTGCCCTGTTGAAGAACAGGAGCTTGAAACGCCGGTGGACCGCAGATTCGCTGAGAGTTGAGCCAGCCAGGAAGTCTGGGTAAGAATAAACAGAGGTAGCTTCTGTAAGAATAGAGGAGGTTGAGAAGTCAGGAACTCACTGACATCCAATTAGCACAATAGCACCAGTAGATGATGGACTCAGACTAGTGCAGAAGTCAACCCATACCCCTGCAGAGAAGATTTTTAAAACCTGGCTCCCCTGTATCATGGAGTGAGTGAAAATTATCCCTCATAAGCTTATAACAGGGAGGTAAATGAGGTGTTCTAAGACCTGCAGTGTGTACAATCCAACAAGGCTAGGAGTTGTATGCATAACCAAAGAGCAAGGTCCCATGATTTTCTTCAAGGACAATGGAAAAGGAGAGAACGGAAGTTACAGTTCAATGGGCATGGTAGCCATTCCTGTAATTCCAGCACTCAGGAATGCAGAGGCAGGCAGATCTCTGTGAGTTAAAGGACAGCCTGGTCTACAGAGAGTTACAGGACATCCAAGGCCATTAGTTTTACAGAGAAACTCTGTCCAAACAAACAAATTAAATAAAGTTACAATTCTGAGAACCTGTTTAGAATTTGAAGAGACAAGCCAGAGAACTCCCAACGAAAATACCAGCAGGCAAAGTAAGGCTCCACAGCTGTGTGTGACCCAACAACCATCTGGAGTAATCGAAGGAGTGTAAGAACACAGGAATCTGGAAGAACCACAAGTTCTGAGATCCTCTCATTCCACATTCCCTAACTTTGAGACCTTGTGATGACTGTAAACTGTTTCTAGGGGCTAATCCCGTCGTCAGAGTGTTTGCCCAGATGCACAAAACCCTGGGTTCAATGCCCAACACTGCATAAACTGGGGCAATACGGGCACTATTGAAGCAGAATCTGGATCATCCTCAGCTACACAGCAAGTTCAAAACCAGCCTGGGAGAAATGAACATTACCCACGGATGTTAGACGTTCAGTGTCTCATTGTCTCTGTTCTATTTTTTCCATGATTCTTAAGAATGCTTGGGGGGCTGGAGAGATGGCTCACTGACTGCTCTTCTGGAACTCCCGAGTTCAAATCCTGGCAACCAAATGATGGCTCACACGATCTGTAATGAGATCTGATGCCCCCTTCAGGTGTGTCTGAAGACAGCTACAGTGTACTCATATAATAAACAAACAAACAAACAAACAAACAAATAAATAAATCGTTTAAGAAAGAATGCTTGGAGCATATTTTCCCACTCTTCACACCAAGCATATATTCCTAGCTTGACTTTTCATTTTGTGTTTTAAGTTTTTCGAGGCAAAAACTCTGTAGCCCAGGCTAGTTTCAAATTTAGAGCAATCCTCCTGACTCAGTCTCCTAGTGCGAAATTACAGCAGTGAGTCAAGCCCAGCTCACAGACTCATGCAGGTATGGTAAACATTCCACCAGCTGAGCCACATCCCACCCCCACCCCCAGCTCTTTCCCAAGTCTTTCCCCCTCCCCCACCTTCTAAGATCAGGTGACACGGGTTGTCAGTCTCTCAGGCCGGGAAGCCTGTGTGTGTTCTTTTGCTTTTCCGAGTAGCCCTGCCTTTAGTAAAACTTACGGTCCAGTTCAGTTTGCATATGTAAATGTATAATAAGTACTTCAGTGTAAAGGTATATGGTTTTTTGGTTCCGTGAGTTAAAATTGCAGATACACAGGTTATTTAAAGTTGGCCAATTTTTGCGATTCATCAAATGCAGTCACCATTTAATTGTATGCCTAGACCTTCTATTCTTTAGATGTCTCAATATATTGATGTTGAGAGCAGGTGTATTAAACACTTACAGGACGGTAGAAAGCCTGAGTCTAATGATAATGTTTTTAAAGGCGTGAACACTTGCTGTTCCCTAGACTTGTCTAAGGCGGCTTCGCATTTCTGTCCCGGGGGCTTGATCCCAGCCAGCCCACAGGGCAGCCCCGCCTCCTCCGCCAGCCCCCGCCCCTTCTGCCTGGAGTCGGGCTTCGGTGCTGGAGGGAGCAGATTTCCTGGCTGCCAGTCCTCGGCTCTGATCCAGGCCACGGGTTCCAGGTTGGTGAGCAAACCCATTTTCTGACCAGTCGTTGCTGTCCCACTGGTGTGTAGCATCTGTGCCGCCTTTACAGGTTGTGTTGGGCCTCACGCGTGGAAGAAGAGTGCGGGACTTCAGCTTTGATTTTCCTTGAGTTTGGGAAGCATTGAAGGGGAGGCACGTTTGCGGCTGGGAATAAGCAGCATTCCTATAGCAGTAATGGGGGAACGGGCTTTGAACTTGGATTCTTGGAGGCAAAGGCACACTACTCTGAGAGTTTCCCGTTTGGCGTCCCGAGTGGGTTCAGAGGTCAACATCCCCTCCCCCAGGAAGTAGGTTTATTTCCCCCAACCCCCCAAGCAGGCCCAACTTCGTCCAGGAGAGTTGGGAGATGAGCTACTTGGCCTGCCCCGCCCTAGTCTACACCGGCTGCAACCAGCTTGGAGCCCTGGGGCTCCTGAGGAAGCCGAGGCTAGCTGGGCGGAGTTAGGAACTGACCCCAGCGAGGATTTCTGGCCTTAAGCATTAAAGGACGTGCTCTAGAGCCTGCAGTTTGCCTACGGGGTGCTCTTCATCTGCGGACTTGCGCTGGGGGTGCCTACCACCCCGTTACTCTCCTGAGTCACTTCTTGTGGAGGCGGCGGGGACAGTGAGGTGATAGTTTATTGTGAATGAGTGTGCTGAGATCGGGAACACTGAATTTTTATGTTGTATAAGTGTATGTAAGAATCTCTACTTTTCTCTATTTTTAGATGTATCCTTCTATAGCTAACCACCCTCAGACTGCTAACCACCTTCTCAACTTCAACAGGCCTGAGCTACCAACACAGCAAAGGGACATTTGTCACATCAGTCATGTGAGACAAATAGGAGTTACAGCTAGGTTGTGGTTTCAGTACAGGACACTATGCCCTGAGCCTGTTTACTTAGCCTCTGAACTTTAACATGATTTTAATATATAGCGTGGACAAAGCAATGCAATGTGTGGATTTTAGAGTTTTGGTGAGAGCTAACTGGGGCAGAGTTCTAAATTCACAGCAAACCACCCGGCATAGGAAGTTCTCAAACAAACAAGCTCCATGCCTAACTTTTCAAAAATGAATTATCAAACCAATTTTGGAAATAATATGCTAAGAAGTTGGGGTGTGTGATTCGGTTGGTAGGGTGCTTGCACAAAGCCCTGGGCTGGATTCCCAGCACCAAAGAAAGGTACAAGAGCAGGAGTAATGCTGTAGGGTACTTGGGGAGTGAATGGGAGTGGGTGGGATAAGAAGGCAGAGGGTCCAAAGTTCGAGGTCACTGTCAGTTACATGGTGAGTTGCTGACAAGGCTGGGATTCTTAAGAACATATCTTAGCACAAAAACAACTAAAGGGGTAGTAAAAGGTTCAGTTTGCTTTATGGTGCCTTCAACAAAAAAGATATGACCTCTACCTTTTATGTCCATACAAATTAAAATATAAAAAATAACATTAGGAATTACTAGTGAGGGCTGGAGAGATGGGTCAGCGGTTAAGAGCACTGACTGCTCTTCCAAAGGTCCTGAGTTCAAATCTCAGTAACCACATGGTGGCTCACAACCATCTGTAATGAGATCTGATGCCCTCTTCTGATGTGTCTGAAGACAGCATTATTCAGTTATAATTAGTATATGTTAAGTTAGAAGCAACAAATGTACAAGTTTTTGAGTGCATTTGATTATTTTCTGACAGCATTTCACTGCATCCCTAGCTCTCCCAGAACTTTATACACCAGGCTGCACAGAGATCCACATGCCCCTGCCCCCCCGAGTGCTGTGATTAAAGACGTGAGCCCCCAAACTTGGGTATTTCTTTAGTTTTTTGGGTTTTTTGTTCGTGAAGGGTCTTGTGTAGTTGATGCAGAACTCCCTATTTTGCCCACTCTAGCATTCAACTCCTAATAGGCTTCCTGCCTCATCCTCCTGAGTGCTGGGGTTTCACGCACAAGCCACCCACCTTGACATACCTAGCTGTGTAACAAGCCACAGAGCCCTGATGCACTAGACATTTGCTTTTCACTTCCACCATCTTTATTCTGGTGTGCAGTTCATCTTCACTGGAACCCTGGAGCTTCCCTGATGCTAATGTTCTTCTACTTACCAGCAGTTCCATTTAATTGGCCTGTTGGCCTAAAGCCACCATCTTGTAAGTTTGGCTTAAAGGTTTCATGTTACATAGGGAACTGTAACCTAACTTGGTATGCTAACTGATTGCAGCCTACTCTTAGAGCAAAGAGCCAATCAGAAGGAACTGTATAAGTAGTGCCCGGATGTCAGTAGCAATCTGGCTGTCTCTACCTTGTTTTCCTTCTTCTAGTGTCTCTTCCATTTCTCTAAGATGTAACAGCTAGCCTGGGTGGTAAGGTGGAGTATCAGGGAGCTCCTTTAGGGTTCATTGTTGAATTGTAGGACTGCACATAAACTCCTTTAGGATTTGCAGAACTGGGTGTGTAATAAAGCCCATGCTAGCAAGTGTAAGGCCCAGGATTCCAGCCGCAGCATGGTGCAAGGATATTCACAGCTAAAACTGTGTAAACTAACTTTTGAAGTTAGATTAATGTGTATTAGTGTTTTGCCTGCGTGCATGTCTGTGCACCACTAGTGTGCCTGGTTCCCTCAAAGGCCAGATGAGGGCATCAGATCCCCTGGAACTGAAGTTAGAGACCATTGTGAGTAGCCATGTAAGTGTTGGGAGTTGAACCCCAGTTCTCTGCAAGAACAGCCTGTGCTCTTAATTACGGAGCCATCTCTGCAACCCCTGTCATTTGTCTTCTGATAGCAATATACCATTGTTTGGTTGTACCGAAGTTGTTCTTTTGGCAGTTAAACATTATAGATTCTCTCAAGCGATAGGGATTTCCTCAAGACACTAGTGTTTTGCAAAATATGGTTTTGCCTGAAAGGAAAGTAGCATTTCTCTTGGTAGGGACCCAGATTTGGTTCCTGGCACTCAATGAGGCAGCTTACAGCTGGAATCCAACGCCATCTTCTGGTTTCTTTGGGCACCAGACATACTCATAATGTACAGACAGATATTCAGGCAAAAACCCATATATGTTAAAGGGGGAGGGTGTTAGCTGTAAGACCTATTGCCTGCCTTTGTTGTGGACGTTCCTGTCTGTTGGTGCTCCTGAGAAGAAGCTGACCCAGAAGCAGGAGTAGAGCAGAGTCAGAGGGTAAAGGTGTCCACAAGTTTTGGTACCTGTGGTCCTGGTGACCTGGCAAGAGGGAATGATAGGCGAGAGGTGAAAAAGCTCATGAGAGGAAATGAGTCATCCACTAAAGGACGGAAGTCTCTGTTCTCTCGGAGCTTACCATTTCTGTGAGGGGACTGTGAGCATCAGAGCTGAGTAGGTAATGGTAAGAAAAACAGCTAATGTGCTCACCACAGTGCTTGCCTTCTGAAAGACAATATGGAAGAGGCCATTGGTGCAGATGCCAGAACTGAGGGTTTCACTTGCATCAGGAGCAGCAAATCCAAAAGTCCTGGCACAGCCGTGTAAGATGCTCAGGTGGTCTGAAGAAAGGCTCAAATGTAAGACACACCAGGCCTTTCCAGAGTCCCCATTTATCTTTCTGTCCAATAGGGGGTAAAGGAAAGGATAAACTTTGTGACACGAGGGCAAGCTGGTGCTAGATTCGAGCTGAGGTAAAGTGTTGGAATTGGGGTGAGTGTATCTATTCCTTTCTCCTTTCTTAGCCTGTGCTTCCTCCCCCCACCCCCTTCTTCTACCCAAGATTCTATAAGCAAGAACGGTCTATCAGTCAGAGCTGGGAAGATCGAAGACGAGAGTGGCTACGATGACGTCAGCAGTCCTGGTGGACATCCGAGACGAAGTCACCTGCCCTATCTGCTTGGAGCTCCTGACAGAACCCCTGAGCATAGATTGCGGTCATAGCTTCTGCCAGGCCTGCATCACGGGAAACAGTGATGATTTAGTGCTCAGCCAGGAAGGGAAGAGCAGCTGTCCTGTGTGCCGGACCACCTACCAGCCTGGGAACCTCCGTCCTAATCGGCACCTGGCCGCCATAGTGAAGAGGCTCAGAGAGGTCGCGTTGGGCCCTGGAAAACAGCTCGAGGTCATCTTTTGTGCGCTTCATGGAGAGAAACTCCAACTCTTTTGCAAGGAGGATGGGAAGTTAATTTGCTGGCTTTGTGAGCGGTCTCCGGAGCACCGTGGTCATCACACATTCCTCATGGAGGAGGTGGCCCAGGAGTACCAGGTAGGTCCTGAGCTGAACCTCATTTCATGTCCTCATCCGTTTGTCTTATAGTTTGGGTTTGCTTTCTTCTAGAAAAGCTGCAAGAGAGAATTTCTTTGTATACCCCCGGCTGGCCCGAAACTCAGAGATCTGCCTGCCTCTGCTTCCCAAGTGCTGGGATTAAAGGTGTGCACCACTGCCTGACTTGTTTTCTTCTCTTTATATGACTTCCTTTTCTAAAAATAAGGTCCCATACGCTTCAGTATTGATTCAGACTGACTGTAAAGCTAATGCCGACTTTGAACTTCTGATCCTGCTGCCTTTGTTTCCAGAGTTCTGTGATTACAAGTGTCCAGGGTGCTTTGCATGCTAGGCGAACACTCTACCAACTGAAACTAAATGTGGAGCCCAGATTTCTTTGTAGAACTCACGACTACCCGGAAGTTGAACCTAGGCTGTATGTCTAGGTACTAAGGCACTTTGAGGCTGGCCCCTCTTTAACCTGGTATGTTCCTTCCAGGACATGTTCCAGGAGTCTCTGAAGAAGCTGAGGAAGGAGCAGCAGGAAGCCGAGAAGCTGAAGGCTCTTATCCAAGAGAAGAGGGAATCCTGGAAGGCAAGTAGGAGTCTCCTGACTGTGATCTGGGAAAAGAGAGGTGACCATGGGACCAGGGTGTCCCGCTGTCTCCTTCTTCTTCATAGACTTGCTCCCCCAGATCTGGTCTTTTCTTTTTGCAGGGAAATTGGAGTGGAAGTTAGGCAACATGCCAATTAAGTCTTCTTTTGTTGGTTTTTTGTTTGTTTGCTTGTGGTTTGGTTTTTTGCTGTTGGGTTTTGTTTTCTATGTTTTTTTAAAATACATTCTATTTCTATGTTTATGGTTGTTTTACCTGCCTGCATTACTGTGAACCATAAGTATGCCTGATGCGTAAGGAGGCCAGAAGTTCCGTCTTCTGGATTTACAGACAACTATGAGCCACCATTGGATGCTGAGAATCAAACTTGGGTCTTCTAGAAGAGCAACAAGTGCTCTTAACATCTGAGCCATCTTTCCAGCCCCTCCCATATCTTTAAGGCAATTGTAAGAGAAAGAATGGTGTACTAGACTTAGTGTTAACACACCTTTAATTCTAGCACTTGGAAGGCAAGGACAAGCAGTTCTCTATGCGTTCAAGGCAATACTTACCTATGAAGTGAGTTCCAAGAATTAAACAGAAAAACCCTGTCTAAAAAGTGGGGTGGGGGAGGAGGAGAAAGGCCAATCAGTCTAATGTGACCCATAATTTATAAATCTGAATCTTTTCTATTCCCAACTTGACCTCTTGAAAATGATATGTTAATTGTGAGCCAGCTATTCCTCTAAGGACTCAAAACTAGAAGCAGATGCTGATCTAGATGCCTAAGAGCGTAGATGCACTTCCTGGAGTCTAAACTCACCCAAGACTAACATCTGTCTCTGAAGTCCGGATAGACAACCTAAGGCTTAGAGCCTGAGAACAGGTCCTACAGGTCTGTGTCCCTCCACTCAGCGCAGGCCTAGGAAAGCAATGTGCAGCTGTTTCCTGTCCCCTTCTCCCTCGGGAAACACCTTTGGTCTAGCAACCAACAGCCTGTTTTTCTCTGGTGCTGAAGAGTCAGGTGGAGCCTGAGAGACACCGGATCCAGACAGAGTTCAAGCAGCTCCGAAGCATCCTGGACAGGGAGGAGCAGCGGGAACTGAAGAAACTGGAAGTGGAAGAGAGGAAGGGGCTGAGCATCATAGAAAAGGCTGAGGGTGACCTGATCCACCAGAGCCAGTCACTGAAAGACCTCATCTCAGACCTGGAGCACCGGTGCCAGGGGACCACAGTGGAACTGCTGCAGGTATCGAACTGTGAGGAGGCCACAGGTCAAAGTCTAAAGCAGTTCAGATGCAGATGCCAAGGGAAGCCTCATTGTTATTCTTCCTAGACAAGAGCAGCCCAGAAGTTTATCTGGACTTGTGGAGATCAGTTGAGTTCAGCATTGTTCTCCGGGAGCCTTTATGTTCTGACACAGATAAACCTTAGCTGTTAGGGACCCTTCTGTATCTTGTTAGGAAATTTCCCCGAATTCCCGGCCCTCTTCCCACGACAAGTCTACCCCGATAAGGCATCCCAAAGCCCTTTAACATCACCTTATGTCCCCAGCACTAACCCCCGCTGAAAACTTGTGTTCACCGGGCTTGGTTGCTGTGATGGGAATTCTCAGTTTCAGCACAGGAAAATGTGTCAAAATCAAGTTAGAGTCGTCACTGACCAGCCTTTCTCTGATTGTACTCTCTTCAGTACAGTCCCCTAGTGTGCTGTAGCAACAGATACTGTGTCTGCTTTTGTGCACATGCACAAAGCATGACGTTTCAGAGGGAGCTGTGCTTAAAACCTGTGACTGTCTCAGAGCCAGGTGGTGTCACATGCCTTAAATCCCAGCATGCTAGAGGCAGAGGCAGGCAAAACTTTGAATTTGAGTCCAGCCTAGTCTATGGAGTAAGCTCTAGAACAGCCAGGGCTATACAGAGAAACCCTGTCTCAAGAAACCAAAAAATAAGATAAAACCTGTGACTCTCAAGAGTAGAAGTTAGTTTTTCATAACTTCAGGGCTAGGTGCTGCATATGAAATTACAGGTGACACATACATACATACATACATACATACATACACACATACATATATACATACATGCATATATACATACATACACACACAAACACACACATTAACATTTCAAACAGTGATAAGGAGATGGCTCAGTGGTGGGGCATTTGCCTAGATAAAGCTTTGGTGTCAATCCCAAACATTGCTCACCCCCCCCAAAAAAAAAGTTATAAAAATAAAGGAACAACTCAGGTGGCCTCAAACTTACAAAAGGAACAACCCAGGTGGCCTCAAACTTACAGTTGGCCTCAACTTTCCAAGTGCTAGGATCACAGGCACACACCTTGCAGCCTGTATCCGGCTTGCTCCAGATCTCTTCTCTACTTTTTTGTAGTCCTTGGACCTTTGTTTGTTCCTGGTCACTACATGGGATGGTAAAGGTGGAAGAAGATGTGATCTTAATCTGTCCCTTTTTTTCCTTTCTAGGATGTGGGTGATGTCACAAAAAGGTATGTGAGAATGTTAGTTAATTTCCTTGGGCTTTCTAAAAGTTCTTGGCCCCTGTGAGAAAGACGAAAAGACACAGGCAAGGGAGGTTTGTGTCTGGTATATTGAGTTGTATGTGAATTTAGAGATCTCAAAAATAAGGGTGTGGGCTGGCATCCACAGTAGTAGAATTGGTATGGCAAGAGATTCTTTTTCACCAACCTCTTTACCTGCTTCTGACACTGTGCCTCCATGTATTGGCAAGGTTTGGGAACTGGCTCTCCAGATGCTGGCTGTGAACTTTCCCTTCCTCTCCTGGCTCTCCATTCCTGGTCTTGCTGTCCCATGCTCAGATTTCCTTTTATGTCACTAAAAACTTCTGTTCCAGTAAAAACTCAGACCTGAGTCATGAGAGGAATGGCTTTGGCCCTGGGATAGAATAAGGTCTCTTCAGTGATCAAATCTACAAAGTCATCCACAGAGGTGATACTTGAAGTTGCCCACAGACTCTTCAGGCCTCTTAGAAAATGGACCTGTGTGTCCAGTGGTGAAATCTAAGTCCACACCCTGGAAGCAAACCCTTCTGTAGGTATTTTAGCGAGACAGCAGGGTTCCTGATCAGTGTGGGCATCTCCAGCACCTCCTGGTGGACATTCTGATACAGCACTAACATTTTTAAACATTTGTTTCCTTTTTACATGCAGCAAAGGACTCCACAGCCATTGTTTTTCTCAGTTGCCTACTGTCCTTAGGGCACACATAGAAAAAGTAAAGCCACTGTACATTATAGAAGTTACAATAGGAAAGAAGTCAGGGCTGGAGAGATGGCTCAGCGGTTAAGAACACTGACTGTTCTTCCAGAGGTTCCGAGTTTAACTCCCAGCAGCCATCTGTAATGGAATCCAATGCACTCTTCTGGTGTGTATTTGAATACAGCTATAGTGTGCTCATATAAATAAAAAAATAAATAAGTTTATTAAAAAAGAAACTAAATGAGGCTGTAATAAGCTAACATTTGCTGAGATGTAGAGATAGAGAGCAGCTAGTTTTTCTAGTCCAGGTCTTCTGGTCCAGGGCAGGGCCTTTGCAGATTCTGCCTTTCCTCAGGAAAGAATGTTGAGGTGCATCATTGGGTCTGAGGGTTGAGGAGACAGTCAGCATCCTAAAGTTCTCATAAGGTCTGTCCTCACTAGGAGTGAGTTTTGGACCCTGAGGAAGCCTCAAGCTCTCCCCACAAAGCTGAAAAGTTTGTTTCGAGCCCCAGATCTGAAGAAGATGCTTCGAGTCTTTAGAGGTGAGTTTGGGGGACATGGACTCACTGTAGAGGGCGCCGTAATGTAGTTATCACGGTGCTGATGGTAATGCAGTTTGTATCAGGGGTGACATTCTTTCACATGTTTTACTTTTCTTCTAGAGCTGACAGACGTCCAAAGCTACTGGGGTGAGTAGAACCCATGGCCTCTCTGATACCCATGCAAGCCTTTCACACACTTCTCAACAAACATGCATCATTTATCAGGTCTTAGGTGCCCATACCTCTCCTTCCCCTGCTACCTAATGCTCTCAGTCCCCCACCTCCATTTCCTTTGTCCAGTCCTCCAAAAGTCACAGGACCCATTCTTACCTGCTACCGTTGTGCCTTCCCCTACAGTGGATGTGACTCTGAATCCACAGACGGCTAATTTAAACCTTGTGCTGTCGAAAAACCGGAGACAGGTGAGGTTTGTGGGTGCCAAGCTGTCGGAGCCGGCTAGTCTGGAAGAACATTATGACTGCAGTGTCCTGGGCTCTCAGCACTTCTCCTCAGGAAAATACTACTGGGAAGTGGACGTGACCAAGAAGGAGGCGTGGATCTTGGGTGTGTGCAGCACCCCGATGGAACCCATGTTCTCTTTCAGCCAGTATTCCACCAAGCAGGGTACCTACTCCCGGTATCAGCCGCAGAGTGGATACTGGGTGATTGGGTTGCAACGTAAGCACGAGTACAGAGCCTATGAGGACTCCTCCCCGTCCCTGCTCCTGTCCATGACGGTGCCCCCTCGACGCATAGGGATTTTCTTAGACTATGAGGCTGGCACCGTCTCCTTTTATAATGTCACAAACCATGGCTTGCCCATCTACACCTTCTCGAAGTATTACTTTCCTACTGCCCTTTGTCCGTACTTTAATCCCTGCAGCTGCATAGTTCCGATGACCCTGCGGCGCCCAGCTTCCGCCGCCCCTTCCGATAACTAAGCGGATTCCTTCAAACGTGCATTTTCTGCTCTGAGCCTCAGTTCTCTATTCTTAGGACGTTGCCCATGGCTGACAGTGAGCACCCTTGGCCCATCGCCTGGGAAAGTAGTGTTTTCGATTTTGTGTATTTTGTTTTTGGATTGTTTTTTTCTGGGGGTGGGGGGTTGTTTTGTTTTTTTGAAATAGGATTTCTGGAACTCTTTTTGTAGGCAAGGCTGGACTTGAACTCAGATTCCATTGCTTCTCCCTTCTGAGTGTAAAGGCGTGTGATACCACGCCCAGTTTTGGTTTTTGTTGGTTTTGAAACTGGCTGGCCTTGAACTCTGTGATTGGGATGGTAACTGATCCAGAGACCCAATTACAAACGGACATCACCATATGGTCTGCATAAGTAGTGCCACAGACTCAGTCCTTCTGCCTCCTCTCCCAAAGACCCAGTATAGGTCTATCTCACAGCACCTGGCTAAACAGAACATTTGATGACTTTTTTTCTTTACTGATGTCTGTCTGTGGTCAATTGTAAAAAAAATATATATATATATATATATATATATATATATATATATATATATATATATATATAAATTAGATGGGAGGGTTTTTTGTTTTTTGTTTTTGTTTTTTACTAAATATTTAAATCAATAGATTTTTTTTTCTATAGTTATCAAGGTAGTTCTGTATCCTTTTTATTCTGCTCCTGGATCAGCCTCATTGAGTTGTCTCTGTTAAGTTCACCACTGAGTCCTGAAGTAAACTACTATGCATTACGTTCAGCGCTTTATTTTGCTGACTCTACACTTGGTTTTTGTCTGTCTTTATAAACAAAACTACCTCTAACTTTGCATTCTTGTGTTATCTGTCAGGGAATATAAAAAAGAAATTTTGGGCAAGGAATTATATGTATATTTAGAATTACAATAAATCCTAAATATGTATAATTAGGATTGCAATAAAAATAATAAAAGTCAACTGACCCCTATTTTGATGGTTTCAAGAAGAGATTGTAGCTTTTGATTTTCACAATAAATGCTACCACAACCTTTAGCCGTCATAAAATTCTAAGAATGGTAATAAAAAATAGAAGATGTGCCTGAAAGGGAAATAAAGATAAGAGGCTTCAACCAACTGGTATTAGTTATTTTCTAGGAGGAGGAAGAAATGCAGCTAACCACTTTCATGGTGATTTAGTCTGGCCTCCCCCAGCCCGTCTTACTTCTTTTGTAATGCTAGGGGTTGAACTCAGGGCTTTTTATATCAAGTAGAGACATTTTAGAACCAAGTTTGACATCTCCAGTGTGTGTGTGTTGTATTTTGTTACTATTGGGTTTTTTGTTTGGTTGGTTTGTTTTGCGGACTCAGGGTCTCACCAGGTTACCCTGGCTGGCTTTGAGCTTACTGTCATGTCTAGGCTGACTTTAAGCTTGCCTCAGCATCCCCAGTAACTGGCTGTATAGACTCTGCATCTCAGCCTAGAACTTCTCTTTATGCTCAGTCTCAAATCTCAATTGAATGAGCTGCTATGGCTTTTCTGGAGAGGTGCTACAAGCTTTCATATCCAACTGTGAAGAAAGTTCTAGATGTGAAGATAGAAATGAATGTTGAAGGAGACAGGACTGGATTCTTGACACTGCAGCCAAGGGCCACTGGTGGCTTTTGAGTACTCCTGTGTCTTGTAACTGTGAAATATACCCTGAATTTCTATAAAGGCAATGTAAAGTAGCTGTTGTCTTACAATGATGATATTTTGGATATATTATTTTAAATAAAGCTTCTCATTTCCATTGCTTTTGTATTTATTTTGAGATGAAGTCTCACTGTGTAACCCAGGCTACCCCAAAATTAACCCTGTAGTCCACACTAGCCATCAAACTGTAGTGGTGGCTTCCTGCCTTAGCCTTCCAACTTCTGGGGTTACAGGCATCAACCACACCCAGTTTTAGATGGTACTAGGAAGCTTGCACTTATACATTGGCTCCTGTTACACTTCTATTGGATAACTCTGTCAAGATGAACTTTTCTATTACTGAGGAAACCGTAGAATAGCAGTCTTGTACTAGAGTACCAAGGGAGGCTGGAGGTATACCTGTTTATAAAAGAACCTATCTGTACATTCCCGCCCAAACCCCGAGGGCTTTTCCCTATAAATATGTCCCCCTAATTGTGTTCGGGGTTGACTATCTCCTGCATGAGATATGTGTCATCCCTAGAGCTCTGGCCTCCCCCCCTTAAATAAACCTCTTGCCTAATTGCAGCAAGATAGGCTCTCTGTAAGTTCCTGAGTTCAAGTTCTCCCCGTACTAGAGTGAGAGGCTTCCCCAATCCGGGGGTCTTTCAGTAAAAAAAGACCATGATTGAACACAGCTGGGAAACATAGTTAACTACTTTGACAGTCTGGCCTACCTATTCCAGCTAGACTGAACACAGGCTTGGGAAGATGGTTGGAGAGATAGATCATCGTGTCTGGAGAACATTTCTGCTCTTGAAGACTCTGGCCTGTGGTAAAAGCCTAGTGCGGGTTTGTTCTGGGACATGACACATCTGTGGCAACCCAGAAGTACAGGTTCCACGTCCTGATGTGCCCTGAGAGTGAGCAGATGGGCCAGCAACCGCAGGAGTTCAGAGAGCAGAAAGATCTGTGTGGGTAGTTCCTCTCTTCTCTCCTTTGTGTTGTTCAGTAAGTTCCAGGCCAAAGGAGTTCAAGCCCCTTAACTAAATTTGCTTGAAGGCTTCAAGAGGCATCCAGAAAATTAGTCTAGATACCAAATTCTGTAAGCCTTTAGGAAGGCTTGCTGAAGACATCTAGAGCAAGCTTTCAGCCCCAACCTTGTCCAGAGGAATCGTAAGGTAAAAATTGGTTCTATGTTGTTCTTTATGGAGTAAGTTAAGCTACTGTAAAGATGAAGTACATACATCAAACACTAAAGGGGTGTTATCTAATGTGGGTGTTTGGCCCAAGCAATAGAGCAACAATCTAATTCAAAAGGCACATAGGCAGGGTGTTGTGGCACATGCCTTCCTTCAATCCCAACCCTCAAAAGGCAGGGGGAGGAGGACCTCTTGAGCTCAAGGCCAGCCTGGTCTACATAGCTCCAGGTCAGCCAGGGCTGCATAGAGAAACCTTGTCTCATGAAACTTCAAATAAAAGTATAAACAAAATAAAGATAAGAAAGAATGAATCGGAGAAAAGTCATTCAAGATCAAGAGTATCTCTAATTTTTTAAAATGTATTTAAAGTTTTAAACTTTTACCTTAACTCCACGATCCTCATTGAGATAACTTTCATGGAAGGTGGAAGGTGTGGACCAAAATCATTGTCTTTGTCTATATAGATACAGTTTTTCCAAAACAGCTTGCTGTGGAAAACCTGTTTGTCCACAGACTTGGTTATATATGAGAGACTCTGTTTTTAGGCCCCAGCCTGCTCATTCATCCTGTTACATCAGCAAGGCTCCATTTGCCCTCCCCTGTGTCACATAGTAATGTTCCTCTGAGATATTAAATAATAGAGTATCTAGTTCATAAGTAGTGGCCCACAGTATTGCCACTTATTTTATTCTGGCTTTAATTCCCTGATTTGACATAGTTTTGTTTTTTTTTTTTTTTTTAAGACTAAAAACTAGTTCTAAGAACTGGTTTAGCATTCACAAGTAGACCACATGTTAGCTTGTGTAAGGAAGACCCTGGTTTTCATCCTGAGCACCAACAAAAGTCAGAGACAAAACAAAATCATGACAGCATCCGGAGAGCTGGCTCAGCACTTGCTGCTCTCCCGGGGGACCTGAGGTCTGTTCTCAGTACTCAGGTATTCCTTAACAGCTCATACTGTTGTTGCTGGCTTAGTTTTGTTGTTGTTGTTTTGTTTTTTAGATTTATTTATGTATGTGAGTGCACTGTCACTCTCTTCAGGGACACCAGAAGAAGGCATTGCAGATGGTTGTAAGCCACTGTGTGGTTGCTGAGAATTGAACTCAGGGCCTCTGGAAGAGCAATATTATATGTGTGTGTGTGTGTGTGTGTGTGTGTGTGTGTGTGTGTGTATACAAGCTGTTTGATTTTACCGATTAAGACTCGGTAGCCACACACTGTGGTGAAAGCTTAGCCTAGAAAGGCAGAGAACACACCCAGCTGACCTTCCTGCCCCACTGGCACCCAGGGAGGAAGCTCCTTCTACACACTATCTGAAGCATCCTTCAACCCACAGACCTTCCTTTTTACTTAAATTTTCCTCTCAACTGCTTGCTTGCTCTGCCTCTTGACTTATCCTTGACTTTATTTAGCTCTTGTTTACCAAAAGTTCTTGAGTTAAAGTGTGTGCTAGGGCTCATGCCACAACAAGGTTTTTTCACAATCTTGGGGTTTGCAATGTGATCAAATATCCTGTAACACCATAATCCCCTGCAAACTGGTTCCAGGGGACTTGACGCTTTCTACCGACCTCCCTGGACACTGCATTCTCACCCACACACAAACGCACATATTTATACAAAAATAAAAATAATAGCCCCTTGACTTTAATTCCAGCACTTGGGAAGTAAACACAGACAGATCTCTGGATTCAGCACCAGCCCAGTCTGTAGAAGAAGTTACAAGCCAGCCAAGAAATACATAGTAAGACCCTTTCTCAATAATAAAATAAACACTTTAAAAAATGTGTATTATTTGAAAAAAGCAACTTTATTACAGTTATAGTGTAATAAACTATACTGTGACAATTAAGTGACAATTACTTTTTTTTTCTCTAAATCATGGATGTTGGGGTCTGAGAATTGCCACACAAACCACACTTACACCAATCTCAGTTAATCAGAATAGTTTATTGAATGTGCACCGTAACACCAGATACCCAGGAATACAAGAAAGAAAAACCTAACTGTGGGACCAGACTGTCCTCGGGGCAGGCTTTTTATACAAAAGACTAGGTTCAAAAGCTCGAAGGCAAGTGGTGAAGTGGTGCATGTTTGGCTAACTAGACAAAGTATTACCAGACAACCTTTAAGCTGATTGGTCCGAGTGAGAGAGGTAAGGGGTGGTGGACGAGTGGTAAACAGGGGAATTACAGAACATTGAGATAACAGGGTACAGGGGTTCAACCATACATTTTGGGCTTATTAGTAACATTCTTTATTGCCAGATATGGATAATTACTTCTGGGAAGTAGAGTCTGAGTACCTGATCTTAATATCACCTTATGAGTAAAATGGAGACTGAATACAATATGGCTACAGTTATGTTAAAAGGAGCCTCAACAATAAAATAATTCAATGTAAAGAAATCTTAATTTTATGGCAAAAAAATTTATTATCTTACTAACAGTAACAGTTTTTCATTACTTTGCTGTCATGTTAAATGATTAAAAATTAATCTCAGAGCTGGAGAGATGGCTCAGTGGTTAAGAACACTGACTGGTCTTCCAGAGGTCCAGAGTTCAAATCCCAGCAACCATCTGTATTGTGATTTGATGCCCTCTTCTGGTGTGTCTGAAGACAACTGCAGTGTACTTATATGTAATAAATAAGTTCAAGAGGAACTTAAAGGTGAGACGTATCACACACAGGGCCCTGTATTCAATTTTTTTTGCACCAGCTAATTAGATATTCTCTTCCCTGACAACATTTATTGTTTGTTTTTTAAAAAAGGAATTTTTCTGGGTGTTGTTAAACTTTGTGGACTCCACATTTGGTATCTGACATTAAGTTTTATAAAAATCTTGGCTTATTATTTCAACCATTTCCCCTCCTGCTGACCATCTTTATCTTCATTCCTGTTAAGGGCTAGGTAAAATATTAAGGTCTATGTGCACTGTTAAGGCCTAGGTAACTGTTACCTGGCTAGCATGCCATTTTGTGCTGTAACTAATATTATGAGGAAATTTTCTGATATGTCGTTTCTGCTGTTACTGGGAAATTTCCTCATGCTCAAGTTGATTGCATAGCCAATTCTGTCCTGTGCCCCTGGAAACCAATCATAATGGAAGCCAGTAGCCCTGCTTTTATATAATTACCTACAATAAGTTTGAACCCAAACCAACCACCCAGAAATACATCCTGAATCTGTGCAGAAGCTTTTATGGCATTTGCTCTTATGAGAAGCCCCTGGGATGGACCCCAACATATGAGAGACACTTGTACCAATATAAGAAACTAATTGGAATAAGACTTCTATTTTCAGTAGGGGTCAAGTAAAGTTTAAGTTCCCAAGAGTTCCCTGGGAACTGACATCCTAAGATAAGACATGGATTTTAGACAAGGAAAATCTCATCCTGTTGGACAAATTAAGGCATACATGTTAGATAAAGCAAGTTCCCTGCTACAGTTGACTACCCAAACCAATGGGAATGGAATAAGTGTACAGAAAAGACCGGTTCCTAATGGAATCCCCTATCCCTAAATCCTGCATAACTAGACACAGATGCTTATAGATTTTAGACTCGAAAATACCGTAGGGTCGTAACTCAAGCATGGTTCAGCGCCTGAATCATAACCCTGATCGATCAGTCTTTGGAGTGTGATGTTCGACAAACCATTCCTATTTGACTGAGATTAGTGTCTGGGCTGTTTGTGTGGAAATCCTCAGACCCCAACATTTCCTGTATTCCAGTGGTTCCTGTATTCCGTCGCCTCTATCGTTTTCTGGTTCATAGGTTTATTTTCCTTTTGCACTGGACACTGAAGAATTTTAGTTGCCATCTCTTCAAGTTCTGACTCCTCTTTGCAAATTCCCATTGCATTTAGTTTGGCCATGCCCAACCTGTTGCTAAGGTTTGGGTCATGGCACAGAAAGGCACACTGTTTGCCTGTCAGTTAAGCTATGTGGCACCACTGGTAAGCACATTAAAGGTAGTTCTTAGTATCTGACCCTTTCTTTCTTAGAACCTTTTCTCTCTCTGCTAACATTCCACAACTGGTTTTCCTCACTTTTTAAGTTCTAGTCCTTGACATATTAGTCATTGTCGATAAAAGTTAAGAAGGAAACTATGCTTCTGGTCGGACCTTTGCAAGGCTGATGGATTGCCGTGTCAGTGAATGCTGCAAGTTTGGTGATGCAGTCAGTGGGGCTTTCCAGAGGCCAAAGAAAAAGACATCTGAGAACTGTCTATGCGGTTTAGCCGACATGTATTGTGGAGCCTTGGCACGCTCTCCAAGCAGTTCCCCTCTCTTCACATCTTTAGTACCACGGGATGACTTAGGATACCCAGTCACATTGTATGTTACCATGTATGGAAGACACAGAAGTCAAACTTGTAGACAAACAGTAGCCCCACTGCATTTAGTTTGACCTCTGACTACTAATGCACAAAGCCTTTGTGCAGGCACAATCGACTGCTTCTTAGAAGAAAATTTGCCGTGTCCCATTCGCCCTATCAGAAACTGCAACACTGGAAAGCTACAAAGCTCACCGTCAAATTATTTTTGTGAGGTCTTTGGCCCTGTTCGTAGCCCGTACTGCTCTCCCATGCACACGTCTTTGTGCTCATTACGTAAACAGTTTGGAAAGTACAAACAAGCACTGGTTTTCTAACCAAGCAAGAGAGTGTCATCAAGTAGCATTTGAGGCCTGGAGCAGAGATTTCACCTCTGATTAATCCACCCACCTCATTCCACCAATGTATTTGAAAATGTATTGACTCTTTACTTTCTTTCTTTTTTGTTTTCAGTTACTATGAGAAGTTTATCAAACTGCTTCCACATTAAAATATGGATGTTCTTGGGCCAGGGTCATGCATCACTGGTTCCTGAATACTCTTACGGGTTTCCTTTGTATCAACATCAAGGCTACTTTAAGTCTTGAGTCTGCAAGTAAATTTCTTACATGAACGCCCCATACCACTACCTTTTCTGTTTGTTTGTTTTGTTTTGGTGTATGTGTGTCTGTCTGTCTGTTTTCTTTCTTCAGCTCATGTTTAAGCAGTCATGATGGTGAGACTTTATGGGCATAGCTTCTGATATTGCTGGGAGACACAGTCTCACAGCAAACTCCCTGATCCTCTGACTCTTACAGTCTTCCCCCTCTTCAGCTATGTTCCCTGAGTCTTAGGTGCAGGAGTGGTTGGTAGATGCATCAGTTGGGACTGGACTCCACAGCTCTGCATTTTGATTGGTTCTGGTTTTTTGGAATGGTCTCCATCTGTTACAAAGAGAAGTTTTCATGGTGAGGGGTGAGTGTTTGGCCTCAGGCAGTTCATATTTCCAAAACTGATGACAGTCTTAGCCCAAATCAGGCTGAACTATAGAAGGATTTCTGTTAACTAAAAGCCAGCTTTCCTAACTGAACTCTGGGAAGGACGCGCTTCCCTTGCCTCTGGTAAGAGGGACATAGACCTGCGGCTGCGTATCAGAGCCCACGCTGGCCTCCATGTTCCTACAAACCCTGTTCACAGTACCCTGTAAACATTCCAACACCCTCGAGCCAGCTCTTTTCAGCGCCCCGAGCTTCCTCCTTCTCAGGTCCTCTTTGTTTTCTATGTAAGGACAAGGTTCCCCCACCCCACTATCTTGGTGATATGCACTATTCTCTCCTATTGTTCTCACTTTTGTTCTTGTTGTCCACAACAGATCTGATCATGTCCAGTCTGTTTCTGCTCTGGACTCTTACATGTTCTGGATGTTCTCTCATACATACTTTATACATTTTATTTATAGATACTATATATTATATTGTATATCACATTATACATTATATTGTGTATATTAGATATACTATATAGTATACAGTATATTATATACACACTAATAAATAACATATTCATATTATATATATTTATATATATGAAATAAAACCTTTGCCTTAATCATGGAGCAGCCAATCTGATGGTTTCTTACTGCACCCCTCACATAGAACGAGGACTACATTTATCTGTGGGAATAACAACAAATGTTTGGATTGTTTCAGGAATTGGGCTGGTTGTAGGTTCCCCTTTAAGGTCTGTGATTTTGTGAAAGCTAGGCTGACAGACTTCAAATTGGCAGTTAAGGAGACTAGGCCTAAGAACTGGGCCTAGTTCAGGCAAGTCAATTACTAATAGAAAAAAACCCCAGACTTCAGCCTTAATGCCCAGGAAACGGAATGTCCTAGCCACCTGGCCTGAAGCAAGGACTATGGGTCAGCAGCAGTTTCCAGACTTCCTCAGTACCAGTCCCCAGACCTCCCCAGCATGTTTGCAGCCCCCACACCCCGGTAACAGAAGTCTTAGATTCCATAGAGGTGGACTCATAGATTAACATGGAGGTCACCTACCCCGGAATTCCCTAATGTGCTTTAAATCAGGCCTGCAAGCTCACTTGGGTGTCTCTGTCTTTGTAATGGGAGACCCATGCTGGACGTCTGCAGACTTCGATCTTGGTGTTTTTATACCATTCCCGGTATATTCTTCAGCGAATCGTGGACCCTTACATCTTCACTAGCAGCAGCTTCTGTTCCAGGCAAGGTTTTGCTCTCTCTTGTTGATTGTGTTGACTTGATAATTCTTTGCATATAGAGCTGTCCCTCAGATTGGGGGTGGGGGATGGAGATGGAGAGGTAATATATGGTAGCTTAGGAGAAACCGTTGCCAAGAGATAAGCGAACTGGCTTTACTCGGATAGGCCAAGAGTTGCACCTGTTTGCTAAAAGGCAAGGTGCCTTGGGTCCTATGCTTGGTGTGGCATGAGGGGGTGCCCCAGCCGGACCATATTGGGGCATCTCTCCCCCATAGAGGAATCATCCATTCACCGGGTCTAGTATAGAATGGAGTTTATTTGGGGGCATGGGAAAGGGAGTGGGGAGAGAGAGAGAGAGAGAGAGAGAGAGAGAGAGAGAGAGAGAGAGAGAGAGAGAGAGAGAGAGAGGAGGGAGGGAGGGAGGGAGGGAGGGAGAGAGAGAGAGAGAGAGAGAGAGAGAGAGAGAGAGAGAGAGAGAGAGAGAGTGAGAGAGAGGGAGGGAGGGAGGGAGGGAGGGAGGGAGAGAGAGAGAGAGAGAGAGTGAGAGAGAGGGAGGGAGGGAGAGAGAGAGAGACCTATAAGCAGGAAACTCGTGGAGAGGGGGTTGGAGGAAGGAGAGAAAAAAATGGTCAGAGAGAGCAAGGAGGGGCCAAACAGTCCCTTTTATAGCAATCCAGGCCTACCTGGCAGTTGTTAGGTAACTGCTGGGCGGAGCCTAGAAGGAATGCTAATGCTAATTTCGGAGAGAATAGGGGTGTGGACACTTGAGATTGTAAGTGGATGAAGGGCTGGGCACACCCTAGATTCTATTTTCATAACCAAAAGTCTATTGTTATTCATAAATTAAACACTTGTTCGTGCTTTTAAAAAAATGTGCCTCTATTGTGTTCTTGGATTCTCTATCTGAACACCTTTAATGGTTAAGAAACTCAGAGACCACCCTCAGAAGGTGACAAGACAGAAATATCACTGCGGCCTAGCCTGAAAAAACGATGTAAGAAACCCTATAGCTTGCCGGGCCGTTGGTTTGATTTTCGGCTCACACGTTAATAAAAATTTCTCCTGTTTCTTCTCGTGGCTGCCTTCTTGCTGAGTGAAATCTTCCCTTAACATGGCCTTTACCCACCTGATATATAAAAGTGACAGCGCTTAGCTATGACTAAGAAGAAAGTTGTTCGCGGCCGCTGAAAACTTCACCTCTAGGTTAAGGCTTCAGTTCGCCCCCTGGATCACCAGGGTCCCTGCATCGCCCTCTATCGGTGGCCTAGAGCTTTGCCGGCACTTGGGACTCAAAAATTTCTTCCTCTTTCCTGTACGGGTTGGTCGGGAGTTTCAGTTTCTTTTCTCGGCAGCCAGAAAGGGAGGGGTTGCTGGTTAGCTGATGAAAGCCTGCCCCTGGCTTTAACTCACCGCTTCAGCCTGCAGAAAAGTTGTCACCTTCCGGGCCTGAGGTGAGGGTCCAAAGGTGGGTATGCGCGTGAAAGTTTGTCCAGGGCGGAGAAGGGAGACCCTGGAAAGAGAGAACACAGTCAGTGAAGCTTAGAAGAGGCTTAGTGCTCGCAGATCACAAACCGCTGTAATCTGAAGTTGAGAAAAAGAGTTTCGGGAGGAAACAACTTGAAAGTTGAGCAGGAAGGTCTTTTCTGGAGAAGCCCCCTCCTTCGCCTGGGCAAGCACTTCCCGTTTCTTGTAAACAGGTCAAGAATCCCCCCCCCCCCCACTTCCTTGTTCCCTCTCCCCTCTGCCTACTAGATACTGTAGTTTCAGGGGCTTGCAGGTAAGAGGAGTCTCTACCCCCCTCCTTGCACCCACAGAGGGGCTGTCAGTGACATCCTAAGCCCTTGGTTTACTTGAAAACTAGCAGTATGGATACCTGCCCCTGCGTCACTTTTTAACCGTATGTACCTCTGGAGCGCCACTCTTAGGACTCTGTTTTCACCTTTATACGTTTAGGTAACGTATTCATTATTTAGTTTTGAGACTGGTCTCACTGCATTACTGAGGTTGGCCCCGGCTTTCTGGGGTCAAATATCATCCTGCCTCAGCTTTGTAAGTAGCTGGGACTGCAAGCCTGTGCTTCCCCAAACCCCCTCCACCTGCTTGTTAATGTTTCGGTAGCCATAAGAGGTCCCGGTGTCCTCATCTAGCTTAGGCCTTAATGATCATTCTTCTTGCTTGGGTCTTTGCCCTGAAAGTTAGATTGGTTCCTTGTTTGCCTACTCAGAGACAGTTAGCAAGAGTTAGCTATTGCTGGGGAGAGAGAGCCCTAGGTGTGTTACTGTTCTTGGTAAGATATTGGTCCTGAATATTTTCTAGGTTAGGCTAACATATGGGCATTTTGTGCCTTGATGGATTGATTAAACACCCGCCATTGTCCACCTGCCTTGTTCTAGTCTGCACTGGAATGCTGGGAGGTTTGGACATGGGCAAACGCAGAAGATAATCGGGGTCTCTTTATTTCATATATATGTGAAAAATGTCAATGGAAATAAAGCATGTTTCTGGCATGAAAATAAAGTGTAATAAGCACTCCTTCAATATTTACTTAATATGAAATAAATCTACAAGCTCATACCCCAGCTAGGAATGACAATTAAAAACTCAGTAGCCTATAGATTATCCAAGAGGATAACTAATGCTGTGGTTTATAGTTTTAATTGCAGCTTTTTAGCTTTAGCTTTTAGACAAGCAAACTGTTCAGTAGAATCTCTTTTTATTTTGTTTTGGGTTTTGGAGACAAGGCTTCTCTGTGTAGCCCTGACTGTCCTGAAACTAGCTCTGTAGACCAGGTTGGCCTTGAATTTAGAGATTTACCTTCTTCTGCCCCCTCCCCCAACTGCTAGGGTTAAAGATGCATTTCACCCCCCCCCCCCAGGCTATTCAGTAGAATCTTAAGATTGTGAGGAATTTGAAGCTTTAACTCAGTGGGCTTTCATTAAAACTGAGAGGAAGATGTTCCTGAGGTGCTTCAGAGAAAGCAACAGGATTTTTCAAGGCAGGGTTTCTCTGTGTAGCTTGACTGTCTTGGAGCTCACTCTATAAACCATGCTGGCTTTGAACTCACAGAGATCAGTCTACTTCCTGCCTTTCTAGTGCTGGGATTAAAGGTCTGCACCACCATTGCAATGCTTTTTGTTTTGTTTTAACAATGGAAGCCAGAAAACACACCAGTAAACCTGCCAGGTGCCAAGCAAAGTGGCTGCCCCACCCTGTGCTGAATGGCCAGCTACTGGGAAGAAAAGTGAGACTTTGTCCATTCCGAGTGTGCTTTGCAGCCCCAGCTCTTCTGTTGTTGGCCTGCATGTCTGCATGGGGCTCAGACTTGTGTTAACTGTGTTTTCTGTTCTTTCTTCCTACTCTTTGCTGTGCCCCCACTGCATCCTTCATCTGGATTATTTCTGTTCCGTTCACCAAATTATTACTGGTTTGTTCTTTGTTTCAGATTCTGTCTAGTCATGGCTGAAAATTGAGCGATTTCAACCTCTATATTGTCCACTTTAAAGGATACTCAGTGGCTGTGTTGTTCTGGAGTTGCCCTGGAGAACTGATTCACCATCGATTCATAATCTTCCTTGCTGTCCAGCAGTCCTTAAGAAAGAAGAGCTTTAGAGGTTAAGACAGGAAAGACAAGGCACAACATAATGGCCACAACAGGTCCGACAGATGTACAGAAGGAGGCCGCTTGCACTGTCTGCCAAGAGCTTTTGACAGAACCCCTGAGTCTAGGCTGTGGACACCATATATGCCAAGCCTGCCTCACCATGAACAAGAACTCGGTGATCAACCCCAGAGGGAAGAGCAGCTGTCCTGTGTGTGGTACTAGATTCTCAACTGAAAATCTACAGGCTAATAAGCATCTGGCAGATGTAGTAGAGAGACTCAGGCAAGTCGAGTTGGACTCTGACATCAGGAAAAAGAGAGATCTCTGTGTACACCATGGAGAGAAACTCCTTCTCTACTGTAAGGAGGACAAGAAGCTCATTTGCTGGGTTTGTGAGCGTTCTCGGGAGCATCGTGGTCACCAAACCTTCCTCCGGGAGGAAGCAGTTAGGGAACATCAGGTAAGCCAGTGATGGAGAAAGATTAGGGTAGAAAGTGACTCTTGGTAAGAAATACTACCTTTCCATCATTCCTGATTCACATTGCCACTAGATTCCTAAGGCCTAGAAATGTCTTTTCTTTCAGTTCATATAATGGTTGGCCTGCAGTATGCACAATCTCTTAACCAAGAACACAAGGTTTGTGGTCACTTTCCCTTGTGTTGCTTGGGATCGGGAATGCTTTCTCTGCTCCTCTCAGCAGAAAAACTGCAGGGGACCACTATGGATTGAATGTGAAGATAGGGTTGCTTTGCTGCATGGTATATATTTATTCCAAAGGAAGACAGTGTGTAGCTGATGACTCTACTCCTCTAGGGATAAAGAATGCATTCATTCACCTTACACTTTCTTCCATGTTGTAAACACTAGGCATCAACTTCATAGCTTTTATAAACTGGTCTTTTCTGGGATCAGAGTGGTTTCTTTGTTAGTTTTCTGTCTAGGTGGAAGGAATGACAGATATGATTCCTTTTACACAGGAGACTCTCCAGAAAGCTCTCATGAGGCTGAGGAAGGAGCAGGAGAAGGTGGAGACATTGGAAGCTGACATCAAAGAAGACAGAGTTTCCTGGAAGGCAAGAATCCCTTCCCAAGTAATGCTGAGAGCAATTTTAGGATGACCTTCATTGAACCTAATCCAATTAGGCCCTTTGTCTTTGTTTGCTTGCATTCAATAAGCCCAAAGCTCTCTGACAAGTTACTTTTCAGGGATGAGGGATGGGAGCTTATTGTTGTAAATACAAATACATATTTGAAATTGAATGCAAAGATAAACTACATAACATCAAAGACTGGAAGAGACCATGCAAAACAAAAAAACAAGTGAAAATCCCCTCCAAACCAGGAGTACTAACGTAGGGAGACAGAGTGCCCAAGACATCCATCTACAATCTGAGCCTCATCCTAATCTCACATTATTGTTGGATGTTCCTTAGATAAGACAAGGAGAAGGCTGTTTATTTATTCTTCTTGTGTGGGTTTGTTTGTACTAAAGGGAAAACAGAAGATAAGAATAGCACCCCTCAAATTGCTGTTGTATTCCTATGTCTCCCTTGGTTTGAAGTCCTACTTAAACTGACATCTTCCTTCAGCCTAGCAGACTCATTACCCAACCCCCCCCCACCCCCTCTGTCCATTCCTGCAGTACCAGATCCAGACGGAGAGACAAAGGATACAAACAGGCTTTACTGAGCTTAGAAGAATCCTGGACAAGGAGGAACAGAGGGAGCTGCAAAGACTCGGGGAAGAGGAGCAGATGATACTAGAGAGCCTGGCTGGGGCGGAGACTGAGCTGGCGCAGCAGAGCCAGTTGTTGGAGGAACTCATCTCAGATGTTGAGCATCGTTGTGAGTGGTCAGACACAGAGCTGCTGCAGGTACGAAGGAGCAGCTCACCCCAGAGCGCAGAGACATTTTCTCTTCCCTTCTTGGAGCTAATAACACAGTATTGAATGGAACTCATGGAAAAGAATATTCTCTTCTTTCTCTTCTTCTGCCTTGGGGGACACCATTCAGTTTTTCCCCATTAAGTATTATATTACCTGGTGTGGCTAGGTGCTGAAGGGAGGCGATGTTACTCATCTTTGACAGGCTACAGAGGGTACCTTCTAATCCCACCTGCTCTCTGCCTGTTTTTACATGAAAGTATGTGGAAGTTTGTCAAATGCTTTTTTTGTTTGTCTGTTTGTTTTTTTGTACCACAACTTCGATTGTGTGGTTTTTATTCTTTATCCTATTAATATGGTCTGTCACTTTGATTGGTATCTTCATGTTGAACCAGACCTCACTTATGGGATAAATATTTGTTCATGACTATAATGGCCATGGGTTTTCATTTTTGTTTTGTGATTTAAATCTTTTAACTACTTTTTTATTGTGTGCAGTATGTGTATGCATGCATGCAGGCCACGGCCCTCAGGTAGAGATCAAAGGACAGCTTGTGGGGAACCTGTCCTCTCCTTTCACTGTATGGGTCCCAGGGACTGAACTCATGTCATCAGGCTTGGGAGCACGCACCTCTCTATCCACTGAGCCCTCTTGACTGCCCTGTTACATTTCTGTTCCCAAGCACCCTAGTGCCAAGCTCTGTCCTCATTCCAGGGATGCTTCTGTTGCTTTACCAATTTTGGTGTTGCCTATTCTTCCAGCATTTTGTACAGCTCAACAGTGATGCCCTGGTTGACCTTGGCATGAACTTTGACTTCCAAATCTAAGCTTTTTGCATGTTGTTTTTTTGAATCAGTTTGGTTGGTTCCCTACTTCTGTGAATTTGTTCGTCTCCTCTAACTTACCTAATTTTTCTTGTTTTTAAATAACATAGTAAACTGGGGTGGGAATCCAGGGCTGCACACTAGCTAGGTAAGCATCGTACCCTAGCTCTTCATGTTTCTTTTAATTTGTTGTTGTTTGTGTTTGATTTTTTTGTTTTGTTTTGTTTTGTTTTGAGATTGGGTCTCACTATATAGCCCTGGCTGGCCTGGGATTCGTTATGTAGACCAGGCTGTCCTTGAATTCATAACTTGTTCCTCTGCCTCCTGAGTGCTGGGATGGAAAGTGTGACCCACCATGATTCTTTTTAACTTCTTTAATTTGGTGGCAGTGTCTCATCTTTTCTTCCCTCTTCATTTGGAGAGGTTTGAAAAACTTACCTCTTTAAATTTTCTCCTAGTGTGTCTAGCCTGAGGGTTGCCAGTTGTGTTGATATTTTGGCATAACTTTAAAACAAGGAAAGAGGAAAGAAACTGTATTTTAGCCTGTATTTTAGTTTTGCCTGTGAGTATCTGTAACATCAGCACTTAAGAGGCTGAAACAGGAGGTTCAGCGCCACTCTGGTCTATACTTAGAGAAGCATCTAGAAAGAGCAAACTTACTCTTGATTCTCTGATTCTACCTTCTCCTCCTCCTCCTCCTCCTCCTCCTCCTCCCTCTTCTCCTCCTCTTTCTTCTTCCTCTGCTGCCTTCACTGCTGTTTCTTCTTCTGCTGCTTTCCCTCCTCCTTTGCCCCCCCCCCGTCCCATCATTGCTTTAATTCTCACACTTTGTGACTTGTGTATTTTTTTTCTTCTCCCCAGGATATAAGTGGTATCTTGAAATGGTGAGTATGGGTGACCCCAAGCAGTGCTTTTGTGTAATAAAGATGAGTTAGTAGCTGGCCTGATTAGTTTTACCAGTTTAACACAAGTCAGTGTCTCAATTGAGCAAACCAACCCATTAGACGGACCTGTAGGCAAGTCTGTGAGGCATTTTCTTCATTGGTGGTTGTTGAGGAGGACCTAGTGTCACGCTGGGTCCATGGTCCTTGATTGTATAAGAAAGCAGTTTGAGTAGAGGGCATGAGGAAGAAGCCATTAAGCATCACTCCTCCGTGGTCTCTGCTTCAGTTTCTGCCTCCAGGTTCCTGTCTTGAGTTCCTGCCCTGACTTCCCCTCATGGTGGATTGTGATCCAGACATGTAAGATGGAATAAATAAACCCTTTCCTCCCCAAGTTGCCTTCAGCCATGGTATTAGCAAAAGAAACCCCGACTAAAACAGGAACCATACACACATTTTTATACCACTGGGAAAAATATGTCCCAGATCAGGAGCATTTGGATGCCACATCATCATCACCTAGAATTGCTGGTCCCAGGTGAAGACTCCATTGTTTCATCCCCATGGAGAATGAACTAGATTCAGTGGTAGTGAATGTGGCAGTTATAAGTCAGAGTTAGGGCACTGAGGGAATTAGAGATTTCAGAGTCAGTTTCTATGACTTCTTGTCACTATTACACACCGCCTTTCCGCTACCAGCCCTGGATCTCCTGCTTCCTAGGTGTTTCTTATATAGCAAGTCTTACCACGGCATAAGGCAGGCCACGGGGACTGCTTTCCGTACTCACTGCTGAGTATAGAAGATTTCTACCGACTTTTTAAAACAGACACACACCTTGGCATTTGTGGTTCTGATCCGAATTTCTGATGATCAATCTTTTGCTTGGCATACTTTACAAACTCTTGTGTTAAAGTGTGAAGTTGTCGATCTAATAGCATGGAATTCATTTAGAAACATGAAATTAGAAGCGTCATTTAAGGTTTTTTTCTTTTTTCTTTTTTGTGACAAGTTTTCATGAAGCCAAGGCTGGTCTTGAACTTGCTAAGTAGATGAGGTTGACCTTAGCTCTTGAGCCTTCTGCCTCTGCCCCGATTGCTAGAACAGACAGGAGCCACTGAGTCTGGCTGACCACATTCCTTTTAAGCCATAACTTTTCTGTTGCAAGACTTTTCCCCATAATACCCTGTTATCTCTGATGTGGCCCATACATCAGAGTTGAGGCTTTCTTCTTCCCGAAACCATCTGTTGTCTCTATGGGGCAAGGATGGGAGGGAGGTACCACAGGAACCCAGGCTTTTGGACTACTCACAAACTCACGGGCTGTCTGTGCAGAGCCTTATATCACAGGCAGGACCTTCAGTCTTGTTCTCAGTCTCCTCGAGAACTAGTATGTCCTAACTGCACCCTCAGTTCTGTGACAAAGTCTTCCCACTGCTTTTCACCCAAATTTACATTATTTCCAAGAGATTTCAAAAGAGATGAAAGTCACCCAATATTTAGAAGAAGCAATTGTGACTTCAAGAGATGTACTTCCACCCAGTGTCACAGGGAACATTTCACAGAGACCTATGGCTTCTGGTTTCCCAGTCAGGGCTTTCCCTTAGGCTCCTCAGGAATCAAGCACATCAGAGATAAAGCCATTGTGTTATTGAGACAGTAAAGTGACAGATGTAAAGGTTAAAATATTTCTCCATCCCTAGGAGTCAGATCTGGACACTGAAGAAGCCAAAAGCGGTTTCTAAGCAACTGAAGATGGTATTCCAAGCGCCTGATCTGAGTGGCAAGCTCCAAAAGTTTAGAGGTGAGGAGATCCATGGGACAGTGCCTATGATACAGATGGCAGGGAAGTCAGGGAGGGGGCATTCTGTGCGTAGGGGGGATGCGGCTGTGTCTGAGGGAGCACCATCAAGTGCTCTAGTTTACCAGAGAGCCTTTTTAAAGGTCTCATCTGCCTCTTCTTGTACCAGCCTTTCTTACCTCTAGAGCAATGTATTACCTCTTTCAAATTTTTGCTTCTAATAAAAATCACCAAATCTGTTTATCATTTCAGAGCTAGCAGCTGTCCGGGCCTACTGGGGTAAGAAGTTGCAGATGTTGAAATCACTGTATTCTGATCACCTTTTTCAAGTGTTCAGTGAGGCTTCATCACCTTTGCCTCCAGAGTTACCTCATACACACAATGTATTCCTCTAAGGCTTTGTGTGGTGGTACATGCTTACAATCACAGCAGTAGGGAGATGAGGCAGGAGAATCACCAGCCTAAGGCTAACCAGGGACACTTAGCAAGATCCCTTATTAAACAACAATCATGTAACAGTTTTGTATTGTTTTACCATCTCCCACTGTCAATCAGTACTATCTTCCCCCAACCTTTCCAGTGTTGGCTTTTCGAAATGTTTCTTAAACAAGCTACCTCCATATCTACCACCTAATCTTTTTCTCTCTCTTTTTTTCCCTGCAGTGGACTTCACATTTAATCCAGAAAACCTAAATTTGAATCTTATTCTTTCAGAAGATCACAGACAAGTAACATCTGTGTCTATTTGGCCCTTTAAGTGTTGTAATAATGGCATCTTGGGCTCCAAATGTTTTTCCTCTGGGAAACATTACTGGGAAGTGGATGTGTCTGAAAAGAGTGCCTGGATGCTAGGAGTTTACATGAGAAAACGTACTTTAAAGTTTGACGTCAGACGATGCAAAAGTCAGCCAAATGGTTATCACAGATACAAACCACAGAATGGCTACTGGGTTATAGGGTTGCAGGATGGATCCAAGTACAGTATCTTTGAGGATTCTTCTAACGGTGATCCTACAGTTCTGAACCCCTTTGTGGCCACCCCTTTCCATCGGGTTGGGGTTTTCCTTGACTGCGAAGAGGGCATAGTGTCCTTCTTCAATGTCACAAACCACGGGTCACTCATTTACAAGTTCTCCCAGTGCTGCTTTTCCCATCCTGCCTATCCATACTTCAATCCTTGGGACTGCCCCGCCCCCATGACCCTGTGTCCTCTGAACTCCTGAGTTTTTTCATTCTCATCAATCCCTGGTCTTACTTCTTGCCTTGATGCTCGCCTTCTGGATGTATCTGTGCTGCTAGGTCATCTTTTCCCATGGTCTCCCTTCTGCCATGCTTGGATGTGGTATATCTGGCATCATTGAGAAGAGATGCTTACCACTTCCTCTAACTCATAGTCTCAAAGACAGCTAATCAAGCCTAAAGCTAGGTCAGTATAACATCCATGCCCTCCGACTTCCGTATTTCCTTTTGTCTTGAAGAAAGGTGACAAAGTCTTTTAGACACTAACTCATCGCTGTTGTTTAAGACAATCTGTAAGAACTGGACCCTGACCACAGCTAACAAGTTTTTAACAATATGTTGCTCAGGATACCTTACATTCAACAGGAAGTCGAGGAATAGAAAATATGGACAGCAGTATGGAGCCTAGAGTTGAGGTTATATCTAGTATACAAATTCAAATGCTGCCTCTTACGCACCAATATATTCTGAGATCCTTAAACTGAAAATTGAAGTGCATCTGACTTAAGAGCATTGTATGAAACTAGATATCTGTAAATATAAAATACCCATTTGACTGTCTTGTATATAATAATATAGTCCTTTGTACTCAATGGGATATTTTGTGGGATGTTTGGAGCACTTTAAATACCTGTTGTCTTCAAATGCTACTTTTTATTCCTTGCCAGTTTGATACCATATGTATAACCTGATGTGGAATAGGTCTGATTAAAAAAAAATGTTGGTCTTCTATGTCCTTCTAAATTATTACAATTCATTTGAAGTATTGTTACTAGCCAAATTCTGTTTGGGAGAAATAAATGGCAAGTCACATTATTGGAGAAATCAAGTAACAATGGTGTTATGTTGAAAAATTTATTATCAAAAGATTGAGAGAGAGAGAGAGAGAGAGAGAGAGAGAGAGAAACATCCCCCCCCCCTTTTTAGGTACCTTTCTCATTGCTAAGACGTTTGGGTCTGTCTGAAGTTGGTTCCTTCCACTGTGCTTTAGGTTTATTCTGCAGGTTTATGGAACAAGGAGGCCTAGACACTGAGTGAGCAGCATTCATAGACACCCAGGTTGTCTGGCTGAACCAGTGCCACTCCCTTCCATGTAGTTTAGGCCACGTCCCCATCTCCTTTGCTGCAGGGCTGTTGCACCAGCTGGAGGACTTATTACCCCGACAACCACACCCATGTCTCTTCTTTTTGGCATCCTTATGAATAAGACTTCATATAGTGCGAAACAGGCCAGGGTTGCACTGCCGAGTCAGTATTACAGGAAGGGAAAAGAGACAAATGCTACCGAAGAAATGCAAGCTCTGACTAGATGCTCTGAAGCAAAATAAGAGGACACCCATCAGCTGACTCAGAATAAAGCAGTGTACTATAAACCACACTAGAGGGCATGGGAATGATGCCTGGATCTCAGGAAGAACTCAACATACACCCACAGACGACCCTGGAAGGAATCGAAGTAACTTCCCTGTTGAGAGGAGATTGTCCTTCAGACTTCATGTTAAGGGGACAAAACCATAAACAAAAACACAGCACGGGGCTTCAGTGTGCATATGTCTTACTCCTTGAGAACAGTTTTTTTTTTTTTTTTTTTTTTTGAGAAGCCCAGACCCATACACTCAGGTGTGTCTTTCTTGGGGCCTCCCCACCCCCTCCCTCTTGAATAAACCAGTATTAAAATATCTCTATTGAACTGCAGCTGTTATGAAAATAAAGTAAAAGAAAGAGCTCAACCACCTGTAGACTAAAGGAGGACTGAAGGTAAGTTGGGAACAAACCCGGTCTCAGACTTCTGGCTCCTCCATCATAAGAAAGAAAATATTCTTAATTTTTTTTTTGGAATTTAGAGTATTTTATTTATTTATTTTTCTTACAACTTTATTTGAAAAAGAAAGATACATGTACAGATTTTTAAAAGCATTTTAGCATAACACTATATGGATATATTTTTGTCAGTACTTGATTTTTTTAGAGATTTGATGGCATGCATTGAAATCTTACTAGTTACCATGAGCATAAAGTACATGTAGAACTGAACATAACATGGAAACAGTCAAAGATTTTCTTAAACATAATAATTTTTGAATACCAAAAACTGCCACAAGGCTATATTCTTACTTCTTGAATTATTAATGTTTTAAGGTCCAGGTGTACCACACTCTGAGAAGGTGCCATACATTTATTTTTTTCCTAAGAAGAACTGAGGCTTTCATTTTTTTTTTTTTTTTGGCTTTTGTTTTTCTTGAGCTTCATCTGGCCTGTGAGTTGTTTCTGGGGGTGTTCAGAGCTTTCTGGGGTTAGTTTTTCTTAACAGAGGACACGGACTCCCACCGAACACAATTATGGAGGCAATACGAAAAGAAAAGAAGACTGGACAGCTATGAAGTTAGGAACATTTATTTTTAGTAAACTGTGAAAACAACCCAAAGCTCCAATTCTGCAATCCAGATATTCCATTTCTTAAAACAAAATAGAGTAGTGGTTTTGAAGTGAACCAATATATATTCTTTATTGTTTTTTTTTAAACAGAGTCGTACTCTGTATAGAACGGTGGCTTCAAATACACAGCAATCTTTCTGCCACAGCTTCCCAGATGCAGAACAGCAGTTTTGAGCTCCCATGCAAGGTTCTGATACACAGTCTTAATGATCACTTAATTTAGCCACAGTGATAAGGCCTCATGATGATGCTTCTCCTTCATTCTTTGATGAAGAAGCATCCTGACAAAACTGGCCTACAGCTAAGGGTGCATTTCTTAACCAGAGACTCCTACATCTAATTTTCAGAAATAATAGACAAGTGGTTGAAGATCTTTCTTTAACCTTTGTTTTCATTGATGAGCAGAAGGAGGTATAGGGACTTGACAGCTGGTGCAAGTAGCTCAGTGGTAGAGCATCTCCTCGCCTCCTCCCCTCGTCCCCTCGTCCCCTCCTCACCTCCTCACCTCCTCACCATCAGTAAGGCCTTGGCTTCCATCTCTGGCATGAAGAAGAAGCGAAGGATTTTGCAGCAGTATTTTCTTACACAGTGAGTACTCAGATATTTGTGCTTAACTATATGGAAAGTGATTTACTAATCTAACCTAAAACAAAACTAAATGCCCCCCCCAACCCCGCAAAAAAAGAGAGAAGAATATGTCCTAGAGAAATGAATATATCCTATTTTCCAATAAAAGACATTCACACAGAAGGACCAGAGACAGGAAAAACAACGATAAAATGGTACAGATGAGCTCAGGCATCTGACATACACATCTGAGGCAGAGGCCCTGCACAGAAATGGGAAGGTTAAGAGTCTGGCCAGCATATTGTCATTGGCTCTGGGCTTCCCATGGGATTAAAATATGGAAAAACCCTATCAGGAAAGGAATTTACACAGAATCTGTACATAAGAGTCCCATGGTGGGAAATATTGTAAAATGAGAGAGTGCCAGCTGTATAGTCGAGGAAAACACCAACACGACAGGGTGGAACCGTCAGAGAGAGGGTCAAGACATTGGGCTTGTCTGTGAAAGGACACTCCTCAAAAGCATTGTACACAGACTTTCCCCACAACCTTATAACCCAGAAGCCATATTTAGGTCGATAACGTGAATCATTTCTAATACCCAAAGAAAATAAGGGTTTAAATGTTTTGGCATTTGAACGAAATATTGGATTGAAGAGATAGCTTCCATCACTTAATCCTAGAACCCAAGTACCCTTTCCAGACACATCTACTTCCCAGTAATGTTTTCCTGATTGGATAGCTGGGTATCCCAGGACACCTTCATGACAGTTTTCATATTCAAGTGCAAAGTTTATTGCTTGGTGGTCTTCATATCGTATCTGTCTTTTGTCATCACTAATGGCGATGTTTGGATTGTTGTTTTGAACCAGCGTCACTTGAACTGCATGAAGCGACAGGAATGCATGTCATGAGGAGCATAGGAAACAGCCTTATCTGTGATCTTATTAACAGAAGTCTAGGAAGAAAGCATACAGGCACTAGAGAGAACTTTGTGCAGAAGTCATAGGAGAGGAGGAGCATTACATATTTTTTGGAGAAGCAATAGGAGGCCGAACAGAAATATAAGCTCTGCAAGACAGTAAGAAGCTGGTAACTTGCGATGCTGTAATTTTCCTTACCCCAGTAGTGTTGGGCCTCTGTGACCTCTGAAATGGGGTAAAAATTTACAATATTAAATGAAAGCAAAGGCATTGTAAAGTGCTTTTCTTCTCTGAATCAGGGGAAGAACTGGAAACCATACTAGGAGCAAAAGTGAACGGTCATTTCCCATCTGAGATGGTCAAATCACCAGTAGCTGGTCTCTACTCTTCCTTGTCCCTATCTAGAAACCACTAGAATCCCACAGCCAACTCATGTAGCATAACCCTCTTCACCTTGTAACACTTGTAGCATGCCTTGCAGATCAGGGGCTCGGAATACTCTTCTTCGTTCCTTGGAGATGGTTTTGGGCTTTCTCATTGAAAAAGCATGACTCCTAGGAATAAAGAGAAATTACTAGCTGATCTACAATCCCTCCCAGTGACTCCCATCTAATCTTTCACTTCCTCTCATTTCCATCCACAGATAAACTTGAGCTCTGTCAAGGATGCTGAAGAGCTAGAGAGAGGGTAGATCACATCATAAATACAATCATGTCTCCTTCAACTTATTTTCAGTGTAGTGTTGGGAAGGCCTTACATTCTCAGGACCATGGTTCTTGCCTTCTAAAATTAAATAATTATTTTCTCCCACTCTGTCTCCTTGAACACACAAGAGATGATGAAGTAATAAATCTTGAAGCAAGCCAAAACTAATGCCTAAAAATAATGTGTGGAAAATATTCCCATAAATGTTAAATATGCGAAATATGTCAGAAAAAAGTCTAATGTCTTCAAAACCTTTAGCCAATATGGTGACTTACAAATAACATCTGATTTTTCAGGTTATCTGAAAGAAATTACAAACAGTTGGAAAAGATGAGGACAACGAAGACTAATGTGATTCCAGTGTCTCAGGAAAATCCTTGGTGTGGCTGGTTGAGTGTGCCACACAAAGATACCCTCTACCTACATACCCATGGAGTATGGGAAAGAAAAGGATAGTTGATCAAACCTCTATCAGAAAGCATTATGTGCAAAGAGTCAAGGCTAATTTTGTAAATCTAAATATAACAACAGGGAAAGACTGAATACCTTCTAGTCTCAGAAGAAAATAATGTGTACATATAGGAATTTCCACAATGGACAATTCTGTGCATGTAACAGACATACAAGACACATCCCATCTACCAAAAACAAGGACCTGTTAAATCCAGATCCACAGCCACATGCCGGCACACAGGCTGAACTACAATGGAGTTAAGAGTGCTCTAATCTTTTTATCCCGAATCCAGCTACTGAGCTAAACTCCACAATCCCCCACAACTCATATCTCTTACCATAGAATCTAATCTAGTCACAATATTGCAATATTGCTTTTTGAGCAGAAACTCAGCACTTCATCTAAATTGCCCCAACCTGGGAGAAATTATGTTCTACTTGAAAACAAAATCATTTTTACCACATAGAAAGACTGGCAGCCATACATACCGTTTTATGATCCAATCTGTATCCTAGATAGAAACAGAGAAAACAGGAGTTAAGACTTCTCATTTAGATGGGGGCAGGGTGGGGGTGAGAATCCTTGTAACTGAAATTCTGTGAAAGAGAAGTCATGACAGTACACAAGGAGCTATTTCCTGCAAGGGATAGTCTGTCAATGAGCTTATTAAGGCAGCAGAGATCACTCTAGGGAAGCAGTCAGATTCTCCTCAGATGGACTCGCAGAGCCAAGTCCTCTGGAGTGCATGCTATGCTGGAAAAATGAAGCTACCTGTGTTAAAGCCACCAATGCTAATAGAAAGTGCTGCTCCTCACATAAACTGGACCACAGACCAGAAGACACCACGTCGAGTTAAGGAGTCTGAACAAACCGCTTGGAAAGAACTTAGGACCTATCCTTTCTCACATACCAGAACACAGGGAACATGGGGTTTACAAAAATCTACATAACCCACTAGCTTTCCTACACAGTGCCAAGTAGAACCTTCTAGAGCCAATAGGATCTGAGAAGTTCATCTTTCAACTCTGCACAACTGTTTTAGAAATTTCACTTATTTTGTATAATTATATACTCCATTTTTTGTGGGGGAATTTAAATCTAGCAACATGGCTTCTCTGAGTATATCCAAAGACTTTCTAAATCTATGTGACTGGGACTGAATGTAGACACTCCATACACCTTCTTCTGGCTAGAATACAGACTGGATACATGTAATTTTAATCCCAAACAATGACATCTAATTGAGGGGCAGACAAAGTGATGAATCAGAGAAAGATTTGATAGAATGAGTCAGAAATAGGATATGCCCTACTCTCATGAGAGCAGACAGGAAAGGGAGGCTTTTTAAGAGCAGTGCAGGAAAAGCGACAGTTGGAAGTCAAGGCAATGAGTGCCTCACTATGGTTTTCCTTTTGTCTATGACTTGTTCAGTTAGGGTTTGGGATGGCTGATTTTCTACACAATCTACTTAAGTACATTCTTTATAAGACTTTTGCATATCTCATGGACTTCCCTTCTTACCCCTACATTTATTTTCTCTCTCATTATTATGCCTTCTTTTAAAACTTCTGTGATGGTTTGTATATGCTTGATGCAGGAAGTGGCACTATTAGCAGGTGTGGTCTTATTGGAATAGGTCTGGCCTTGCTGGAATAGGTGTCTCACTTTGGGTGTGGTTTTTAAGACCCTTGGCCTAGCTGCCTGGAAGTCAGTCTTCTAGCAGCCTTCGGAGGAAGATGTAGAACTCTCAGCTCTTCCTGCAACATGCCTGCTTGGATGCTCCTCTGTTCCTTCCTTGATGATAATGGACTAAGCCTCTGAACTTGTAAGCCAGCCTCAATTAAATGTTGTCCTTATAAGAGTTTACTGGTGACTGTTTATAACAGTAAAACCTTAACTAAGACAACTTCTTTTTCAATTTTATTTTTATATTTCTTTTACATCTAATTGTATTTTATGTATGTTTTGCCTACTTGTATATCTGTGTACCTCATGTGTGTCTGTGGCCAAGGAAACCAAAGGATGTTATATGCTATGGAACTAGAGATGTTGTGAGCCACAGGGTTCTGGGAACTGAACCCACGTGTCCTTAATGGCTGAGCCACCGCTCATCGATCTAGACTTACTATTTTACTTCCCTTTTTCTTTTTAAACAATTTCTTTTTTTTAAAAAAAAGTGAGTGCTAATCAACATGTTCACCTGCATGACCGAAGAGGCATCAGATCCCAGTATAATTGGATGTGAGCCACCATGTGGTTGTTGGGAACTGAACTCAGGTCCTCTGGAAGAGCAGAGTATGCTCTTCACCACTGAGCCATCCCTGGAGCGCACTATTTTACTTCTTAGTTGTAGCATTTAAGAGCCTTAATCATGAGAATTGGAGTTACTTTGAGCTGCAATGTGGGTGCTGGGAATTGAACCCAGGCGTTACTGAACCACTGCAGATGAAGAAAGCCTTAAATTATTCTATGCCGGACAACATAAACACTTCTCCATTAGGAGTTTCTTTGTTTGTCAGTGACTAACTAACTGAAGTTAATAAAAGGTACCTTGATCACAAAGAACTCTGTAGAGAGCTGCTGTCATAAATGTCCAAGGAGCCCATAGATCTTCAAGGTTTAACTTTTGTGCTGTTCTTGATAAACTAATAAAAAGAGAATTTCGCTCCTTGCTACTTGTGCATACTATGATTCCTCCAGCGTGTGAAACTGATTCAGGAAAGAGTTCAGGGGAAGCCCCATGATCATCACCAGGAAGATCACAGCAGCAGAAGGGAGGGAAATGCTTCCATGCTTCCTGATTCTCAGACCCTAGCACCTCCTGCAGTCTTACCTGCAGCATTTCCATGGCTGAGCACTGTAACTGACGTTCCACATCTGAGATGAGTTCCTCTAGCAACTCACTCTGCTGGGAATACTCATTTTCAGACTCTGCCAAGCTGTTCATAGACTCTTCTTTCTCTTGCATCAGCTTCTGCAATTCCTTCTTCTCCTCAGAGTCCATGATATCTCTCATTCGTTTGAACTCTGACTGAACATTTTCCACATCTTTCTGTGTTTGATTCTTCAGAGGTAAGAAAAGGGAGAACTATTCAGTTTTGTCAAAATGTGCAACGTGTGAATTGTTTTTTTGTTTTGTTCAATTTGGTTTGGTTTTCTAAGACAGGGTTTTCCTGTGTAGCCCTGGCTGTCCTGGAACTTGCTCTGTAGATCCACCTACATCATGTGCCTCCAGAGTGTTGAGATTAAAGGCATGCACCATCATCTCCCAGCCTTGTGTGAGAATGGAGTCAGTAAAAAGAAAGGAACTCTTGGGGAATTGTGTATTAGTCTTTTAGTGTCTGTAAGTGACATTCCGACATAAAGACCTCTGGTCAGCTTTACGAAGACCACCTAAACCAAAATGGAAGACCAAGCAATAATTCATTTTTCACGCACCTGCCTAAGACACCTGTTCCTACTTGTAATATTCCTAATTCTACTTCTAAAAAAGACTTTAGTGTTGGAAAAGACAGCTCTGAAGTTGAGAGTACTCACTACTCTTCTGGAGGACCAAGATTCAATTCCCAGCACCCACACGGCGACTCTCAACCACCTATAAGTCCAGTTCTAAGAGATCTGATGTTCTCTTCTGACTTCCATGGGAACCAGACACACATACGTTCACAAAGACTCATGCACTTAAAATAAAAATAAGTAAATATTTAAGATAAAAAGCACTTTAACAATCTATTTATTTAAAAATGTATTTTTATTCTCTCTCTCTCTCTCTCTCTCTCTCTCTCTCTGTGTGTGTGTGTGTGTGTGTGTGTGTGTGTGTGTGTGTGTGTGTGTGTGTGTGTGTTTTGCCTGTCTGTATTACGTGTGTGCCAGGTGCCTGAAAAGGGTATTGGGTCCTCCAAAACTACAATTATGGATGGTTCTGATCTACCCTGTGAATGTAGGGAACCAAATTCAAGTCTTCTGCAAGAGCGAGAAGTAATCTTAACTACTGAATCATCTTTCCACCTCTCCTTTGCTTCCTTTCTTTCCTACTTTCTTTTCCATCTACCTTCTTACCTATCTACCTGTCTAGATGCCTTATTATCTACCTGTCTACCTACCTACCTATTTAATAACCTACCTACCTACCTATCTATCTATCTATGTAGACAAGGTCTTAACTTGTCACCATAGTTGACCTAGTACTTGCTATGTATACCAGACTGGCCTTTAACTTACAGGTAACTGTCTGTTTCTGCCTCCCAACTGCTGGGATTAAAGGCATGTACCGTCATACCTGGCATCTCATTCTGCTTTTATCCCTCTGGCAGAAATTAAATGCTGATTTCATATCCATAATCTTTCCATTCCCAAGTATTTTCCCCAGTAAAGTCACAATTTCAGAAGGCACCTCAGGAGTGAGACCTAGGACACTGAATCCATTCTGACCAAGCATTTTTTCATGGTGTCAGCTCCTCACAGAGCCCAGCTCAGTTGTGATACACTGACTCTGCATCTCCAGCTCCAGGGGACCAGTAGGGAGGAGTCTTGGCCTCATCAACTCCCAGGAGGTAAAGAGCCCAGGAGCTTCTTGCCCAGGTTCCTCCCGAGCATCAGGCTGACTCCCTTAGGAAGGGTCCCCACTTGCCTCCCAGTAAGTTTTCTCCTTTTGAAGGTCATCTTTCCAGTTCTCAAATTCTTTTTTGTTTGCCACCAGCTTCTTCAGAGCTACCTGCAGCTTCTCCTGTGAGAAAGAAATTGTGGCAAAGTCAAGCTGTGTGATTAGCAAAAGTGCTGCTCTATCCAAAGGCCAAGACCATCTGGAAAGACAGAAAGGCAAGGATTGCTACCTTAAAAAATTGTGATACGAATTATTTACATAACATAATATATACACATATAATTTCAATCTAAGAATAAATAGATAAAAAACTTTTTAAAAGAAGGCAAACAGGGACAAAATCAACTTAGTCTCAGTAGAGTTTACAGAAACCCAGGGAATAGCAACTAGAATCTAGGAGTAGGAAGAAAATAATAAGGTCACCATCTACTCAAAAAAGAATCCCAATCTTCTTTTTAAAAAGGTGGTCTCAAGCCATGCTAGTAGGTGGTGGTGCAAGCTCCTGGGCATCAGGTTGACTCCCAGTCAGTTCTCACTCAGGAGTCAGAAACAGGCTGAGTGATGGGTTCAAGGCCACCTGATCTATAGATCTAGTTTTAGGGCAGCCTGATCGACACAGAGAGACTCTGCAAAACAGGCAAATGAACAAAACAAAACAAAAAACAAAACAAACAGACAAAAAAACAAACTTAGGATGGGCTCATTTCATGTTCCTTTGGTCTCAGAAATCATGGAATTGCATGCATCTGCCAACACACCCAGTTAAACTGATTTTTTAAAGCACTATTGTTAAGGAAAGAAATGGTAACTACTCACCTCATGTACTCTTTTTAATGAAGAAATTAATTAATTCTGTATGTGTGTGTGTGTGTGTGTGTGTGTGTGTGTGTGCTTGTGTATACACACACTCATGACAAATATGTAGATATCAGAGAATACTTTGCAACTTGCAGGAATTAGTTCTCTCCTTCAGTGGTCTGGTTTCTGAGTTCAGACTTAGGCCAATATGGTTGGCAACAAGTCATTCTGCCATCTCTCCCACTCCTTATCTCATTCACTTTGACACCTAAAGAATACTCAAAGCTTTTCTTGGACATAAAATCTCAACAGTATACAACAAACTATAAAAACATTTGCTCTTGTTCTAGTGTTTGTAGCCCTGGTAGATTCTCTTAAGATTAAGCTCAATGGATAGTCACATTCTTTCAGGCCTCAGAAGGTAACAGGGTGGAATGAAATCTCAGGCCTGGATTCCATGAAGATCAGGTAACTGAATGATCACAGGAAGTAGAGATTTCCCACCTGGTACTGTTTCTTGCTATGCTTCCCACTCCCCACCCCCATCCTTACCTTGTACTCCTGGGCTACCTCTTCAATGAGAGCTGTTTGGTGTTCACGGTGCTCCTGAGATCTCTCACACAGCCAGCAGATGGGCATCTTGTCCTTCTTACAGAAGAGCTGGAGTTTCTCTCCATGCTTTGCACAGCTAAACACCTTCTGCTTCTCTTCTGGGCTGGACATGAACTCTTTGAGCCTCTCCACTATGTTGGCCACATGTCGATTAGGCCTCAGATTCCTAAACAGGTAACTCATTCGGCACACAGGGCACATAAACTCTTCCTTATTGCATTTGCTGGATTCATAGTTCAATGTGATGCAGGCTTGGCAGAAGCTGTGACCACAATCTGCACTCACAGGTGCCACCATCAGGTCCAGACAGATAGGACAGGTTACCTCCTCCTTTAAATTTGTCATGAATTCTGAAGCCATAGCTGCTGTGATCCTGTGTCTGACTGTCCTGACTCCTCACACTTCTGGACAGATGCCTATATGATTGGGATGGTGAAAGAAAGCCAAGTAAGAAATGGAGGGTCACTCTATTTTCTGGTTTCTTCTTCACCTTCATCAGACTCCTGAACCATACCGACAAGCTTCCCTTCCCTCACCCATCTTCCCTGTTCTCTAAGCCCTCTGGGCCAAGCTAAGCTAAGCTTCCCTAAGCAGCCTGCTAACCTCCATTCTCCTGCTCCCTCTCAGCCCACATTCATAGACTCGATGCTCTTGAACTATATAGAACTATATAGAACTGCAGGTCCAGAATCATACAGCCCAAGTATATCTACCAGAGACCTACCACACCAAGACCACGAGGTTGATCCTTCCCCCTAATACCTACTACAACAACCGAAACCATCGAGATGGCTAAAGGCCCTGGAAAAAACATAATCAATAAGAGCCAGGGCAGTGATATGATACTTCCGAAGCACAGCTACCCACTACAGCAGGCCCTGGATATCTGAACACAACTGAAACACAAGAAAATGGCTTTAAATTCAATCTTATAAAGGTGATAGAGGCCTCTAAAGAGGAAATAAATAAATCACTTACAAGAAATACAGGAAAATACAACCAAACAGATAGAGGTCTTTAAAAAATAAATCAATACAACTGAGCAAGACCTGAAAGTGGAAATAGAAGCAATAAGGAAAATACAAACTGAGGAAATACGAGAGATGGAAAACCTACGGAAGCAAACAGGAGTAACTGATGCAAGCATCGCCAACAGAATTCAGGAGATGGAAGAGAGAATATCGGGTGTAGAAGATACAATAGAAGAAATTAATACATCAGTCAAAGAAAATGTTAAAGCTAAAACACGTATGACAGAAAACACCCAGGAAATCTTGGATAGCATGAAAAGACCTAACCTAAGAATAATAACCATAGAGGTCTGGAAAGTTTTCTTCTATGATTTTTTTTTTTTTTTTTTTTTTTGAGATTATTTTCTAGGCCTTGGATTTGGGACTCTTTAACTTCGTCTATTGCTATTATCTTTGGATTAGAGTTTGATTATCATTTACTTAACAGCTAATATCTACTTATAAGTGAATATATACCATATTTGTTTCTGGGTCTGGCTTACTTTACTCAGGATGATTTTCTTTCTAACTGCACCAATCAAATTTTTATGATGCCATTTTTAAAACACCCAAGTAATACTGGATTGTCTAAATGTACCATACTTTCTTTAATTCTTTTGTTGAGTGACATCTAGGTTCTTTCCATAATCTTTTTAGTTTCATGAGGGAGATTCTATTTATTAACTGTTGATCTTAGTGCCTTCTCTATCCATGTTCTTTCTTTTTTTAATAAGTAAATCTTTTTTAAAATTTGTTTTATTAATCTTTATTTATGAGTGCACTGTATCTGTCTTCAAACACACCAGTGGAGGGAACCAGATCTCATTACAGATGGTTGTGAGCCATCATGTGGTTGTTGGGATTTGAACTCAGGACCTCTGAAATAACAGCCAGTGCTCTTAACTGCTGAGCCATTTCTCCCACCCACTATCCATGTTTAATTTAAAGAATTGTCTCCAGTGCTATTCCCCATTCAAGGTTATTCCCCATTTTCTCTTCTATCAGGTTAGTTGTGTCTAATTTTATGTTGAACATTATATTAAATCCACTTATTAGGTGTTCATAGGTGTGTGGATATATGTCTGGGTCTTCAATTCAACTGATTAGTGTATGTTTTAAAATTTTCTATAGCACTATAGTACAACTTGAAATCAGGGATGGTGAGACCTCCAGCAGTTCTTTTATTGTTGAAGATTGTTTTAGCTAGCCTGGGTTTTTTGCCTTTCCATATAAAGTTGAAAATTGTCCCTTCAAAGTCTGTAAAGAATCGCATTAGCGGTTTGATGAGGATTGAGTTGAATTTGTAGATGCTTTTGGTAGGATGATTATTTTTACTAGTTCATCCTGAGAATCCATGAGCATGAAAGATCTTTCTATCTTCTGACGCCTTCTTCAGTTTTTCAAAGACTTAAAGTTTTTAATCATACAAGTGTTTCACTTCCTTGTTTAAAATTATCCCAAGAGGGGCTGGAAGGATGGCTCAGAGGTTAAGAGTACTGTCTGCTCTTCCAAAGGTCCTGAGTTCAATTCCCAGCAACCACATGCTGGCTCACAACCATCTATAAATGGGATTTGATGCCCTCTTCTGGTATGTCTGAAGACAGTGACAGTGTACTCATATAAAATAAATAAATAAATCTTTAAAAAAAGAATTATCCTAAGATATTTTATATTATTTGAGACTATTCTGAAGTGTTTTATTTCCCTGATTTTCTTATCAGTGCATTTGTCATTTGTTTAGTTTTTTTTTTTTTTCATTCCTGAATCTATAATGGTGTTCTGCACTGTCCTGCTGCAGAGTGAGAGCCACAGGTATTTGCATTCCTTCTCCTTGGACCTGAGTGCTATGGTGTACCTGTGGGGCTCAGGTCGTGTGTTCTGGTAATCTCCATCTATCAGCAGTTTGATGGTGGGGAACTCACTAAGCAGTTTCCAAATGGCACAGTGGTTCATTTCACATGCGCTTGACACCACAAACCCTCTGAGAACATATCACTGGCATTGTTCATACTTTGGGAAAATGAAAATATCAAGTCCCACAAAATCCTTGCTATGCTAACGCCCTGTATGGTTACTGCTGCTACCAAAAATGCCTGTACTTGAGGCCACAGAGACACATTCAGACTTGGCAAGCACTCAGCCCTGCTCACATAACCGTATGAAGACTCTCCTGCTGGACTTAGAATCAGAGCCATCACACCTAGTTAAGTGCCACTCTTGTATGGAATATATAAAAGTGCTTCCCCATAGAGTCTAACTTGAAAAGTTAGGAGGAGATAGTTGTTTCATAATATGCAAACATTAACATAGGACACACACACACTAATACCAAAGACAAGAAACATAATTTTATCAAAAGATTATTATCACGCCATAGTAAATGAATCCAAAAATATAAATCATTGATTGTATGGATAAAAATCTAAAGTAAGAATAAATGAAAAAAGAAAAAATAAAAAATCAATAATGAAATAGAAAAGAACACTGACACTATCCCTGACCTCAAGCTATATTAAAAGGCAATTGTGCTAAAATCTGCATGGTACTGGTACAGAAATAGGCATGTGGATCAATGGAATAGAATAGAAAATCCAGAAATGAGCCCTCACATATATGGTCACCTGATTTTTGACAAAGGAGCTGTAAACATTCAGTGGAAAAAGGACAGCCTACTCAACAAATGGTGTTGGTCCAACTGGAACTCAGCATGCAGAAGAATGAAAATAGACCCTTTCTTATCTCCTTGTACAAAGCTCAAGTGTAACTGGATCAAAGATCTCCACATTAAACCAGGTAGACTGAAACTATTAGATGAGAAAGTAGGAAAAACCTTAGAACACATAGGCACAGGAGAAAATTTCCTGAATAGAACACCAATGGCTCCTGCTCTAAGGTCAAAGATTGACAAATGAAACTTAATGAGATTGCAAAGTTTGTGTAAGGCTAAGGACACTGTCAAGAAAACAAAATGGCAGCAACAGAGTGGGAAAAGATCTTTACCAACCCCACATCAGATAGAGGCCTAATATTCAAGGTATACAAAGAACTCAAAAAACTAGACACCAGAGAATCAAATAACCCTATTAAAAATGGGGTACAGAGCTAACCAAAAAGTTCTCAATTGAGGAATATTGAATGGCTGAGAAGCATCTAAGGAAGTGCTCAACATCCTTAGCCATCAGGGATATGCAAATCAAAACAACCCTGAGATTCCACCTCACACCAGTCAGATTGGCCAAGATCAAAAACTCAGATGACAGCAGATGCTGGCAAGGATTTGGAGAAAGAGGAACACTTCTCCACTGTTGGTGGGGTTGTAAACTGGTACAACCACTCTGGAAATTAGTCTGGCGATTCCTCAGAAAATTGGACATAGTCCTACCTGAAGACCCAGTTATTCCAATTCTGGGCATATACTCTACAGATGCTCCAGCACACATTAAGAACACATGCACCATAATGTTCATAGCAGATCTATTTATAATAGCCAGAAGCTGGAAAAGACCCAGATGTCCTTCAGTAGATGAATGGATACAAAAATTGTGTTACATTTACACAATGGAATACTACTCAGCTATCAAAAGCAATGACTTAACGAAATTCTTAAGAAAATGGATGTATCTAGAGAATATCATCCTGAGTGAGATAACCCAGTCACAAAAGAACAGACATAATATGCAGTCACTGATAATTGGATACTAACCCCAGAAAGCTCTGTACACCCCAGAAACAACTCACAGACTGTGTGAAGTTCAAGAAAAAAAAAAAAAAGAAAAAATAAAAAAAGAAAGAAAAAACCATTATGCTCAATCCTTACACACCAATAAAACTTTGACTAATTATGGGTTACATCCTGTTTTACATGTACTTTGTGCTCATTGTAACTAGTAATATCTTAATGCATACTATCAAACCTTCGGGAAAAAAAAAGCCAAACACTGACAAAAATGTATTCGTATACTTTTATGCAAAAATGCTTAAATTTGTACGTTTATATTTGTTTTTTAAAATAAAGTTGTTCAAAAAAAAAAAAAGAAAAAAATAAAAGAACACTGAAATTCTGGAGCTTAATAGTTCGATGAATGAAATTGACTCTGCAATAGAGAAATTTAATCAACAGGAGACATGATCAAACAAAAAGTCTATCAACTTCAATTCAGAGCCCTTAAAAGAATTATAAAAAAAAAACAAACACCAACAAAAACAAACAGTAAGACAGAACAAATACCCTTCTGGGCATGGGGCTTACCTTGGAGTGTCATTAATATACCCAGTGACATGCCATTGGAAAACCTAATTTTTAATTTTTAAGAGATAAGACATGAAATTGGGTAGGTAACAAGTAGTTAGGGAGGGGGAAATGTGATAACTTAAAATATTTTGATAAATAAAAAGATCACTAAATAAATACCATCACTCCCAAAGTATCATGTCAGAGACAAAGATCACACAAAGAGCAAAGATGCTGATTTATGGGGCACTGTTTAAGAACTTAGTATATTTGTTATACATGTTTCACATGGAGATGACACAGAGAAGGAAGCAGATAGAATATTATTAAGGAGCTGATCTTGAGCACTAGAGAGATGGTTCAGTGGTTAAGAACACTGACTGCTCTTCCAGTGGTCCTGAGTTCAATTTCCAGCAACCACATAATAGCTCACAACCATTTGTAATGGAATCTGAGGCCCTTTTCTGATGACAAAAGACAGTGTGTGAAGACAAGAGACAGTGTACTCACATACATAAGATAAATAAATGTATTTTTTTTTTTTATAAAGAAACTGATCTTGAACTACCCCAGCCTCATCCAGGACATTTCTACCAATGACAGCAGCCTACAAAGGGAGCTTTTTTCTGGAAGGATCATCTGAAGGGCCATAAGAGAGGTTCTAATAATGTAAGAAGACCTAAATGATATAAAATAACTTTTAAACTACAATGGTATAAAATAGATTTAGAATAAAAATCACAAACATGGGAAGCACACACCTCAGCATTCCACACTGTGCCACACAGAGTCCAAGAGGGGAGGAGCCCACAGCTCAGCAAATTCAGTATTCTAGGTAGTCTAACAGAGAGGCCTGCCGGGACTACGTTAAATAAACCCCATCTCAAGTGAATAACTTAATACTTGGCCTCAGGGAAGTAGAAAACATAAACTAAAACAAAGGTTATCAGAGGGGAAGAGAAGGCTGATGAGAACAGAAAAACCCTAGGAAAATGTAACAGATAATGAGTCTCTCTTTGTGTGTGTCTATGTTTCTCTCTCCGTGTTTCTCTTGCTGTTTCTCTCCCTCCCTCCCTCCCCTCTTTTTTTCTCTCTCCCTCCCTCTCTCTTTTTCTCATTTTGGGAGCAAGGTTTTACTATGTAGCCGAGGCTGTTGTGGAACTCTCTATGTAGACCAGGCTGGCTTAGAACTCACACAGTTCTTATCTCAGCCTTCTGAGTATTAAAATGAAAAGCATGTGCCCAGCTGCTCCAAGTTCTTGTCTTCAAAACAGTATGTAAGGGAATACAGCCAACAGATTCATTTCCACACTAACTTAAAGAAAGAGAAATAACTCAAGCAAATTCAAAAATGAAAGCAGAGGTACAATCAGAAGCAGTCATGAGACACTATCGTGAACAAGTATACCCAAGTCATTATGTAACTCAGAGGAAATACAAAGGTCGTGCTTGTAAAATATGGCCTAGTAAATCAAAATCTGAAACAAATCAGTTACAAAAAACAAAAACAAGCAAACAACAAACAAAAAAACCTCCCATCACAGCATCTCCCATATTTCCAATACATTAGCTTCAATCCTTCTTAAACTCTTACAAAAATATTACAGGGACACATATTCAGAGCATATTTTCTTAGGCCAGGATCATTAGCTATCAATGGCTTATGATCAGAGACAAGGACCAATTGTTGGGAAAGTGAAACCCACAAAATCAACATTGGCTGGGATGCTTCATTGATGTCTTCTCAGTGTCTTCATTAGTTTGAGGAAAGCCATGACCTCCCTGATCACACTGTTTTCTCCCGTGGCTCTCTCAAGCTCTTTTATCATTTGACATCTCAAATGTCAATCAAGAATCTAGTTCTCATCATTTAAAAAGGCTGAGGCAGTGATGTGCTCCTGTCACTCCAGAGACTTGGGCTGACTGAAGAGTTGGAGACCAGTCTGGGCAACACAAAAATTATCCTCTCTATCCTCTCTCCAAGAAACCTTAGAAAAGCGGGCACTTCTGGGAAAATCTTCAGATGTGTTACTGTAGCACTTTAGTTTTCCCATCTTCAAATACCCCTTTCTCTCTTCACTGGAACCGAATCCATAGCTTGAAAAGTACCCTACCACTGAACTAAGTCACACACGTTAAAAAAAACAATTCTATGAATGAGTCTTATTGAGTTTCCCATAATGGCCATCAATTTATAATCCTCCTGCCTCTTGTGTAGCTGGGACTGAAGTCTACATTGATTTGGAGAAAATGTCTAAAGGGGAAAGAAATAACTGCAGTCATTCCCAGGTCCGGAGTAATCAAACAGTATCAGTGACTAAACCACAGGCTCACAGCCTCTAGCACTGAACAGAGGATAAACTCCTTTTGGAGTAGTGGTTTTGAAGTTTCCTAACACTTCACCTCTTTAGTACAATTCCTCTTGTATTTGTTGGGATTCTATAAACCCCACAGTTACTTGACAATAGCCAGGTATGCTCCTCTCCAGTTACCTGACACTACAAAGGGGGCTTCTTGTCCCTCCTCTCTCTCTTACTCTCTCTTGCTCTCCCCCATCCTTGCCCGGCCCCCCCCCCCAATTTCTTTCTCCCCTCTCCACATGCTCATGGCCGGCCTCTACTTCTCTACTCCTCTCTTCTCTCTGCCTCTTCTACCCTCTTACCTTCCCCCATGACCTCAATAAGCTCTATTCTGTACTATACTGTCCCTCGGGGAAGGGATTCCCAGAGGCATCCTCCTTACCCCTACGCCTCGCTGCACCTTAATGGAGCATATATCCCCCCCTTCATCTTTTTCCTAACATTGGTGCCAAAACCCAGGACATCATCTTTTCTTTTTTATATACACATCATTGGTGCCCCGTGTGAGGAGATTAGGTTTCCTCACGACCGGACCGGATATCTCTCTTCTTTCAGTTGTGACCCCCAACAATAAAATTGTGATTGTTGCTACCACATAACTATATTTTTGCTACTGTTGTGAATCATAATATAAATATATGATATGCCAGATATCTGTTGTGCAACTCCTGTGAAAAGGTCCTTCAAATCCCAAAGGGTTGCGAACTAGTACATTGTGGAAGTACCACTTTATCATACAAAAACTCAAAAACTCATTAAAAAACAGAGGCTCTGACTTAGCTTTGCTGTCAGAAAAGGGACTGTCTTAGAAAACAACGTTTTGGGTATCTTTGACAAGGTTCAATCCCAAATTACGGTAGGGAGACTCGGATAAAAGCCACCTATAAAGTAGTCCCCCCCCCCTTTTTTTGGAGGAGGTGCTTCCCTTGAGTTCCGCGTTCCTCCGTTTGCAGCCCCTCCCCCCTCCACCCGGTTCAGCCGAGAAACTCACCCAAGCAAAAGCAGTATTTTCCTTCCAAAGTCCTCTGCCCCCTAAAATTGCTCAACCTGCCGTCAGACACTGAGAAGTTGTAAACCACGGAAAATTAACTCACCAATCCAGAACTTCAAGATACTTCAGACGCCAGAGAAATGAGAGTTTCAGAGCTGGAAATGAAAGAGAAAGCAGAAGTTTATAGACCAATGAACAGCCTCTGCATAAGTCAGCAGGGCTCCACTAGCTGAGGAAATTCCCTTCAGATCAGCATTGGCTGTCTCTAGAGAACTGGTATGGTAACACTTCTACCCTTAACTGCCTTAAAAAAAAAAAAAAAAAAAAAAAAAAAAAAAAAAAAAAAAGAAAGAAAGAAAAGAAAAGAAAAAAAAAAAAAAAGAAAAGAAAAGAAAAGAAGGGTTTCTAGAATTTCCTAAAACAGCTGTGCAGGCTCAGGTCAGAATTACCAAACAAGATCGTGAACCTCAGGAAATCTGTCAGTGAAAGAAAGAATGCCTTCCCCATGGCTTCTCCTGCACATGAGCTCCTGGCTGGGTGTTGCCTTGGTGGCTGATGTGGCCCAAAGGGAAGGAAAAACAAGGCTAGGGACAGAAAGCCACAGTGTCCTCCGAGGTTGGGAGGTTGGAGCTGAACTCTTACAGGATGAGAAAAGAAAGAAAATTGCAGTTCAGGGCAGATGTCACACAAGTATTTCCCAACCACAGGGACAGGATGGGGAGGAGTCATGTGCACAGCCAGGCAGAATCACCTCGCCACACTTAGACAGTACTGAACTGCAGAGGGCTCTCCAGCTGCCCCATGCTCTCCTCCAGCTATGGATTCTGTGGCTGAACATGTTTCATCCTTTCAAGGTGCTGATGTAATCCACCCAGTCGCTTTTCCGCTTCTAGGAGTAACTCACTACAATGTCTCAGGAGGTCCCATTGGATTTAGGACTTGTAAAAGACTTCTGAAATCTTTAGACTTGGGAATAGGTTTTAGTCACCACAATGTTTGGAATCCCGGGGCTGCACTGCTGTAGAAAAGCAGGTGTGCTGACACTCGTGTATAGAATATCTTAGTTATTCTTGTATTGTGATAAACACCATGACTGGGACAAGTCATAAGGGGAGTGTTTGCTTTGGGGCTCCAGTTCCAATGGGTAGAGTTCATGAGGCAGGGTGGTGCTGGAGCAGGAAGTGAGAAGTCACAACTCGAGACACAAACTTGACACAAACCCGAGGCAGAGAGAGAATGGTGGTGGTGGTCAGAATCTATTGAATCCTGAAAGCTGGCACCCATGCAATATATTCTCCAGTAATGCCACACACCTTTTTTAAAAAAATCAGTTTTATTGGATATTCTCTGTATTTATATTTCAAATGTTATCCCCTTTCATCACACTTCCACCCCCCCCCCCGTCCTCCTTCCTTGCTTCCGTGAAGATGTTCCCATTCCCAACCACCCTATCCCACCTCAGCACTTGGCATTTCCCCCTACAGTGGGAAAAGGAGCCTTCACTGAACCAGAAGCCTCTCCTCCTATTGATGTCAGACAATGCTATCCTCTGCTACATATGAAACTGGAGCCATAGCTCTCTCCATGTGTAATCATTGGTTAGTGTTTTAGTCCCTGGAAGCTCTGTAGGGTTTCGTTGATTGATATTGTTGTTTTTCCCATGAGGTTGCAAACCCTTTCAGCACCTCCAGGTACCAAAGTTAAAACAGGATCAGATAAACCATCTAAACAGTCTCATAACCCCTAACGAAGTAGAAGCAGTCATTAAAAACATCTCAACCAAATAAAAGCCCAGGACCAGATGGGTTTAGTGCAGAATTCTATCAGACTTTCACAGAAGACCTAATAGTAATATTCTCCAAAATAGTCCACAAAATAGAAACAAAGGAAACACTACCCAATTTCTTCTATGAAGCTACAATTATGCCTATCCCTAAACCACACAAAGACCCTGCAAAGAAAGAAAACTTCAGACCAATTTCCCTCATGAACATCGATGCAAAAATAATCAATAAAATTCTTGCAATCCAAATTCAAGAGCACATCAAAAAGATCATTCACCATGACCAAGTAGGCTTCATCCCAGGGATGCAGGAATAGTTCAATATATGGAAATCCATCAACATAATCTACTATATAAACAAATTCAAAGGAAAAAAAACCACACGATCATATCATTAGATGATGAAAAAGCATTTGACAAAATTCAGCACTCCTTCATCTTAAAAGTCTTGGAAAGATCAGGAATTCAAGACCCATACCTAAATATAATAAAAGTAATATCCAACAAACAAATAGCCAACATCAAACTAAATGGTGAGAAACGAAGCAATCCTACTAAAATCAGGGACTAGACAAGGCTGCCCACTCTCTCTCTACCTATTCAGTATAGTACTGGAAGTCCAAGTCAGAGCAATTAGACAACAAAAGGATGTCAAAGACATACAAATTAGAAAGAAAGAAGTCAAAATATCACTATTTGCAATGATATGATAGTATACTTGTGACCCCATAAATTCCATCAGAAACTTTTACAGCTGATAAACAAGTTCAACAAAGTGACTGGATATAAAATGAATTCAAACAAATCAGTAACCTTCCTCTACTTCAAGGATAAACAAGCTGAGAAAGAAATTAGAGAAATGATACCCTTCACAATAGTCACAAATAGTATAAAATACCTTGGTGTGACCATAACCAAGCGAGTGAAAGATCTGAATGACAAGAACTTCAAGTCTCTGAAGAAAGAAATTGAAGATCTCAGAATGTGGAAAGATCTCCCATGTTCATGGATTGGCAGAATGAATATAGAAAAAATGGCCAAAAGCAATCTATGGATTCAATGCAATCCCCATCAAAATTCTAACTCAATTCTTCATAGATTTAGAAAGAGCAATTTGCAAACTTATTTGGAATAACAAAAAACCCAGGATAGAGAAAACTATTCTTAACAATGAAGGAACTTCTGGGGGAATCACCATCCCTGACCTCAAGCTGTATTTCAGATCAGTTGGTATAAAAAACTGCAAGGTATTGGTACAGAGACAGGCAGGTAGATCAATGGAATAGAATCGAAGACCCAGAAATGAATCTACACACCTATGGTCACTTTACCTTTTACAAAGAAGCTAAAAAACATTCAACGGAAAAAAGACAGCCTTTTCAATAAATGGTGCTGGTTCAACTTGCAGTCAGCAAGTAGAAGAATGAAAAATGACCTATTCTTATCTCTTTGTACGAAGCTCAGGTCTGAGTGAATCAAAGACCTCCACATAAAACCATGAACACTGAAATTAATAGAAGAGAAAGTGGGGAAGAGCTTAGACTACATAGGCACCTGGAAAAATTTGCTGAACAGAACACTAATGGCTATGCTGTAAGACCAAGAATTGACAAATGGGACCTCATGAAATTGCAAAGCTTCTGTAAGGTCAAAGACACTGTCAAAAGGACAAAATGGCAACCAACAGATTGGGAAAAGATCTTTATCAATCCTCCATCTGATAGGGGGCTAATATCCAATATATAGAAAGAACTCAAGAAGTTAGAGAATCAAATAATCCTATTGAAAATGGGGTACAGAGCTAAACAAAGGATTATCAAATGAGTAATACCCAATGGCTGAGAAGTACCTAAGGAAATGTTCAACACTTTTAGTCATCAGGAAAATGCAAATCAAAACAACCCTGAGATTCCACCTCACACCAGTCAGAATGGCTAAGATAAAAAAAAATAAATAAATAAATAAAATAAAACAGGGACAGCAGATGCTGGTGAGGATGTGGAGAAAGAGGAACACTTCTCCACTACTGGTGGGACTGTAAACTGGTACATCCACTCTGAAAATCAGTTCTGGCACTTCCTCAGAAAATTGGACATAGTTCTACCTGAGGACCCAGCTATATCACTTCTGAGCATATACTCAAAAGATGCTCCAACATCTAGCAAAGACATATGCTCCACCATGTTCATAGAAGCCTTATTGATAATAGCCAGAAACTGGAAAAAACCCAGATGTCCTTCAACAGAGGAATAGATAAAGAAAATGTGGTAGATTTACACAATGGAGTACTACTCAGCTGTTAAAAAGAATGACTTTATGAAATTCTTATGTGAATGGATGGAACTAGAAACTATCATCTTGAGGGTAATAACCCAGTCACAAAAGAACACACATGGTTCTCTCACTGATAAGTAGATACTAGCTCTCAAAGCTCGGAATACCCAAGGAACAATTCACAGACCTTATGAAGCTAAAAAAGAATGAAGGACAGAAGGTGGATGCCTCAGTCCTTCTTAGAAAGGAGAATAAAACACTCATGGGAGGAAATAAAGTGACAAATAGAGGAGCAGAGATTGAAGAAAAGATCATCAAGAGACTGCCTCACCTGGGAATCCATCTTATATGCAACCACCAAACCCAGTCACTATTGGTGATACCAAGTAGTGCTTACTGGCAGGAGCCTGATATGGATGCCTCCTCATAGGCTTTGCAAGAGACATACTGGTACAGATAAGAATGCTTGCAGCTAACCAATAGATGGCACACAGGGAACCCAGTGGAGGAGCTAGAGACATGGCACACTGCTAATCTTTCCTGAATGGTGTCCTAACTGACAACCAAGTATTCAAAGGTACTGGCCTCTGGCGCCTTTCTTATTCAAACCACCACAGGGTCCTACTGCTTTTCTGCTGGCTGCATGAAAATTAGGAGCTCAAAAGCCATCCTCAGACATGGTGACTGACACCAGGACAGCATGGGAAACACACAAAACTTTCTAAAGAGAAAAGAAAGGGAGAAAGAAATAATGTAATATAGAAAGCTGGTTGTGTGTGAGAACAATGGAGAAGCCTGTCTCATCCCCTGTCTCATCCCCACTCCTGTGTGTCTCTCTCATTATTTCCCTACATTCTCAGATCTACTGAAATATGACGAGATGAGTGACAGCTGATAAGACCCTGTAGTCTGAGTTTATTTCACATATTTGGTGTTCTTTCTTCTATATCTCCTCTTCTTCCTTCGAGGAATGCTCTCAAAGTGTACCCTAGCCTGACCCTACCTGAGATCTATCTCCCTCATCCTCCCAAGTGCTGGGATCATGGGCTTTTGCTGTTGTTTAGTTTGACCTTTGAGTTTCCCGGATTGAAACCTGGGTCCTGTGGATGCTGAGCTAGTGCTCCATCACTAGCTACACCTCTAGTCTAAACTACACATCTTCCTGAAGTCATGAGCATCTAGTTTTGTTCTTGCTGCAGACACCATTGCTGACACACAATGTTATACTGTTTCTATGCTTCCAAAGTGTTAATAATTATGTAAAACCCTTTTACAATTTGTTTTGAGGCAGGGCTTTACTCTATATTCAAACTTTGACCGGAAGTCACTAAGTGTTCAGGATGGTCTCCAATTTCAGACAATACTTTTTTTTCCAAGGAAGACCAAAGACAACCCTAGCACTCCCTGATGTTCAGCTGTGAGTGTTTCCATCTGTTTCCCTTAGCTGCTGGAAATAGCCTCTTTGTAGACAGTTATGCTAGGCTCCTGTCTACAAGGATAGCAGAGTATAGTTAATAGTGTCAGAGGTTGGCTCTCTCATAGAGGATGGGTGAAATGGGTTTGGCCTAATGCTCATTTTGTAATGTTAATTTGGCTTTCTCAAAACTGTTTGCACAAGGCAGTCTGCACATAAGATATTTCAGGCCCCTGGTCCCAGGGAATTCTGATTGGTAAACATCCTGGCAGCTGGAAGAAGAGACATAAGTGGGGTTCAGCTTTCCTTGACTTGAGACAATGAGAAAAGTTTGCGAGAGAGAGAGAGAGAGAGAGAGAGAGAGAGAGAGAGAGAGAGAGAGAGAGAGAGAGAGAGAGAGAGAGAGAGAGAGCCTTCATGCCTTAGAAGAGTATGCAGTTGATATTGTCGTTCTTCCTATGTGAAGCTCCTTCAGTCCTTCCCCTGGCTTTTCCATTGGGGTTCCCAGGCTCAGTCCAATGGTTAGCTGTGAGTATATTCATCTGTCTTAGTCAAGTTCTGGCAGAGCCTCTCTGAGGACAGCCATACTAGGCTCCTGTCTGAAAGCACATCTTCACATCAGCAATACTGTTGGGGTTAAGTGTCTGTGGATAGGATGGATCTCAAGGTGGGCAGGTCTTTGGATGGCTTTTCCTTCAGTCTCTGGCCTCTGCATTTCCTTTAGACAGGAACAATTTTGGGTTAAAAAATTTGAGATGGGTGAGTGGGTCCATCCTAGGGGAAACCATGTCTATCTACTGGAGGTCTCTTCAGGTTCTATTTCCCCTTTGTAGGGTATTTCAGCTAATGTCATCCCCATTGTGTCCTGGGAGCCTCATTCATTCCTGGTGTCTGGAACTGATTCCCCCAGTTCCCTACCCCCCACTACTACTTATTTCTATTCATTCTCCTGGCCCTCTGAACTTCCCTCCTGTCTTTTCCCATACCTGGTCCTGCCCCCCCTCTTTTATCTCTCCTCCCCTCTCTCACCCAGGTCCCTCCTGCCCTCTTCCTCCCATAATTATTTTGTTCCCCTCTCTAAGTGGGATTAAAGCTTCCAAACTTTGGCCTTCCTTCTTGTTAAACTTCAAACAGTCCTTGAGTTCTATTGTGGATATTCTGAGCTTTTGGGCTAATAATTATCAGTGAGTACATAACATGTATGTCCTTTTATGTCTGGTTACCTCACTCAGGATGATATTTTCTAGTTCTATCCAGTTGCCTACAAAATTTGTGAACTCATCATTTTTCATAGCTGAATAGTATTCCGTTGTGAAAATGCACCACATTTTCTGTATCCATACATCTGTTGAGGGATATCTGGGTTGTTTCCAGTTTCTGGCTATTATAAATAAGGCTACTATGAAAACATGGGTTATTTTCATATATTGGAGCATCGTTTGGATACATACACAGCAGTGGTACAGCTGGGTCTTCAGGTAGAACTATTTCCAATTTTTCTGAGGAATCACCAGATTCATTTGTAAAGTGGTTATTCCAGCCTGCAATCCCACAAGCCATAGAGGAGTATTTTTTTTTTCACATTCTTGCCAGCATCTACTGTCACTTGACATTTTTTATCTTAACCTTTCTGATTGGTATGAGGTGGAGTCTCAGGGTCAATTTGATTTGCATTTCCCTGATGACTAAAGATGTTGAACACTTAAGTGTTGTTTTTGTTGTTATTGGAGACAACCTTAGTCCATGGTGATCTGATAGAATGCATGGGATTATTTTCTTATTCTTGTATCTGTTGAGGCTTCTTTTGTGTCTGATTATATGGTCAATTTTGGGGTAGGTATATTCTTTTGTTTTAGGTTAAAATGTTCTGCAGATATCCGTTAAAACCATTTGGTTCATAACTTCTGTTAGTTTCACTGTGTCTGTTTAGCTTCTGTTTCTCTGACCAGTCCACTGGTGAGAGTGGGGTGTTGAAGTCTCCCACTGATTATTGTGTAATATTCATGTGTGTTCTGAGTTTTAGTAACATCTCCTTTACAAATGTGAGTGCCCTTTCACGTGGGCATAGATGTTCAGAAATGATAGCTCATAAAGGTGAATTGTTTTCTTTTTTGGATGAGTATTCTTCCTCAGTTTTTTTTTTTTTTTTTTTTTTTTTTTTTGGTAACTTTTGGTTGAAAGTTTATTTTATTAGATATTAGAATGGCTTCTCCAACTTTAATCACACGATTAATTTTGTATTTGTGTAGGTGTTTCAGCCTATGGATTCTGTAGCATGTATGTGGACGGTAAAGATATTCTATTGGTGTTGGCTGTGAGTCACTATATGGTTGCTGGGATTTGAACTCAGGACCTCTCGAAGAGCTGTCGGTGCTCTTAAACCACTGAGCCATATCTCCAGCCTACCCTTAGAGCCTTTAAAGAGCCCAAATTAATTTTCCTACAGTGACACACAGCATAGGTACACTATTTATTCCAAAATTGTAACACCAAAACAAAATAAGGGACAAAAGAAATAAACCCAAGCAAACATAGGCTTTACAGGATGTTATTCAGGGTTACACTGCTACATGGAGAGCCAGGATTAGAACCTGGATCCTCAAAACACATGTTCTTAGCGAGTATCATTTGAGAAGTTTCCTTCTTAACTCTTCAATGAAACAGAAGTACTGTGGTTTAAATGGCCTTCTGCTATGGCGCATTCCTGAGCAAGAGACTTTATACATAATTTTCTAAATTTCCAGACAAGCTGGAGAAGAACTTTCATCTTTTGTCAATGGCAGAAAGAATGGGCTTGTGGAGACCTCACAGAGCTGAGGCAAGAAGCTCTATGTTGGAGCTTTTCCTCAGAATGCAAGAGGCCATGGCTTCTATCTCCAGTAGCATGAAAGGAAGGTGTGCAGATCTTTGTCCACCTTGGCAGATCTCTGCAAGACCTAGAATTTGAAGACCGTAATGAATGAGGGTGGTGAAAGGGGGAACTGCACTCCAATGCTGCAGACAACTTCACTTCCGTTTCACTGTGCTCTTAGACATGAATGTAAAGAAGAAAGCAACAATTTAAGGAAGATTGTTTGAGGTCAGAAAAATATAATCAGAAGAGCATGTAAATAAATGCCAGTAAGCATATACTTAACATTAACAGAGTAATCCTTTCCCACAACTTTCTCAGGACAGACGACTTTAAACACCATGGCTGGCACTATACTGTAGATTATATCTGGGAAAGCAGGAAAGCAAGGCACAAGGCCATGTCTAGAATCAGTGTACATTTGAGGCCAGCACTCAGCATATCCTTTCACAGGAATGTATTTTATAGCTATGCTGATATCCAACAGGAGCAAACATGTCCTATAAGTTGAATGCAAATGTTTGTTGAAGGAGGTACACAATCAAGTCCAATCAAAGGAACAAATGCCCTTGAGGCAAAAGACCCTCTGACTTACTTTCTGTGGTCTTTCTCACAGGTCCCAAAGCAATGTTTGCCATGGGTTATTCATTTGACTGCATTCCTACGGAGATTGAAGAGGCGGCCCGAATACTGTCATTGGTTCTGAACATTTCATAGGATTAAAATATGGATACAGGGTTTGAGGGAAGGAAGGGTAATAGAACCTATAGACGAGAGCTCCACAGTTAGAAACATCATAAAATGAGAGAGTGCCAGCTTCTCGGTCCAGAAAAACTCCAACACGACTCAAAGGACCAGGCAGAGAGAGGGCCACCACTCTGAAATTGTTGGTGATGGAGCACTCATCAAAGGCTTTGTATACAGACTCATTATACATCCCTATTACCCAGTAGCCACATTTAGGCTGATAATTTCCATATTGTTTAACACTAGAATTATATTTGACTTTGAAGCTCATTTCATTTATAGAATGAAGCTGAGGTTGAACACATAGTCCATCATTTAATCCCAGGAGCCAGGCGTTTTTTCTAGACACATCTACTTCCCAGTAATGTTTTCCTGAGTAGATAACTGGATATCCCAGGACTCCCAAGTTATAGGTCTCAGAAGTTTGCAAATTCCTTTTATAGTAACTTGTATGTTGTATTTGTCTTTTTTCCTTGTTAATGGTAATGACTGCATGGTTACTTGCATGTAGAGTCACATGAACTGCAGAAAAATGAGACACATAAGTATTGAATCATATGAAATAAAAGGTATTGCTTATTTGTAACTCAAGGAACAGAAGCCAAGTTAGACAGAGAGAAGAAACGTGGAGAAGCCTTGTTTAAAGTCAAGGAGAGGCAGATTGTTGCTCATAGAGGGAGAAGCAACATGAAACATTAGGCTAAACAGAGAAATAGACTCTGGAAGACACTGAGAGGAGAGAGGCTCTGGTGCTGTGGTTTCTCCTTACCCCAGTATTGCCGAACATCCATGAGCTCTGAAATGACAAAAGTTCACAGCAGTAAATGCAGTGATAGAATTAAAGCATTAAAGTCAATCTCTTCTCCAGACTAGGGGAAGGTTTGGAAACGGTGATATAGGATGGGATGAATGATGATTTCCCATCATATACAATGACATCACAGGGACACACACCACCTGCTCTCCTAATTCCCTCTACCCACATTCAGAATCCTTTCTGTCTTCAATATGCAGCTCAGCCACACCTAGGATCATGCAACGAATTACAGAATTTAGCTGCTCTCACCTTGAAATGCTTGTAGCATGCTGTTCAGATCCTGAGCTTGGAACGATCTTTTTCTTTTTCTCAGGATAGTTTGAGGCTGCTTCAGTTTCAAGGTCTGACTCCTAGGGATAAGAATTAATCTCCACATCTCAAACCTCTTGGCCTTTGACCACCACCGACTTGCTATCATTCTGTCAAATAATTCTTACCACACAATAGGGCTATCCTTTTCTATTGCTTCGGCATACCTTCTTTGACCAGAATTCATATCCTAGGGATAAAGGAAAATTATACTTAATAGCATGTTCTTCTGTAAGATGATGTCTCTATGAAGGAAAGCAAGTACAAGATAAAATGAGGCCTGTTATTGGACGAGAAGGAAGGATGGGCAGGAAAAAGCTTTGAGAGAGAGGTAGGAGCCAGAGCAAGGAGAAAGGGGCTGCATGGAGGCAGATGCGAACATTCTTCTCTGTGCATAGATACAGGTTGTTATGAATATTTTATAAGGGATGGGTGTTGATTTGTGCTGTCTAGATGGAAAAATTATATCATATCAACTGGATCGGAGTCTACTGTGTGGTATTTTCCTTTATGTGGTGACTTAATTGAGTTCAAGAGAAGGTGCAGTGGTGGGACGCACCAAGCCCACCAGGAAATTGGGATGCATGCGCCTGGTGTGGTAGCAACCCACCAAGGGAATTGTGAGTGCCTACAGCTTGGCAAGATGCCATACTGAAATAGCTCATGATCACCTGGGTCAGAGAGATCCTGGAGGCCGTCGTGGAGATGCTGAAATAAATTAGTGCAAGTTCTATATGGCCCTATGGTGCCAGAACTAGAAACTGCCTGGGTCAGAGAGCCAGGGACAGCACAGAGCTGGATCTCGCAGGAACCAGTCACACAGCTTTTTAAAATATTTACCACAACATTCTTCATATTCTCGCAAATCATGCTCACACTCTTACTGGCCGCATTGACAAAAATCACAAGAGAATCAAGCCAGTCACCCATGGTTCGCCAAGACATTATATAAGTACATTGTATGGCTCTTTATTTGTCTTATATGTAAATTAATACACACTTTATGTCTTATACTACCAGTCATTGGAGACTAAAAATGAAGAAACAATAGTTAGATAGCTTATACAGGTTTTGTTGTACGCACTGTTAAACTTAGAAACGCATGCCTTATTTTTATGCTACATATTAGCTATCCAGTCCTTGACGTGCAACTCACATGTATGAGAAACTAAATTCCAAATTATTTTAGTCATTTAAAAATGATGTGATTCTCTGGTGTCTAGCTTTTTGAGTTCTTTGTATACCTTGGATATTAGGCCTCTATCTGATGTGGAGTTGGTAAAGATCTTTTCCCATTCTGTTGGCTGCCATTTTGTTTTCTTGACAATGTCCTTAGCCTTACAGAAACTTTGCAATCTCATTAAGTCCCATTTGTTAATCTTTGACCTTAGAGCTTGAGCCATTGGTGTTTTGTTCGGAAAAATTTCTTCTGTGCCTATGTGTTCTAAGGTTTTCCCTACTTTCTCATCTAATAGTTTCAGTGTATCTGGTTTAATGTGGACATCTTTGATCCACTTACACTTGAGCTTTGTACGGGGAGATAAGAAAGGATCTATCTTCATTCTTCTGCATGCTGAGTGCCAGTTGGACCAGCACCATTTGTTGAATAGGCTGTCCTTTTTCCATTGAATGTTTACTGCTCCTTTGTCAAAAATCAGGTGACCATATATGTGACGGCTCATTTCTGGATCTTCTATTCTATTTCATTGATCCACATGCCTATTTCTGTACTGACAAAAATGTATTGTATACTTTTATGCAAAAAAATGCTTAAAATCTATACATTTATCTTTGGTTTTCAAATAAAGTCGTAAAAAAATAAACATGATGTGATATATTATTAATTAGGAAGCCCAAAAGACCAGTAGTTTAAGACATTTAATACTTTAATCCAGCTAACCAGATCTTTCCAAACCCCATCCTGCTCATCTCTCCCGCTTCTGTTTTTCTTCTCTCTCTGCAACTGGCAGGTGAGAAGTTGATCTAACGAGATAAGTGTGTCTCTCAGTTTGCCTATCAAACTCTTGAAACAGGGACTCCAAAGAAATGGGACTCTTTTCCAGGATCTCATTTTTGGAGAGGGAAAACAGTTCTATCCAGAGAAAGAGCTGGTCTCTTCAAAAGATTTCAAACAATTGTCATTACTTGTCTGACCACCTTAAAGTGTGACACTGTGACAGATCATAATAGGAGAATAATGCACAGGACCACATCTTGACTACACATGGGTGCATATTCTTGGATATTTATGTAAACTTTGATCTCACTTAGGGAACCTGAAGATGCACAGAGGTTTTTTGTTTGCTTTTTTTCTCTCTTTCTCTTTTTTCAAAATGTGGCTCCTTTTAGTAAATCTCCTTTCTCTACTTTCCAATATTAATTAGGCTCCTTTATATTGGTTTGTTGAGGACAGATATCAAGACTAGGCTGGCCAGGTTCTTTGTATTATGTTAAATACATATCTCAATTTGCCATTTGTCTTGGATTTGAAACTTATTAATATGCAAGAATTTTTGGTTGTTTAGGTTCCACTGGATATTGGTAGATATATGTAATGTTACATTCTTAAAGAACTATAACTTTCTTTCTCCCTGAAGTTAAGAATTGCCAGTGCTTCCTTGAGTGTGGATGAGCTTTCTAAACAAGTCTACTTTCTGTATTTGAATATGGTGTGCTTAAGAGTTACACAAGTCTTGGGTTTGGTATCAAAACCAATCTCAGCGTATGTGTGTTGCTACTAAGCTGTGTCCAGAAGACAATGTTTTCCTAGTAGTCATCCACCACATCTGGCTCTTATACACTGTAGGTCTCTTCTTCTGCAATGATCCTTGGTCCTTTGAATTATTTGTGCAGTATATATTCCTATTTAGGGCTAGACATTCTGCAGTCTCTTGCTATTTTTACCTTGAGAGTTGTGAGTCTCACTCTGTAACCATGCTGCCTGCAACTTATTATGTAGAACAAGCTGGCTTGAACCCACCTAAGATTAATAAAAGGAGTGGACCAGCAGACCTCAATCTAGGATAGAAAGCACATACACACACACACACACACACACACACACACACATAATTTCTGTTTAGTCAAAGCCCTGAAGTTCTGAGATCACAGGCGACCACATATGGATTTATTTTATATAATATAAATAAACAAAAGTAGATAAAAAGTACAAGGAATTTTGTGAGAAAACTAACTGTTCTAGATAGAAACCAATTCTGATGCACAGGTTTGTCATCATGGAGAACTCAGTACATCCATGTCCAATAAGTTATTATTATAAAAGATAAAATAGCAGGTCAGAGAGCTACAACAGATGAATGGTTAAAAGTGATATGGTCAACATATATATTAAAATATTAGGCATTTAACAGCAAGAAGCATTGCTATCTGCTAACTTTTCTGAGCTCAGAGAATTTGTTATATGCTCTCAGCTGGAAATGGAAAAAATACCACTAAACGACATTATTGAAAAATGTGTTATATAAACATATTTTATCTCACAACAGTAAATATTAGAATGGGGTTATCAGGGGCTGGAGGCAAAGAAAAATGATCAGATTCATTAGTTAATAGAGAAATTTCAGACCTATGAAGTGTGTTAGCTGCAGTTATTATGTTAACTAGCTAATTTAGATATAAATGCATAATTCTCTCCATTATGAATGTTTTTAATTGCAATGAAAATAACAATGAAAAAGAAACAATTAAAAATTATTAAGAATTTCTAGAACTTGCAAAGTCTACAAGATGTTAATTCCAATGAAAGACAAATTCTTACAGAGGTATTCATTACCAGACTATGACTTTGACATAAATAGTTTAAAAACTGTGATAGATAGCAAATACTACAAATTTAAAAACTCTAAAGATAAAGAAGATACCTTTCCTATCAGTAATTGGGAGAGAGTCAGGGTAAATTTGCTGAGTTCTTGTATGGTACCCGCCACCCCCTCTCACCCCAAAATGGCATCTTGTACCACTAGAATCAGAGGTAGTGGGATAAAAGTCTCAAATCATCAGAGGGAGAAACAAACTTTACTAATTTCAAATTCTGGTGAAGTGACTAACTTGACAGTTGAAAATAAAAGAAATTAGGAAAAATATACCCTTCACAATAATCACAAACACTATTAAATACCTTGGTGTGACTCTAACTAATCAAGTGAAGGACCTGTATGACAAGAACTTCAAATCTCTGAAGAAGGAAATCGAAGAAGATTTCAGAAGATGGAAAGATCTCCCATGCACATGAATTGGAAGGATCAACATTGTACTAAAAGCAATCTACAGATTAAATTGAAATACCCATCAACATTCCAACTCAATTCTTCATAGAGCTGAGAAGAGCAATTTGCAAATTCATCTGGAATAACAAAAAACATAGAATACTAAAATTTATCCTCAACAACAAGAAAACATCTTTGGGAATCACCATTCCTGGCATAAAGCTATATTACAAGGCAATTGTGTTAAAAAATGCATGGTACTGGTACAGAGATAGGCATGTGGATCAATGGATCAGAATAGAAGTTCAAGAAATGAACCCTCACACATATGGTCACTTGATTTTTGACAAAAGATCTGAAAGCATTCAATGGAAAAAAGGACAGCCTCTTCAACAAATGGTGTTGGTCCAACTGGCAGTCAGCATGCAGAAGAATAAAAATAGACCCTTTCTTATCTCCTTGTACAAAGCTCAAGTGCAAGTGGATCAAAGATCTCCACATTAAAGCAGGTAGACTGAAACTATTAGATGAGAAAGTAGGGAAAACCTTAGAACACATAGGCACAGGAGAAAATTTCCTGAACAGAACACCAATGACTCTAAGGTAAATATCAACAAATGAGACTTAATGAGATTGCAAAGTTTCTGTAAGGCTAAGGACGCTGTCAAGAAAACAAAATGGCAGCCAACAGATTGAGAAAAGATCTTTACCAATCCCACCTCTGATAGAGTTCTAATATCCAACATATACAAAAAACTCAAGAAGTTAGACTTCAGAGAATCAAACAATCCTATTAAAAAATGGGGTACAGAGCTAAACAAAAAATTCTCAACTGAAAAATATTGAATGGCTGAGAAGCATCTAAAGAAGTGCTCTACATTCCTAGTCATCAGGAAAATGCAAATCAAAACAACCCTGAGATTCCACCTCACACCAGTCAGAATGGCTAAGATCAAAAATTCAGATGACAGCAGATTCTGGCAAGGATGTAGAGAAAGAGGAACATTCCTCCACTGTTGATGGGGTTGTAAGCTGGTACAGTCTGGAAATCAGTTTGGCCGTTCCTCAGAAAATTGAACATAGTCCTACCTGAAGACCCAGTTATTCCACTGCTGGGCATATACCCCAGAGATGCTTCAACATACTTTAAGAACACATGCACCACAATGTTCATAGAAGCTATATTTATAATAGCCAGAAGCTGGAAAGAACCCAGATGTCCTTCAGTTGATGAATGGATACAAAAATTGTGGTATATTTACACAATGGAGTGCTACTCAGCTAACAAAAGCAATGACTTAACGAAATTCCTAAGAACATGGATGCATCTAGAGAATATCATCCTGAGTGAGGTAACCCAGCCACAGAAGAACAGACATAATATGCAGTCACTGATAATTGGACATTAACCCCAGAAAGCTCTGAACACCCAGAATCAACTCACAGGCCATATGAAGCCCAAGAATAACAAAGGCCAAATAGTGAAAGCCTCAGTCCTTCTGAGGAAAAACAATAAGTGTATAGCACCCTCTCAGAGTGTGGTACACCTAGACCTTAAATCATTAATAATCCAAGAGCTAGGAATATAGCCTTGTGGCCATTTTTAGTATTCAAAAGTTATTATGTTTAATCTATACACACCAAGGAAACTCTGACTGTTTTCATGTTACGTTCTGTTCTACATGTACTTTATGTTTATGGAAACTAGTGGGATTTCAATGCATGCTATCAAACCTCTAAAAGAATTGCCAAAATGCTTTTAAAAATTTCTACATGTATCTCTCTTCTTTAAATAAAGTTGTAAAAAAAAATTAACAGTTGTTCCTTTCTTAAAGACATGCAGTGACAGAAATGGAGCAGGTTCTGAAGGTAGGGCCATCCAGTGACTGGGCCAACTTAGGATCTACTCCATCTGCCAACACTGAACTGTGACACTATTGTTGACGCCATGCTCTGCTTACACACAGGACTGGTGAATTGGGAGGGGAGTGTGTGTGGGGGTGTGGATGAAGAAATAAGTGCTTCAGGTCAAGGACCAACCCTTCAGACACAAAGGGGAGGAAAGAGGAGAGTCAAGAAATCTGGGAGAGAGAACTAGGAAATAGAGCAAAGTTTTAAATGTAAATAAATAAAATAATTTAATAAAAAAGAAAATATTCTCTGTGTATGCTCAACACAAGTGCAGGATAGTAATACCCATGATGCAAGAGATCTACATTCCATGGTTCAGCTTCAGTATTGTTAAGTTGTTGATAAACCAATAAAATAATATCCATGCATGCAGTGATTCCTCTTGCCTTTGAAACAGATTCAGAAAACAGTTCAGGAGGAGTTCCCTGTTATCACCAGGAGGATCACAACAGCAGAGAGGGAGGGTAATGGCTTCCATGTCTCCTGACTCTCAGGCCATGGGACCTCTTGCAGTCTTACCTGCAGCATTTCCATGGTTGAGAGCTTCAACTGATGCTCCATATATGAGATGAGGTCTCTCACCCACTGCCTCTGCTGCACCAGCTCATTTTCAGACTCTTCCAGCCTTTTCACAACATCTTTCTTCTCTTTCTTCAGCTCCTGAAGCTTTTCATTCTCCTTGGAGTCCAGGAACTCTCTCAGTCCTTTAAACTCCATCTGAACATATTCTACTTCACTCTGTATTTGGTTCTTCAGGGGTAAGGAAAGGGAGAGGAATTCCGTCTAATTAAATGGCACTGGGGGATAGAGGAAGACTGCTCTAGGTGGGGAGCTTTCACAGGGACTTGGGTTTAGAAAGAGGAAAGGATTCTTAGGGAAGCATATGTCTCCTTTTAATGTCTGTTCACAAGATTTCATCACAAAAATGTCAGGCCATCTTTACCAAGATCACCTGAACCTAAGTGGGATGTGGCTCTTTTTTTCACTCAGCTGCCCAAGATACTAGTTTCTGCTTGCAATATTTCTTATTCCACCTCTGAACCATTAAGAGAAGCTAAACCCCAAGAATAGGACTGTGAGCCATTCCCAAGTATATTTTCTATCAATTGGAGTTTCAGAAGCCCCTGCAGGAGAAGCACCCAGCAGCCATTCTGACCACAACCTCCATGGTGTCAGCTGCTCACAGAGCCCAGCTCAGTTGTGATACACTGACTCTGCATCTCCATCTTTGGAGGAGCAGTGGGGAGGAGAAATTAAGGCCTCTTGGCCTCATCACTTCCCAGGAGGTAAAGAGCCCAGGAGCTTGTTGCCCAGGTCCCTCCAGAGCATCAGGCTGACTCCCTTAGTAAAGGCCTCACTTGCCTCCCAGTCAGTTCTCTGCTGTTGAAGGTCATCCTGCCATTCATCACATACTTTCTCCTTTTCCTTCAGATTCTGCAGAGCTGCCTGCAGCTTCTCCTGTGAGAAAGGAATTGTACCAGGGTTAAGTTGTGTGATTAGTAAGACTACTTCTTAAGAAAAGGCCAAGACATTCTTCTGGAAAGACAGGAAGTCTAAGACTGTTTTCTTTGGAAGAACTTGTGTCAATATTTATGTACATAAAGTTGTAAATTTTAAGTCTATGGCTCAATTGATTCTGACATTCTATATACACAAACCCATAAATGAAAGCCAGGAATCTCTCTTAGTCAATCATCCCACCAAGTAAAATACTGATACTTAGAACTGCATCAGAGAACTGGAGTTTTTGTTAATTTTCTTACCTTCCATGTAAGTGTACACTTATATCACATGTCCTACATTGTCTCATTTGACACCTGCACATTAAAAAAAAAAACCTGTATCCTCTTGTGTCACACTGACTGGCCTAGAATTTTGGTGTAGACAAGCATACTCCTGAAATTTAGCGATCCTTCAACATCAGCAGCCAAGTCTCTAGAACTGAAACTTGTACCTAACACCGGCCACGTGCAAATTTTCTTTTCTGTTTTTAATTGCATATTTTTGTAATTTATATTTTTTCTTACACTAAAATAGATTTTTCTATCAATAGATTTTTAAGGCATCATTAAAAACATTTACTTATTTGCGTATATAATGCTGTACTTTCATGTTTGCCTGCATGACAGAAGAGGGCATCAGATCCCTTTACTGATGGTTATGGCCATCATGGGGTTGCTGGGAATTGAACTTTTGACCCTTGGAAGAGCAGCCAGTACTCTTAACTGCTCAACAATCTTTCTAGTTCCGTGTAATATATTCTGTTTATGGTTTCCCCAAAACTTCTCCTCTCATCCTGATTCATATCCTTTCTGTCTCTTGTTAGGAAATAAAGAGGCATGTAAGGACCAGTAACAGAGTAAAAGAAAATACATATATATATATATATATATATATATATATATATATATATATACCAAAGACATTAGAATATGACAAAATAAAGAAGCCATAAAAAGTGTTAAATAAGAATACAAGAAGTAAATATAGACACAGAGACACATAGGTTCTTAACTCATGGGAATACCATAAAAATTAGAGCTTTATAAATAAAAGATGTAGCATATTAAATATAAAAGCAAAGATCCCATAAGGTTTTAAAACGCTAAAAAAAAAAAGAAAGAAAAAGAAAGAAAAAAAACAAATATTTGACAACATTATGAGGGAAGGAACATTCCAACAATGCCTCAGTTCATTTGTCCTTCTGACGCTGGGCTTAGAATTTTTCTTTTAAAATTGTTTTTTTCCAATTTGGCTCCTACAAGGAAAAATAAATTTTCATTTTAAGCAGCTTTCAGTTACATATTACTTGTGGGTTTGGAGTGGGGGCATGTGTCCACTTTTCCTTCCAGCTCTATGATCCCGGCTGGTACAGCCCCTTTCAGGCCATGTGCATACTGGTACAATCTCTGTGAGTTTATGCTTCAGCTCAAATGCAAATAACAACAGCACAGACCGAAAACCTTCAACACAGAACCTTCTGTTTTGCTTTTCATTATAAAACTCTTTCCTCTCCTTCCGACGTGTCAGCTGCCACATGCACATTTGACACTTCTGTGTGTCAAGTGTTTATTAACCCCCTTTGTGGAAAGTCACTAGACAGCATGTTACATCCTTTGAATGAATCTGACGTTAGCGTTGAACGAATATAAACACAGAATAAATGAGCAGATGTCCTTCTGCCGATTTTGCTTTCTTGGATATTAACTCAGTTTAAAGAAGCAGTTCTAAAATATTTTTTCTTATTCTAGCAATTGTAGTTCAGGCAGATTCTCTTATGACTTAGTGAAATAAATCAGCATATATCTTTTCAGACTCAAAATCTTAAAAGGAATGGGATGACATATCAGGTTACAAGTTTATGATGAGCAGATTCATACCCTGTCACACAAACTGGAGCTTTCCCACCTGTTACAGTCTTCTGCTTTGATTAAGGTAGCCTCCTGCTCCTTACCTTGTACTCATGGATCACCTCTTCAATGAGAGCAGTCTGATGACCACGGTGCTCCCGAGATCGCTCACAAAGCCAGCAGATGGCCATCTTGTCCTCCTCACAGAAGAGTTGGAGTTTCTCTCCATGTTGTGCACAGACATTCACCTTCTCCTCCTCTGGGATGGACCTGAATGCCGTGAGCCTCTCGATTATCTTGTCCATTTGTCGATTAGGCTTCAGATTCCCAAATGAGAAACGAACTCGGCACACGGGGCAGCTGCCCTCTCCTTCTGTGCCTTTGCTAGACTCATAGTTCAGTGTGATGCAGGCCCGGCAGAAGCTGTGCTCACAGTCAGTGCTCACAGGTTCCTTCAGAAGCTCCAGAAAGAGAGGACAGGTCACCTCCTTCTTTATCATTGCCAGAGTTGATGAGGCCATCATTGCTGTGCTCTTGTGTCTGTCTGTCCTGATCATCACACTTCTGCATGACAGGGATGGTGAAAGGAGGATGTAAGAAGTGGAGGACCTGAATGCACACTTTGTAGAGAACAAGGACAGACCAACATGTCAAGATAAAAGAACAAAGGAAGAAATATAGACGGATATTAAGTGATATAGCAAATAGCATTTCACATACTCTCAAGTGCTCTAATCTAAGGTCATCCCAAATGACAAATTTGACACAGGGTTTTTAATTCCCTTTTTAGTGGAGCAGAGAGAATGCATTTCTCTCCCCAGCCTTGTGTAACTCCCCTTCTATTCTTCTCTTTTATTTCCCAGGCACCATCTTCAGTGTTGAAAGCATCAACCCTCTCATGACTCTGGCCACTGTATTTAGTTGGTTTGACTCACCCAGATCCTCCCTTTACAAGTTTCTTACCAGAAAGAACAAGTGCTTATCCGCAGCATGAATATTTCCATCTCCTGGTGCACATATGCAGTGATTTCTCTGGTTGCCATCTAATAAAAGACTCTGTGTGTGTTTGTTCACATGGTTAAGTTAATCCCTGTTCTAAATGTATAAAGATGGTCACTCACAAGGGACATTTGTCTTTAATACATTAAAAATATATGGAAATAATCCCTCTGGAGTCTTCTTTTCACCCAAGTCTGCTCTAACTTACAGAGGTAACCATGAGGGGGAAAGGGATGGCTACTAGGGCAAAACTAATAGCCAGAACTAAGTATGTGAAGAATTCTGTCCCCGCCCCTTAGGCTAGATGAACCTTGTATCTGCCAATGTTGAAATTTTATCTTGGTCTCAAAATTTGCCAAAAACATTGATGAAAGGCTCCAGGTATGTGTGCCAGCTGGGTTTTGAGTTCAGAGTTATAGTTCAAAGTACACAGGGTTCTCCCCAATAATGTGTGATATTAGTTTAGCATGAAAAGCAATGGACTAGACATACCACATGCTTACCAGGTAATGGTTTTTCAAAGCACCTTGGTTCCCTTCACAGCACCTATGAGGTGATTCACAACTGTTTGTAACTCCAATTCTAAGGCATTCTAACAGACTCTACTGGTATCTGTGGGCATTTAAGTGGTGAACAGACATATATCCAGGTAAGATACTGATTCACATAAAATAGCATTAAAACAAAGTGGATAAGTGAACTAGTAAAATGCTCAAACTAATCCAACATAGGTATAGAGAGGGCTGTTGCAAAAGATCCAAAATTCAGCTCCTGGTACCCACATGAAACATCTCACAGTTCTATTTTGGATATTCCAAGCTTTTTTGGGGGGGGGGAGTGGCTAGTATAGGCTTATAAGTGAGTACATACCATGAGTGCTCTTTTGTGACTGGGTTACCTCACTCAGGATGATAGCTTCAAGTTCCATCCATTTGCCTAGGAATTTCATGAATTCAGTTTTAATAGCTGACTAGTACTCTATTGTGTATATATACTGCAATTTCTGTATCTACTCCTCTATTGAAAGACATCTGGGTTCTTTCCAGCTTCTGGCTATTATAAATAAGGCTGCTATGAACAATGTTAATCATGTGTCCTTGTTAAATGTTGAAGCTACTTTTGGGTATATGCCCAGTAGTGGTATAGCAGGGTCCTCAGGTAGTACTATGTCCAATTTTCTGAGGAACCACCAGACTGATTTTTAGAATGGTTGTACCAGTTTACAATTCCATGGGCAGTGAAAGAGTGTTCTTCTTTCTCCACATTCTCAGCAGCATCTGCTGTCACCTGAGTTTTTGATTTTAGCCATTCTGACTGGTGTGGGGTGGGATTTTAGGGTTATTTTGATTTGTATTTCCCTGACGACTAGGGATGTAGAGCATTTCTTTAGGTGCTCCTTAGCCATTCGATATTCCTCAGTTGAGAAGACTCTGTGTCGCTCTGAACCCAATTTTTAATAGGATTATTTGATTTTCTAGAGTGTAACTCCTCCTTTTTACAAGGATTTACTTATTTTATTTATGTGAGTACACTGTAGCTGTTTTCATGCACACCAGAAGAGGGAATTGGATCTGATTACAGATGGCTGTGAGCCACCATATGGTTGTTGGGAATTGAACTCAGAACCTCTGGAAGAGCAGTCAGTGCTTTTAACCACTGAGCCATCTCTCCAGCCTCTGCAGTCTGACTTCTTGAGTTCTTTGTATATATTGGATACTAACCCCCGATCAGATGCAGGCTTGGTAAAGATATTTCTCAGTCTGTTGGTTGCCATTTTGTCCTTTTGACAGTGTCCTTAGCCTTACAGAAGCTTTGCAGGTTCATGAGGTCCCATTGTCAGTAGTGTTCTATTCAGGAAATTTCCCCCTATGTGTTCTAAGCTCTTCTCACTTTCTGTTCCATTAGTTTCAGTGTATATGGTTTTATGTCCTACCAGAATTCTTATGCAGAGGGTAGACTTTATCTTAGAATAGATATTTAAATCACAGAAAAGGAGAAATTGAAGACCTGTATAGAAAGGCTTCTGAACTGACTTAAAAGGAAAAATGAGACTTTATCAATTACCTGGAAAAGATGCCTCAAAATTCTAGTACTTTTTACTAATGTGAGATAGTCTTATTATGGGAAGAAAATGAACATTGGCAAATAGCTTGTAGTAATTGTTTTGGAGAAATTAACAAGTACCTAAAAAGCAAACAACTTTTGTAAACATCAGTTTACAAAAAGTGCTAATTGTATTCTCCCTGGTATAGTAAAAGGGACACCAATTTCTGGAGCTCTGATACTTTATCCTGTTGCAAATAAATTTGGAAGGGTGGAGTATATGTCAGGAAGTTGAGAGTTGTTATTATTCTGTTAAAATATCAGAATTATATGAAATTCTTATGGTGTTACTAGGCTCTCAAAAAAAACCTCTTAATATAGTAAGTGATTCTCAATATGCAGAAAGAGTTGTTTTGTGTATTGAAACTACTGAACTTATTTAGGATGTTGCCAAATTGACTTCACTATTTATTAAACTGCAACAAGTGATCAGAAAAAAACCATCCATCAAATTTAACACTTATCAGATACCATGCATGTCTACCAGTCTCTCTAGCACAAGTTGACAATAAAATTGATCAGCTATTCATAGAAATTGTGTTAGAGGCTTCAAAATAAATACAAGAAGCCCAAAAAATTCTATCATTTGGCAGCAAGCTAAGGAACTTGTAATGATATTTTCCACTTTTCTCTATATAAACAAATTCCTTTACCTAAAGGAAGTAAATTTTTTTTGTTACAGTACAAAGTAGGTACAGTTTAACTCTTGTATGGGTATTGTCCATATTCAACACATTTAAAAATTAAAAATACTAGGTTTAGTTCCAGTCCTTTCAATAACTGCTATTGCAAATTGTTAGGAATGGTTGAGAAATGCAAGTTAATTGTTAGGCAATCAATCTCATAGTTATTCCAGATCCTAGTCTGGATTATCATAGAAATATAAATCCTGGGTTAAACAGATAATTAGAAACAGGCAATATTTGCAGATATGCTATGAATAGGAAGTTGGTCTTCAAAAACTCAGAGACTTGCAAAATATAGCATTGAAACATTTAATTTTCGTTAATTTGAGGCGTTTTTGACATTGGAGCATGTCAGGTCCTGGGAACACCCTATTTGACTTGGAAAAAGGTGATAACCATTGAAGGACCTCCATTTAGGGATGGCTTCACTTGTGTCAAGATAGCCATCGGGCAAAGAAAATGCCTTTACTTTCTCTTCAGATAGAATGCTGTCTGGAAAAGACAAACAGGTGTGAGATATTGACTACAAAGCTCTGCCAAGACAGGGTAAGGCAGTCTTTTATAATTTATTTTCCACAAAAGATCTGTCAGATATTTTGGGCCAGAAGACTGAAAATGATACTCCACTGTCTTAGAATATAAGACAGTTGTTCAGGTATCTAACTGTTTGTCATTTCTATAATTTTGAAAGTGATTGATTGTACTTTTTACATATTCAGATAATTTTTTTCTTCACAAGTCTCAAGAACTAATAATTATAGTCTTACAATAAGCTTAAGTTGTTTTGGATTTAAAAAGATATTCTGGGTCCAAGAAGATGTTTTTAGATTGATAACACAAGTTAGAACAGAAATTGATTTCTGCACAGAATTCTGAACTTTCTCTTGAGTTTCCATGTAAGAACAGAATGGATTTTTTGATTGTAACTCTTACTTACAAATTTTCATAATTGTTTCTGCATAAGTTGCTTATTATTATATTATAAGAGAAAGAGCCTTTTTAATCTAAAAGAACAAGATGATATTTTTGATGTTTAATTCTGTTGGTAGATATTATAATACTAAATTCTGTATCCAAAGTCTTGTTGTCTACTAGTGAATTCTCACATTTACCTGCTTTTGTTGTGCAAACTTTATTCTTTAATTTAAAACTATTGGTTAAATAAAAATGGATACAGCCAGTTACTGGAAGAATTATAGGTAGTCAGGTTTTCAGTTGACTGACTGGGGACAACAGATATAGGAGAGAGAAGAAAGGACATGGAAAGAGGAAGAAGCTGCCACGAGAGGAGGTGGACCATGAGTACATGGTCAGGAGAAACAGCAAGTATTTGGAGTACACCATGAGGAAATAACCAGGCCAGGAATTAGAAAAGTAGGTTAGGGATTATCTTCCTGTAATTGTCAAAACCAAATAAAATAACCACACTCCAAATCTCATTCATTAATATGCAAGATAGGAATAAGTTTAACTTGGTTCAACTGTACCTTTGGGCTACTCACGCTCTGTTTTTTCATTACCCAAGCAGTGTATGAGTTTCCCCTCACAGAGCGGACTTTAAATCAGACCAGACATTGGTCAGCTACTCCCACAAGTTCTGTGCCACCATTACCCTAAGGTATTTTGTAGTCCAGACATTGTAGAAAAGGTTATGAAGCTGGGTTGGTTTTCATGTTTGTCTTTCGGTGTCTAGCAGAGTATTTTCCAGCACCAAAGAGACTAGAACTTAGGAGTGAAGCCCCCATGTAGTCACCAGCTTGAATCTCCATGTTCAGTGAATTTTGTGGGTATTGTCCTTAGAGGAAAAACCTCTCTTACTCTTTGCAGAGAGGAATGCGTTGTTTGAGTAATAGTCTGGGTGGGTTGGGGGAAATTCCATGCACCTCTTTTGGCCAACAACTCAACTGAATGCAACCCAGTCCTACTATTGGAATCTTGTTTTGTGACAAGAGATTTCCAGCTTAGATTCCACATCTCCCACCATTAGGAGCCCTCATTAGCATCACCTTTATATGTTTTAGGAATATTCCATTGCACTAGGTTTCCATATAAGTACTCAAATGTCCCTCAACAAAATAAGTCCATTTTTTCAAGAGACATTAAGGAAAATAACTAATTTTGTTCAATGAAAAGGATAGTCTACAGATATAACTTATTTATTTAATGATTGGAGCATGTGACGGCTAAGGGAAATTCCATTTTGTGCTAGGCAGCCAAAATTATAATTTAATTTCTAATTATAACCCATTGGCAACTCTAACTCTTTGCTCTCCTCCTCTGGATTATAAAACTACTATGAGATAATTAACTCAGTGTTTTAGTTTTGTGAACCCATTTATTGCTGTGTGATAGGAAGTGAGACAGCTCCTCCATGTAAGTACAAGCAGTTTCTCAGCAACACACCCCATGCAAAAGAGCTGATTGTGATCTCCATCTGTAAATACGCTTCCTCTAGCCTCTTCTGTGTGACAAGTCTTTGATTTGGCTTAAAACTGTTGGGTTACTAGCAGTAATTATGGGGTTCTATTCATTATAATTTAAGTTGAGTCTTGGCCATTTTCCAGTGCATTGGAAGTCTGGAAAAGAGTAAAAATGTTTCTTTCAGGACGATGAAACTTCAGGGTACTGATGGTCTATGAGAAATGGTCCTTTTTCAAATAGTCCTGGCACATAAATTGTTCCAGGCTTCATTTACTGGGTAGTATTATCTGAAGCAGCTTAATGTATACTGCCTACATGTATTCAAATTTAAAAATTGACAACCCTAACATGTGCATTTTAATATCTTATTATATACACTGGTAAACAGAGGTATTTCCCAAGTTTAAAAGCAAGGTGAGCATAACTGATCTGGAGAGAGCAAAAGGAAAGAGGATGATCTGGTGACAATCTTCAAAATTATCATGAACACAGGAAGGCCTGACCTGTATTGTCTGGTATCTACATTAGCTTGTGAAAAGCCTGAATTCTTTGTTCCAAGTTTTTTTTTTTTTCATGTTTCTCTAGATCTTTCACCAGATATCTTTCAGATTTTCATATCAATAAACTCAATCAGGAGTTCATTTCTTGAATAGTAGAAAGGTCCTAGTGTACCGCTGTTACATTGCTATGAGTATGTTGGCTAATATGTCTTTTCTTTAAACAAGAGGTCTATTTTTCCTAATGTCAAAGTTAAGGTGACCATTGTAACCACTGTACTCAGAGGTCTATATTTTAGAAATGTAGCAAATTCAGTAACACTTTTATAATATCATGTGTGGTGGTTTGAATATGCTTGGCCTAGGGAGTAGCTCAATAAGGAGATGTGGCCTTGCTGGAGAAAGTGTGTTACTGTAGAGTTGGGCTTTTATGCCCTCCTCCTTGATGCATAGAAGTCAGTCTTTTTCCTTATTGCATTCAGAATAAGATGTAGAACTCAGCTTTCCCAGTACCATGCCTGCCTGGATGCTGCCATGTTCCTGCCTTGTTGATAATGGACTGACCCTTAGAATCTGTCAGCCAGCCCCAATTAAATTTTGTTCTTTGTTAGAGTTGCCTTGGTCATAATGTCTCTTCATAGCATTGGAAACCCTAAGTCACCATGTTTGAATTTGTATTTCCTTAAGTAGTTGATTTACTATTATTGTAATAGGTTTCATTTTGTATATATATATATATATGTCATAATTACAGTTGCTGCTACAGTATTTGTTTTTTAAAAAAGTCCAGAGGCAGTAATATTTACCTGTAATCCCAGTAGCTGAGGTGGTTGATAGGACAATTCCATGAGGTCAGCCTGGGCTATATAGGGATATCATGTCCCCCCCAAAAAATAGAAATCTGAAACTTATAGAAAGTGTTCTCTCTCTCTCTCTCTCTCCCTCCCTCCCTTCCTCCCTTCCTTTCTCTCTCCCTCTCTCTCCCTCCATCACTCCCTCACTCTTCCTCCATCCCTCCTTCCACCTCCCTCCCTCCCTCCCTCCACCTCTCTCCACCTCCCTCCACTCCCCACCTCTGTGTATCTCTGTCTCTCATTTTCTCTCTCCTCCCTTCACCTCCTCCAATGCATTTTTTTTTCAAACTGAATCCTGGGACTGCTGCAAATGTGAAAGTACCACTTCCACCCCACTGTATGCACTGCTACACATGTTGGTTACTTTGTCTTTTTCAGATATGATATTTTAAGGTCCTCTTGGCAGGCCTTGGACTTTGGAGCTTCCTGCCTCAGCTTTCTTTGTAGTTAGAATTAGGAGTCTGGGCTGATCTTGAGTCAGGTATGACTGACATTGCCCAATGGAAAGAGCAGGCAAGAGTAATAACTTTTAAGTAATATTAGAGATCTCATTCAGACTTGAGACTATTTTATAGTACATGTAAATGGAAGGTCAGGACTGAGCACATAGAATCACAGGGAAATCCACTATTACTCAAAGAAATCTTAAACTTTTGTTTTCAAACTCTATTCTGGTTCTACTTTTATCAGGGAAAATTTTGCTCTTGCAAGAGGAGATTCATGTGCAAACTCAAAATTAAAAATTAGAAAATAAGTGAGTGAATTTGGAGAAATAACTGGATTTCTTCAGCCCTTGAGAACTGTCTTCCTCGGGCCACCCTTCCCTCTGACTTCGGGGCCCAGAACACTCAGAAGGAAGCCAGCAATCCTTCATTGCCCCATCATCATAGCTTCAAATTAAACTCACCAAGGCAGAGACAGTGCTTTTTTTCTAAATTCCTCCAAACTCTGCAGTCTGAAATTGTTCTCACATCTCCAGACACCAACAGACTGAAGCAGAAATTGTGAAGAGGAGCAAATGGAGGCCAAAGACTATGTCCTGAGAATTAGTCACAAAGCTGGTTCTCTGGTGAGCCAGGAAAGAAATGAAAGTTAAGAAAGACTTTGAGGGTTGGGACTGAGAAAAAGAAACCACAGAACTACCAACCAACTGGGTGGTACCACAGTGTCAACTGGGGTTTTACCACCAGAGGGAGTCAGTTGCCTTGGGTCAGCTCTGCCTTCCAGGAGCTGGGGACATTTTTCAGAGCTACAGGACCTTGTTGTGTCAAGTGTCCAGAGTCATGATACAATCACCCCAAAAGTTCCCGACCCTTCGGAAACCTGCCCATGATTAAAAAACAAAACAAAACAAAAAAACCTTCCCCATGGCTTCTCCTGCACCTGAGCTCCTGGCTGGGTGTTGCCTTGGTGGCTGGTGTGGCCCAAAGGGAAGGAAAAAGAAGGCTGGTGACAGAAACCTGCAGTGTCCTCTGAGGTTGGAGCTGGACGCTTACAGGAGGAGAACAGGAAGGAAGTTGATGTTCAGGGCAGATGTCACACATGTAAGGATTTCCTACCCAGCAGGGACAGGAAGCCAGGCAGAATCACCTCACCACACACACTGCAGGCAGTAATGAACTGCAGAGGGCTCTCCAGCTGCCCCATGCTCTCCTCCAGCTCTGGATTCTGTGGCTGAACATGTCTAGTCCTTTCACAGTGCTGATGTCATCCATCCATTCAAAGGTACTGGCCTCTGGGCTATTTTTACTCAAACCAGCACAGGGTCCCACTGCTTTTCTGCTGACTGCATTAGGATCAGAAACTCAAAGGTCATCCTCAGACATGGTGACTGACACCAGACAGCATGGGAAACACACGAAACCTTCCAAATAGAAAAGAAAGGGAGAAAGAAATAATTTAATAAAGAAAGCTGGTTGTGTGTGGGAACAATGGAGAAGCCTGTCTCATCCCCTGTCTCATCCCCACTCCTGTGTGTCTCTCTCATTATTTCCATACATTCTCAGATCTACTGAAATATGACGAGATGAGTGACAGCTGATAAGACCCTGTAGTCTGAGTTTATTTCACATATTTGATGTTCTTTTTTACATCTCCTCTTCTTCCTTCGAGGAATGCTCTCAAAGTGTACCCTAGCCCGACCCTACCTGAGATCTATCTCCCTCATCCTCCCAAGTGCTGGGATCATGGGCTTTTGCTGTTGTTTAGTTTGGCCTTTGAGTTTCCCGGATTGAAACCTGGGTCCTGTGGATGCTGAGCTAGTGCTCCATCACTAGCTACACCTCTAGTCTAAACTACACATCTTCCTGAAGTCACGAGCATCTAGTGTTCTTATTGCTGTTGACACAATTTCTGACAAACAATGTTTTGATTTTCCCATCCTTCTGAATTGCTAATAGTTATGTAAAACCATTTTACAATTTGTTCTTGAGTCAGGGATTTACTCTATATTCAGGCCTGGGCTAGAACTCAGTAAGTGTTCAGGATGATCTCCAATTCCTCAGAATACTCCTTCCTCAAATTTCTGAGGGCAGGGATGAGAGGCAAGGGCCTACATGTTTCTGACCTTTACTCATTTTTTCTCAAGGCCTTCACTGTTTCTTTCTAAGGCCTGCTTGGGAATTAAAGCTATAAGTACCTAGTCTATGATCTAGCTTTTCGTGAACATTCTCTAAAGGCAGAATTCTATTCCCAACTCTGCAAAGATTAGACACTGCCCTTTAGGTCTGCCATCACCTTCTGACTTCAGTTAGAAGGATGAAGGTGAACAGGCAAGCATAGCACCAGCCGCACTGTCAGTGTGTATTGACCCTGTGTGTGTGATTCTAAACGTGTGCGATGCACATCGGCTTTTATTTTTAACAGAGGACATGAACTCCCACCGAACACAATTATGGAAGCATTATTAAACTAAAGAATCCTAGAAACTTTTAAACTTAAGTGCTTATTTTTTATTAAATAGAAACACAGATTTATATTTTGGTAAAAGAAAAAGAATCTGTGAATTTATACTCCAGGTGTTCTTACTTTTAGAACAATGCACGGTGACAGTTTTGAATGGGCTGCATACGCTGCCAACATGTGACGTTAGAATCTGGATTGTACTTGCTGCCCTGAAAGTGCTCCCTCTACTCCTCTCACAGAGACAGCTACTCCAGGGACACTGAGTCCTCAGCAGTTGCCTTGCAGGAGCCACACTAACCTAAGTGACTTTTCTTGAGAGAGTGCACTGTCCTGTGTCACCTGGCTGCTTGAGTCTTTCCTGGACACCTCCTGTTGAAATCTCAACCCCCCATCTCCATATTAAAAGGTAGAAGAGTCTTGTTTTTCTGTCACCGGGACTGTGATGTCCTGCAAAGATCCCTCCATTTAGTCTTCTCTCGTGCTGTGACCTCAACTTCCCTGGGAACCCAAACCTATAAGGTGTTCTCTCTGTCTGTTTATGGCAATGTGAGCCTTCAACTAAACTCCGGATCCTCAGTGATCTCTCACAGTGTCTTCTTTAATTTCCTCAGTTATTTAAAACCTAGCATGTTCTACTTTAAAAGTGTTGCATTTTTGGTCTGTTGCTATGTATTATAAACCCCAACATAAAAGCAAAGCAAGCAAGGTCTTTCTGTGCACTGAGCCTGACCTCGGATGTACAGAAATCCGGCTTTGCCCTATGAGTACAGGAATTGTATCAAAACCACCGGGGCAGGATCTATTTATTACCCTCAATAATATTTTACTATAGCCACATAGAAAGGAAGAGAAAACGGATACTATAGTGGATACAACTTACATTCCAGAGAACAGGTCCTAGAATCATGCCACTGTTTACATTTGACAACAGGAGGGAAGAGAAGGTTATTGGTATCATTATCATTCAGTGTAAAATAGACAATCATAGAATTTAATTTATTGATTAAAAATGTAGCTGAACAACAAACATTCTCAAAAAATAAGTATGAAATAAAAAAATAATTCATACATATCTACAACACATTAGAGTAGCCTTGATGGCAGTTCCCATGACCTAACAGCAAGACATGAGGAGAGTTACATCGTAGTTCCTAGTTCCTCACTGCTGTATGGAACGCCAGTACAGCACACCTCCCCAGTAATTAGCACAACTAGCAGCTACTGAGTGTACAGTGGATGCTTCATGCATACTGAACTTCTCTTACTAAAAATTACATAATTCGTGTTGCATCTATGTGTGTGTTTGGTCCTGTGTGTCCTGCAGCTTGTGTGTAGAATCATCTGTAAGAGCTGGCTGCCTCCTTCTGTCTTGTGGGTAGATGAATGATTGAACATAAGTCATTAGGCTTGAAGAAAAGGGCTTTTACCCTTGGAGCCTTCTAAAGATCCCAAATTTATTTTCTTGTAATGGCCTACTATATAGGTGCACTACTTATTCCAAAACTGTATAAAGAATTAAAAAAAAAAAGACAAAAAGGAGGGGAAGGTAGGGGAAGGCTTTACAGGATGTTGTTCAGGGTTACACTACTATGTGCAGAGTTGGGTCATGTGATATTTTCCTAGAAACGGTCTTATGAGAGGATGTTTTTGCTGAAGCAGACACATAGAAGGATGTTTTGCAGAGGAACAGACACATGGTGTTGTTCTGGAAGCTGCCTGAAAAAAGGGTATGTTGTATTTTGCTGGAGTGCACGCTTGAGAAGATAAATAATGTTTGGAAAGGGTACAAGTATAACTCAGCAAGCAGACAGTGGACATCTGTGGCATTGGTTTCCGTTGCCACTCTTTGCTGGCTTTTCCTGGCCTTTGCTGGTCTTTGATGGTCTTGGGGGGACTGACAGAGCCTTGCGGTTTCTTCTGGATCGAACTGCCATTGCTGATTTTGGAATGCTGTTTGCAAGTGGATTGAGATACCATGGTTAACTTCTGTGATCTGAACTGCTGATATCCTGACCAACTCACCTCAAAGAAGTATTTCTAAACAGGTCCACATCCTCCTCTGTTACATTTACCTTTCCTTTCCACACTCTGGTGGGTGATGGGCTAGAGGGGGGGGGTAAAGCATTTCAAAACCCTTATTAAAGTAGGTTTGAAAAATCTAAGCCTACAAAACAGTCTTAGAGGGTCCCATTTGGAGTATTTCCTTCTTAACTGATGAGGCACACAAGCATTGTCGCTAAACTGACCGTCTGCTAAGGGTCCATTCCTTAGGTAAAGACACCTACATATAATTTTCAAAACTACTAGGCAAGCTGGAGAAGAACTTTGTTTCATATTTTCTCAGTGACAGAGAGAATGTGTTTGTGGAGACCTAGGAGAGCTGAGGCAAGAAGCTTCATGATGGAGCACCTTTTTAGTATGTATGACGACTTAGATTCTATCTCTGGTACCACAAATTAGGTAGATCTATCAGAAAGAACTGGGTGTCGAAGACTTTAAAGAATGGGGCAAAATATAGACTAATGCTGTGGACAACTTTATTTCAGTTTCAGTATACTTTTATATTTGAATATAAAAAAGCAACAATTCAAGAAAGGTTATTTGAGTTTACAAAGACATATAAATCCACGCTAGTAAGTATATACAAAATATTTACAGAGTAACTCTTCCTAGAACTTTCTCAAGACAAAAAAATTTCTCAAGACATAAACACAATTGCCTGAAATTTACTATATATAGCGATAGGTTATATCTGGTAAATCATGAAAGCAATGCACAAGGCCATATCCAGAATCAGAGTACACTGTGGACAATACTCAGCATATGCATTCACCAGAATGGATCTATAGCTATATTCCACCATCCAACAAGAATAAGCAACTCTTATAAATTGAATGTGAATTGAATTTCTCCCAGGAGGCATGAAATCGCATCCAAGAAAAATCAAGGGAACAGAATCCATTTGAGGTAAAAGTCCTTCTGGGGACTCTGTCACAGGTCTCCAAGACATTGTTCACTATCATGTCTCATTCTTTTGATTGTATTCCAACAAAGGTGGGGGGATCAGAGGTGCTACTTCAGAGAAGGAGGAAACAGCCATCTTTTGGGGAGTATGGGAAATAATGAAGTATTGTAAACAGAGAAAGAAGTGCACCAAGGAAATGAATCTATACTAGTTTGTATTTAGAAAGGAAGGTCATTAAAATGGAAGGACTAAAACCAGAAAAACTTAAAGTCACTCTGGAACTCAGGCACATGAGATACACTAGATACTGGGGCATTGTACAGATATAGGGGAGGGTTTAAGTGGGTGGCCCGCATGCTGTCATTGGCTCTGGTCATTCTAAAGGATTAAAATAAGAATGGACTGGATGAGGAAAGGAAGGGTAATAGAATCTATAGATGAAAGCTCCACAGTGAGAAACATCTTAAAATGAGAGAGTGTGAGCTTCCCAGTCCAGGAAAACTCCAACAGGACTGGGAAGACCAGGCAGAGAGAGGGCCAAGACACTGGAATTGTAAGTGACAGAACAATAATCAGAGGCTTTGTATAAATTCTTCATCTTTACAACCCAGTGGCCACAATTAGGTTGATAATTTCACATTGTTTATCATCATAACTAAATCTGATATTAAAGAATGTTTCGTTCATTGAACAAAGTTCGGGTGCAGCATGTAGTCTATCATTTTAATCCCACGAGCTGGGCACCATTTTTAGACACGTTTACTTCTTAGTAATGTTTTCTGAGAGGATAGTTGCATCTCTCAGGACACCAAGATGATCGGTCTCAAAATTTTGCAAATTCCTTCTGTAAAACTTTATATGTTGTGTTTGTCTTTTCTCTGTGTCAATGACAGTGCTTACCTTCTTCTTTTGATGTAGTCACAGAAACTGTAGAAAAATGAGACACATTAGTTAAGAGTCACATGAAAGACAGAACATAGTCTTATTTGTAACTTTAAGGAACAGAAGCCAAATGAGAGCGAGAGAAGAAACATGGAGAAGCCTTGTTTAAAGTCAAGAAGAGGCAAATTGCTGGGCATAGAGGGAGAAGCAACATGAAACATGAGACTTAACAGAGAGATAGACTCTGGAAGACAATGAGAGGAAAGGGGCTCATGGTGCTGTGGTTTCTCCTTACCCCATTATCACTGGGCATCCATGAGCCCTGAAATAATGAAAGTTCACAGCAGTAAATGCAGTGATAGAATTAAAGCATTAAAGTCAATCTTTTCTCCAGACTAGGGGAAGGTTAGGAAACGGTGATATAGGATGGGATGAATGATAATTTCCCATCGTATATAATGACATCACAGGGACACACACCACCTGCTCTCCTAATTCCTTCTACCCACATTCAGAATCCTTCCTGTCTTCCACACCTAGAATCATGCAACACATCACAGAATTTAGCTGCCCTCACCTTGAAATGCCTGTAGCATGCTGTTCAGACCCTGAGCTTGGAACCTTCTTCTTTTTGAAATCATTTGTGGCTGTTTCAGTCTCTAAGTCTGACTCCTAGGGATAAAAACATTGACCTCCACATCCCGAACTTTTGACATTTGATATTTGACCACCACTGACTCCCTATCATTCTAACCATAGATGTTCTTGAATTATCCTAAGAATTCTGAGAGGGACAAAGAAGACAGACCACTAACTCCAGAGACTTGACACAGTCATGTCCTGGCCCAGTTACTTGCTTGGGGGGAAAACTTGACTTTGGAAAGTTTTGATGTTTAGAAGCAGAGTACTTCACCTTACAATGTGCTTCTTTTACTTTTTCTCCTAGAATCTTTTGAAATGATGAATTAGTGAAGCTTAAAACAGATAAAACTAAAGTAGAAAAAAAAGAATGTATGGGCTAGGAATGGTGTTACATGTACTCAGGAGCAGAGGCATAAGGATCTTTGAGTTCAAGTCCAGCCTGTTTTACAAAGTGAGTTCCAGGACAGCCAGGGCTATACAGAGAAACTATGTCTGGAAAAACAAAACAAAACAAAAAACCAAATCAAACAAACAGAAAAACTATTAAACAAACAAATGAAGAAACAAATAAATAAATAAGCAAATAAATAAAGACACAGCATAAAAATCATAGAAACAAAGAAATAAACAAGAAACAAAGACACAAAAGGAAGGATGAAAGGTGGGTTTCTAAGGCCATAGTACAATTGAGTCATAGGATGTGGGAAAGCCATCTGAAGAAAGCCAAGACTTCAGATACTCTTGTCAATGAAGACACTGTCAGCCAGCATCTGCTTCTTCAAGGCCTCTTGTTAAGATGAGAAAGTTTGGGAAAGGAGACAGGAAAAGCATACTTAAGCTGACATAAGGTCCATATGTTCAGAGGGAGCCCGATGCTGATAGATGGGATGTGACCCTTTGCATACAAGAATGAGGCTTTCCATAGCCTTGTGACATCTGTGGTCCACCTAGAGCTGTTGTTTCACTGCTGTCTAAATATTGTGCCCACAGAGTCAAGCGTCTTTTCTAAAAAATCTGAGTACAACCACAAAGCAAATCTGGATTTTCTCTATAGCCAGGAGAAATTAACAAACACACAGAAATTATTCCCATTCCGTAACTCTGTGAATGCCACAGGCACAGAGGGCATGCCCTACATATGATGAATCCACAAATAAAGTACTTGTTAAGTGCAGATGGAAAGCTAGATACAGGCCTGTGGTGTGCACAGAATGATGGTTCCACAAGGAGTCTGCCAGCAACTGTGCCTCTATTTGCTCCAGTTCACTACGGGGCCTAGTTCTATAACCCAAGCCCCTGAAAGAGAGTCTAATCTGTTCTCAGTAGTTACAAAATGCCCAGACCCTGCCTTTCTCTTCTCCTTCTTTCCTCCTCCTAGACCTTCAGAATAGCCTTGTATGTAAATTTATCAAAACCCCAGAGATATTTATACTAGTTATCAAATAATTCTCACCTCACAATAGGGCTATCTTACCCTATCAGCCCAGACATACCTTCTCAAGACATAATTCACATTCTAGGAAGAAGGAGAAAGTACAGTTAATATTGCAAATCCTGGTCACACTCTTACTGGCCACAGGAACAAAGTTAAAAGACAATCATCTCATCGTCCATAGTCTCCAAACCATGTAATAAATTTGATACATGACTCTTTACTAGACTTGTATGTAAATTAATAGAATCTTTTTTTTAAACGACTTTATTTTACAAAACAAAGATAAATGTACAGATTTTAAACATTTTTTGCTTAAAATTATACATTTTTGTCAGTACTGTTTTTTCAGACATTGAAATAATTTTTACATAAAACCATGTGAATATATTTTTTTAGTCAGTACTTGATTTTTTTCAAGGACTTGACAGTATGCATTGAAAAACCTAATAGTTACAATAAGCATAGAGTACATGCAAAACAAAACACAACATGGAAATAGTCAAAGTCTTCTTGTTTTGTAAATATATGTATATTTTTTTGTTTTCTTTATTTCTTGGACTTCATACAGTCTGTGAGTTGTTTCTGGGGGAGTGCAAGCCTCTGGGGTTAGCATCCCACTATCAGTGACTGCATATTATGTCTGTTCTTTTGTGACTGGGTTATCTCACTCAGGATGATATTCTCTAGATGCAGCCATTTTCTTTAGAATTTGGTAAAGTCATTGTTTCTGGTGGCTGAGTAGTATTCCATTGTGTATATGTACTACAATTTTTGTATCCATTCATCTTCTGAAGGACATCTGGGTTCCTTCCAGCTTCTGGCTATTATAAATAGAGCTGCTATGAACATTGTGGTGCATATATCTTTGTTGTGTATTAAAGTGTCTCTGGGGTATATGCCCAGAAGTGGAATAGCTGGGTCTTCAGGTAGTACTATATCCAATTTTCTGAGGTATCTCCAGACAGATTTCCAGAGTGGTTGTATTAGCTTGCAACCCCACCAACAGTGGAGTAGTGTTCCTCTTTCTCCGCAGCCTCGCCAGCATCTGCTGTCATCTGAGTTTTGGATCTTGGCCAATCTGACTGGTGTGAGGTAGAATCTCAGGGTTGTTTTGATTTGCATTTCCCTGATGGCTAAGGATGTCGAGCACTTTCCTCAGATGTTTCTCAGCAATTCGGTGTTCCTCAACTGAAAACGTTTTGTTTAACTCTGTACCCCATTTTTTAATAGGGTTATTTGATTCTCTGGTGTCTAGCTTTTTGAGTTCCTTGTACACCTTGGATATTAGGCCTCTATCTGATGTGGTGTTGGTAAAGATCTTTACCCATTCTGTTGGTTGCCGTTTTGTTTTCTTGACGATGTCTTTAGCCTTACAGAAACTTTGCAATCTCATTAAGTCCCATTTGTTAATCTTTGACCTTAGAGCTTGAGCCATTGGTGTTTTGTTCAGGAAATTTTCTCCTGTACCTATGTGTTCTAAGGTTTTCCCTACTTTCTCCTCTAATAGTTTCAGTGTATCTGGTTTAATGTGGAGATCTTTGATCCACTTACACTTGAGCTTTGTACAAGGAGATAAGAACGGGTCTATTTTCATTCTTTTGCATGCTGAGTGCAAGTTGGACCAGCACCATTTGTTGAATAGGCTGTCCTTTTTCCATTGAATGTTTACTGCTCCTTTGTCAAAAATCAGGTGACCATATACGTGAGGGCTCATTTCTGGATCTTCTATTCTATTCCATTGATCCACATGCCTATTTCTGTACCAGTACCATGCAGTTTTCAGCACAATTGCCTTGTAATATAGCTTGAGGTCAGGGATAGTGATTCCCACAGATGCTTTTTTGTTGTTGAGGATGGATTTTGATATTCTAGGTCTTTTGTTATTACATATGAAATTGCACATTGATCTTTCCAATTCCATGAAGAACTGGGTTGGAATTTTGATGGGGATTGCATTGAATCTGTAGATTGCTTTTGGTAGGATGGCCATTTTTAAGATGTTGATTTTTCCAATCCATGAGCATGGGAGATCTTTCCATTTTCTGAGATCCTCCTCAATTTCTTTCTTTAGAGGTTTGAAGTTCTTGTCATATAGGTCCTTCACTTGCTTAGTTAGAGTCACAACAAGGTATTTCATAGTTTTTGTAACGATTGTGAAGGGTATGTTTTCCCTAATTTCTTTCTCCACATGTTTGTTCTTTGAGTACAGGAAGGCTACTGATTTGTTTGAGTTAATTTTGTATCCAGCCACTTTTCTGAACTTGTTTATCAGCTGTAGGAGTTCTCTGGTGGAATTTTTGGGGTCACTCAAGTACACTATCATGTCATCGGCAAAGAGTGATGTTTTTATCTCTTCCTTTCTGATTTGTATCCCCTTGATCTTCTTTTGCTGTATAATTGCTCCAGCCAGGACTTCTAGTACTATGTTGAATAGGTAGGGGGAGAGTGGGCAGCCTTGTCGAGTCCCTGATTTTAGTGGGATTGCTTCAAGTTTCTCGCCATTAAGTTTGATGTTGGCTGTTGGTTTGCTGTATATTGCTTTTATTATGTTTAAGTATGGGCCTTGGATTCCTGTTCTTTCCAGGACTTTTAACATGAAGGAGTGTTGGATTTTGTCGAATGCTTTCTCAGTGTCTAGTGATATGACCATGTGATTTTGGTCTTTGAGTTTGTTTATATGGTGGATTACGTTGATAAATTTCCTTATTTTAAACCATACCTGCATCCCAAGTATGAAGCCTACTTGGTCATGATGAATGATCGTTTTGATGTGTTCTTGGATTCGGTTTGCAAGGATTTTGTTGAGTATTTTTGCATCAATGTTCATAAGTGAGATTGGTCTGAAGTTCTCTTTCCTTGTAGGGTCTTTGTGTGGTTTAGGTACGAAGGTTATTGTAACCTCAAAAATGAGTTGGGTAATATTCCATCTGATTCTATCTTTTGGAATATTTTGGTGAGTATTGGTGTTATATCCTCAATAAAAGTCTGATATAATTCTGCACTGAACCCTTCTGGACCTGGGCTTTTTTTGGTTGGGAGGCTTTTGATGACTTCTTCTATTTCTTTAGGTGTTATAGGGTTATTTAGATGGTTTACTTGGTCTTGGTTTAACTTTGGGACCTTGTATCTGTCTAGGAATTCATCCATTTCCTCCAGATTTTCCAATTTTGTGAAGTATAAGTTTTTGTAGTAGGATCTGATGATTCCTTGAATATCCTCAGTTTCAGTTGTTATTTCCCCACTTTCCTTTCTGATTTTGTTAATTTGGATACTCTCTCTTTGCCCTCTAGTTAGTCTGGCTAGGGGTTTATCAATCTTGTTGATTTTCTCAAAGAACCAACTCTTGGTTTTGTTGATTTTTTCAATGGTTCTTTTTGTTTCTATTTGGTCTATTTCTGCCCTAATTTTGATTATTTCTTGCCGTCTACTCTTTTTGGGTATATCTGCTTCCTTTTGTTCTAGGGCTTTTAGCTGTGCTGTCAGGTTGCTGATGTGAGCTCTCTCCAGTTTCTTTTTGGAAGCACTTAGGGCTATGAGTTTTCCTCTCAATACTGCTTTCATTGCATCCCATAGGTTTGGGTATGTTGTGTTTTCGTTTTCGTTGAATTCTAGACAATCCTTAATTTCTTTCTTTATTTCTTCTTTGACCCTGTTATCCTTTAACAGAGCATTGTTTAGTTTCCATGTGTATGTGGGCTTTTTGTTGTCTTTGTTTTTGTTAAAGACCAGCTGTAGACCATGGTGATCTGAGAGGATGCATGGGAGTATTTCAATCTTCTTATATCGATGGAGACTCGTTCTGTGTCCAATTATGTGGTCAATTTTCGAGAAGGTGCCGTGGGATGGTGAGAAGAAGGTGTATTTTTTACTTTGGGATAGTATGTTCTGTATATATCTATTAATTCTAGTTGGTTCAAAGTCTCTGCTAGTTTTGCAGTGTCCTTGTTCAGTTTCTGTTTCCCTGATCTGTCCATTGGTGAGAGTGGGGTATTAAAGTCTCCCACTATTATTGTGCGGGGTGAAATGTATTTTTTGAGCTTTAGTAGGGTTTCTTTTATGAATGTGGGTGATTTTTTATTTGGAGCATATATGTTAAGGATTGAGAGTTCCTCCTGACAGATTTCCCCGGTAATGAGTAAAAAGTGTCCTTCCTTATCTTTTTTGATAACTTTTGGTTGGAAATTTACTTTATTCGATATTAGAATAGCCACTCCAGCTTGCTTCTTGGAGCTGTTTGCTTGGAAGTTTTTTTCCCACCCTTTTACTCTGAGATAGTGTCTGTCTTTGGCTCTGAGATGAGTTTCCTGTATGCAGCAAAAGGCTGTATTTTGTTTATGTATCCAGTCTGATAGTCTATGTCTCTTTATTGGGGAGTTGAGACCATTTATGTTAATAGATATCAAGGAATAGTTGTTTCTGTTTCCTGCCATTATTGCTTTTTTGGGTTGAGTTGTGTCTGTGTTTTTTTCTTCTTTTAGTTTTCTTGTTTAGGAGTTTTCTTGTTCTTACTAGGCTGTATTTTCCCTCATTGTGTTGGGTTTTCCACCTATAATTCGTTGTAGTGCTGGGTTTGTGGTCAGATATTGTGTGAATTTTGATTTTCTTGAAATATCTTCGTCTCTCCATCGATGGTGATTGATAGTTTTGCTGGGTATAGCAGCTTGGTCTGGCACTTGTGCTCTCTTAAGGAGTGCATGATGTCTGTCCAGACTCTTCTAGCTTTCATCGTCTCTGTTGAGAAATCGGGTGTGAGTCTGATTGGTCTGCCTTTATATGTTACCTGACCTTTTTCCCTTACTGCTTTTAGTATTCTTTCTTTACTTTGGGCGCTTGATGTTTTTACTATTATGTGTCGGGAGGTATTTCTTTTCTGGTCCAACCTATTTGAAGTTCTGAAGGCTTCTTTTATGCTCGTGGTCATCTCATTCTTGAGGGTAGGGAAGTTTTCTTCTATGATTTTGTTGAAGATATTTACTGTGCCCCTTAGTTAATACTCTTCTCCTTCTTCTATTCCTATTATCCTTAGGTTCGGTCTTCTCATTGTGTCTTGGATTTCCTGGACATTTTGGGTTAGGAGCTTTTTGTTTTTTGCATCTTCTCTGGCTGTTTTGTCTATTTTTGCAATGTTGTCTTCTGCCCCCGAGATTCTCTCTTCGATCTCTTGTAATCTATTGGAAATGCTTGCTTTTGTGACTCCTGATTTCTTTTTTTGGTGTTCTGACTCTAGGGTTATCTCTTTTAGTGTTTTCTTTATCGTGTCAATCTCTGTTTTAATTTCCCTCTTCCATTCCTTTATTTCTTTGGTTCTGTTTTCCTCTAGTTCTTTGAGTGTTTTTCTTGTTTCTTCTTTAAAAGCTTCTGAATCTTCTTGCTTTTCCTCCCTTTCTTGTTTAAGTAACTCTATCAGCGTCTTGAGGCATGATTTCAGGTCTGTGTCTTCTTTATTTGGAGTGTTTGGAGTTCCGATGTTTGCTGTTATGGGAGAGCTGGGCTCTGGTGTTGCTAGATTGTCTTGGTTCCCTTGGGATATACTCTTTCTCTTTCCTCTTGCCATTTTGTTGTCAGTGATATGTTCTTACCTTTCCCTTGTATCTGGTCTGTGTCCCTGGTTCTCCACTGGTTGAGGTGTCAGATGGGTGGAGCCCTGTTTTATGCCTCAGAGTCATCGGGTGTGAGCAGAAGTTCCAACGTTCTGTTTCTGTTTGCTGGATCAGGCATGGCAGGGCAGGGCAAGGCAGGGGGTGCACTTTCCTTGTGTACTCCACAGAGATCTTTCTGCTCCCTTGCAGCCCAGGTCTCCCACCCACCAGTTGCTCAGCCTCTATGAGCCGCTGATCCGGGTGGCAGGTAGGCCAGGCTCTGCTCTGTGTCCGGAAGTCGCCTCCGGGTGGAAACAGAAGTTCTAATTTTCTGTTCTCAATTGCTGGATCGGGCAAGGCGGGGCAGGGCAAGTTACGGTGTGCACTTTCCCTGTGCACTCCGCAGAGATCTCTCTGCTCCCCTGCAGTCTTGGTCTCCCACTCACCAGTTGCTCAGCCTCTATGAACCGCCGTTCTGCCTGGCAGGTAGGCCAGGCTCCGCTCTCCTGAATGCTTTTAAGTAAATAATTTTTTTTATTAGATTAAAAAAAAGAATGGTGGTTGGGAGTGGGAACATCTTCATGGAAGCAAGGTGATGGGAGAGGGGGAGAGAGGGAAGAGGGTAACATATGAAATGTAAATACACAGACTATCCAATAAAGGGATAAAAAAAGAATGGTTTATTTCTTTAGTGTAACTCCCTTGGAGAAAAAAAAAATGTTCTGTTCAAGCAGCTATCAGTTCCACATGCTTTGGGATTGGGAGTAAGGACACGTGTCTACTCCTTCTTGTTCCAGAATCCCATCTGGCACAGTCTCTTGCAGGCTCTCTGCATGTGGCCACAGTCTCTCTGAGTTTATATTTGGGCTTCAAATCAAACAACAGCAGAAAACAAAGTTCCAACATAGAACTTGCCTCTGTCTCTTTTATTATGGAAACCGTCCTCTTTTCCCTGATGTGTCACCTGCCACATGCACATTCTCTTCTCTGTGGTGTGTCAAGTGTTCGAAAGTTTATTAACAGCATTGTTTAAAATCACTAGTCTGCATTTTAGGGCCTGCCGCTGAATTTGACATTAATATGGGAAGGAGATAACTATGGAATAAATCAGCTGTTCTTCTGCTCCTGGCTTACTTAGATAATACGTGAACTTCAAAGAAGCAGTTCTAAAATATTTTCTCAATCCTAGTAATCGTAGTCCAGGCAGATTCTCTTATGATTTAGTGGAATAAATCACCATATCTTTTCAGACTCGAAATGCTAAAAAGAATGGGAAGACATATCAGGTTACAAGTCTATGATGAACAGGTTCATACCGTGTCACACAAACAGGAACTTTCCCACCTCTTACCGTTTTATGCTTTGATTACTGTATCCTCCTGCTTCTTAACTTTAATTCATGGTCCATCTCTTCAGTGAGAGCTGTCTGGTGATCATGGTGCTGCTGAGATCGCTCACAAACCCAGCAGATGGCCATCATGTCCTTCTTACAGAAGAGCTGGAGTTTCTCTCCATGTTGTGTACAGATGATCACCTTCTCTTCCTCTGGGATGGACTTGAATCCCTTCATCCTCTCTACTATATTGGCCATTTGTCAATTAGGCCTTAGGTTCCCAAATTGGTAGTGAACTCGGCACACAGGGCAGTTTCCCTCTCCTTCTGTGCCTCTGCTAGACTCATCGTTCAGTGTGATGTAGGCCCGGCAGAAGCTGTGCTCACAGTCAGTGCTCACAGGTTTCTTCAGAAGCTCCAGACAGAGAGGACAGGTCACCTCCTCCTTTATCATCTCCAGGACTGATGAAGCCATGATTGCTGTGATCCTTTATCAAAACACTTCTGCTCTGGTGCCTGTATGATAGGGATAGGGAAACACGGCCATATAAGAAACAGAGGTACTGAATAAACTCTGTGCAGAGGTTAAGAAAGGACCACAATGACATGTTAATGAACAAAGGAAGAAATTTGGAAGGGGGTTTAGTGACATTTGTCATACTCTCATGTGCTCTACTCTTTAGTCATCTCTAGTAACAAATTTCATGCACAAGATTGTCATTTTCTTTTTATGGAAGTGCAAAAAAATGTTTTCTCTCCATGACCTTGTGTAACATCCTTTATTCCTTCCCCATCTTTCCCAGCACTATCTGCAGTGTTACAAACACCAAACCACTCATGTCTCTGCCCACTGTACTTCCTCTTTTACCAGCATTAGTCAGTGTGACTTACTCCAGTCATCTCCTTACAAGTTTCTTACCAGAGAGATCTAGTTTTGTGCACTGTAATAATCCCCGTGTCCTGATGCACACACACAGCCATGCCTCTAATTTCCATCTAACTAAAGAGCATATCTGTGTTTGTTCACATGGTTAGGTTAATTTCTGTTCCAGATGCATAGAGATGATCACTTAAGAGAGTCGTTTGTCTTCAGTAAACTGAAAAGTTGAAAATTCTCACTCAGGAATCTTCTTTCTCAGAGGCTTGCTCTAACCCATAAAGGACACCAAAGAAAAAAGTGGTGGTCATTAGGAAACAACTGGTATCCAGAGTAAAAGGTTGTGTGGAATTACGTCCCCAGTTATTTGGGGTTCTGAGAAGTCTTGTATCTGTAAATGTTAAGATTTTATCATGCTCAAGACATTTGTCAAAAACATTGATGGGCGATACCAGGTATGTATGCCACTGTGAAACTGAGTTCAAGACCATATAAAAAATCTATACTTCAAAGAATACAAATGTTGTGCCCCCCCAATAACATGTAATGTTACTTCAGCATGAAAAACCAATAGATAAGCCACACCACACTGACAAACTGAAGACAAGAAACTCCTGTTGGCCAGGTGGCACTGGTGAAGGCCTTTAAGGCAGGAGGATCTCTGTGAGTTCAAGGCAAACCGGGTCTGCAGAGTGAATTCCAGGACACCTAGCATTAAACAGATTCCTTGGGTCATAAAAAAAGAAACTCTTATCATTCTTTGCCTGTGAAGTATTTGAAAATATATACTGTCTTCCAGGAATAGCATTTCTAACACTGTCTAGAAATAGATGTAAATGTCCATGTAAGCCAAAAATAATAAGCCTGTTGCTAGTCTATAACAAAATTAGGGCCATAGAAAGGTTTTTCTTTGAAATCATTCATAAAACAAGAAAACATTTTTTAAAATAACTTCTATTCATCATAGCACATCAGGTACTTGGAATAAATGGAAAATGAAAAAAAAGATAAAAGGAATGCAGCTAACAGTTGTTTTACCGATGAAAGAAAAGCTAATGAGCTCAGTAAAAATGCAAGTTATAATATCACATATAAAAAGAGTCACAAATAGTGAGTAACCTGGAAAGGAAAGGAAGAAGCTGGGCTTGGTGTTGCAGGCCTCTAAGTCCAGTTTCTTGGGTGGTTAAGGTCAGAGGAGGGCAGCTCAATGATATTATGGCTTTATCACAAGCAGTGCTAAATTGGGAACAAAAAGGAAAGTTCTGGAGGGATCCCTGAGTGGTAAGAGCACTGCCTGCTCTTGTAGAAGTCCATGGCTCCATTCCCAGCCCTCATGTAGTTCTCAAAGCCTCTGTAACTTCAGTTTTAGTGGATCTGACCCCTCTTTTGTCCTCTGCACATATGGCATGCCTATGCACACATGCAAACACCTATTTACATCAGATAAAAATAAATAAGTGAATAAATAATTCTAGGAAAATAAATTAGAAGAATAATTATATTTATGAAATCATCCAAACCAAGAATGAACAGAATAGGAAAATAATCAATGCAAGATAAAATATCTGCTCACAAAGCTATAAAAGTATTGAAAACAATTAAAGTTGGTACAATTACAAGAGGATACCTGACCTTATGGACTTTAATACTGTTACAGTGTCTATAGGAAGAGCTAAACAGATTGTTCATGGGATTAGCTCACTGGTTGCTCTCCCAGAAAACCTTGATTCTGTTCCTAGTTATTGTAAGGTGATTCAAAACTATCTGTAACTCCAATCCCAGGGTATCTGTCATGCTTTTTCAACATCCATGTGCACATGGCATTCAAGTAGTGAACAGACACATGTCCAGTAAAACACTGATATACATAAAATAAGTAAATGAGCTTCCTTTTCTTCCAACATCTTAGTGAGGCTGTTGTGGTCCATACTACTCTTTGAGCTTCACCATGCTGCCCCAAAAAAGACAACAAGAAGAAAGATGCTTGAAAGTCGGCCAAAAAAAACAAAGACCCAGTAAATAAATCTGGTGGAAAGGCCAAAAAGAAGTTGTCCAAAGGCAAAGTTCTTGACAAGTTAAGCAATCTCATCCTGTTTGACAAAGCTACACATGACAAACTTTGTAAGGAAGTTCCCAACTGTAAGCTTATTGCTCCAGCTGTGGTCTCTGAGAGACTGAAGATTCAAGGTCCCTTAGCCAGGGCAGCCCTTAAGGAGCTACATAGTAAAAAAAATTATCAAGATGGTTTCAAAGCACAGAGCCCAAGTAATGTGCGCCCAAAGCACAAAGGGCGGAGATGCCCCAGCTGCCGGTGAAGATGCATGAACAGGCTTAATCAGTGTACATTTGGGAAAATAAAACTTTATTAAATCAAAAAGAGTGAATAAATGAATCAAGAAAATACCGTATGAATACTACCTAGGGCTGGAGAAAGGGATCAATGGTTAAGAGTGATTATTGCTCTTGCAAGAGACCCAAATTTATTAAAATCTCTGAAGAAAAAAATTGAGGAAGACCTCAGAAAATGGAAAGGTTTCTCATGCTCATATATTGGCAGGATTAATATAGTAAAAATGGCCATCCTGCCAAAAGCAATCTACAGATTCAATGCAATCCCCATCAAAATTCCAACCCAATTCTTCACAGAGCTAAAAACAGAAATATGCAAATTCATTTGGAATAACAAATAACCCAGGATAGAGAAAACTATTCTCAACAATAAAATAACTTCTGGGGGAATCACCATCTCTGACCTCAAGCTGTATTACAGAGCAGTTGTGTTAAAAACTGCATGGTGTTGGTACAGAGACAAGTAGACAGATCAATGGAATGGAATTGTAAACTGAGAAATGAACCCACACACCTATGGTCACTTGATCTTTGACAAAAGCGCTAAAAACATCTAGTGGTAAAAAATAGCATTTTCTTTTTAAAATAAATTTATTTTTAAAAACAGAGATGAATGTACAGATTTTAAAAGCATTTTTGCATAAAACTATATAAATTAATTTTTGTCAGTACTTGATTTTTTAAAGGTTTGATAGTATTAATTGAAAAACTTACTAGTTTCAATGAACATATAGTACATATAAAACAAAAAGTAACATGGAAATACTCAAAGTTCTGGTGTGTAAAGATTAAACATAATGATTTTTAAATATCAAGGATTGCCACAAGGTTTCATTCTTAGTTCTTGTATTATTATTGGTTTAAGGTCTAGGTGTACTATACTCTGAAAGGGTGCTATACACTTATTACTTACTTTCTTTTCTAAGATGAACTGAGGCTTCCTCATTTTGGTCTTCCTTAAAAAATAGCATTTTCAACAGGTGATGCTGGTGCAATTGTCCATCAGCATGTAGAAAAATGCAAATTGATCCATGCTTATCTCCCTGTACAAAGATCAAGTCCAAATGGATCAATAATCTCCACAGAAAACCAGATACACTGAAACTAATAGAAGAGAAAGTAGGGAAGAGCCTTGAACACATTGGTACTGGGGAAAAATTTTTGAACAGAAAACCAATGGCTTATGCTGTAAGATCAAGAATCGACAAATGAAACCTCATAAAATTTTTCAAAGCTTCTATAAGGCAAAGGACAGTATCAAAAGGGAAAAATGGTAACTAACAGATTGGGAAAATATCTTTATTAATCCTACATCTAATAGAGGGATAATACCTAATATATACAAAGAATTCAAGAAGTTAGACTCCAGAGAAACAAATAATCCTATTAAAAATGTGGTACAGAGCTAAACAAAGAATTCTCAGCTGAGAAATATTGAATGGTTGGGAAGCATTAAAAGAAATCAACCTTAGTCATCAGGGAAATGCAAATAAAAACAACCCCGAGATTCCACATCACAGCAGTCAGAATGGCTAAGATCAAAAACTCAGGTGAAAGTAGATGCTGGTGAAGATGTGGAGAAAGAGCAACACTCCTCCACTGTTGGTGGAATTGTAAGTTAGTACAATCACTCTGGAAATCAGTCTGCCGATTCCTCAGAAAATAGGACATGATACTAGGTATGCCACTCCTGGGCATATACCCCAAAATGCTCAAATATACAACAAGGACACATGCTCCACTATGTCCATGGCAGCCATATTTATAATAGTAAGAAGCTGGAAAGAAGCCAGATGTCCTTCAACAGAGAAATGGACACTGAAAATGTGGAACATTTATACAGTAAAGTACTATTCAGCTATTAAAAATTTTGAGTTCATGAAATTCTTAGGCAAATGAATGTATCTAGAAAATATCATGCTGAATGAGGTAACCCAATCATAAAAATACACCCAATGTATGCACTCACTAATAAGTAGATATTAGCCCCCAAACTTGGAATACCTAAGACACAATTCACAGACAACATGAAGCTCAAAAAGGATGACCAAAGTGGGGATGCCTTAGTCCTTCTTTGAGGGGGAACAAAAATATTCTCAGGAGGAAATTTGGAATCAAAGTTTGGGGCAGAAACTGAAAGAAAGGCCATCCAGAGACTGCCCCATCTGAGGATCCAGCCCATATTTAGACATCAAACCGAAACAATAATTGCTGATGTCAAGGACTGCATGCTGACAAGGGCCTGATATAGGTGTCTCCTGAGAGGCTTTGCTATTTCATGACAAATTCACAGGCAGATGCACATAGCCAACCATACAACTGAGAACGTGGTCTTTAATAGAGGCATGAAAGAAAGAATTGAAGGAGTTGAAGGCATTTGCAACCCCATGAGAACAACAATACCAACCAACCAGAGCTCCCAGAGATTAAACCACTATCCAAAGAGTACACATGGATGGATTCGTGGCTCCAGCTGCACATGTAACAGAGGATGGTCTTATGTGAAGGACATCAATGGTAAGAAAAGCCCTTGGACCTGCCAAGGCTTGATGCTGCAGTGTAGGAAAATGTCAGGGTGGAGAGGTGGAAGGGGTTGTGTAGGTGGGTGAACACCCTCATAGAGGTAGGGGGAGTGGTGATGGTATAGGATATGGTGGGGTATCCAGGAAAGGGGATACCATTTGAAATGTAAATGAAATATATCCAATAAAATCAGGGGGAAAAAAAGAAGAAAATATGAGTTCCTGTTCCTGGCAGCCACATACTAAGGCTAACACTGAGTACCTGCAACTCCAGCAATTCTGCCACCACCGGCTTTCCTTTCCTTCAAATGTATAATCACCCAGGCAGACATAGACATTCACAACTTAAAACAAAATCAAATGTGTGTGTGTGTGTCTGTGTTCTGGACCAGAAGAGTTTTATCATACATCTATTGGCTATATACTGTCTGGTTCTAAGTTACTCAAGTAGTGTCAGGTATAGGTCACTCTTGTGAAGGGGAACTTTTTTTTAAAACACATTTCTTGACCACTTCCACAAGTTCTGTGCCACCACTATCCTAACATATTTTGCAGAATAGACTTGAGGTTGTTTCATAAAACAATTAAACAGAAGGAAGCTGCAGAAAGATCAGGACTTCTAACCATAGAGACAGAAGCAAAAGAAATGTGTCCATAGAATCATGGGTAAATACACCATTACACAAGAAAACAGTAAGCTTTTATTTCCAAACACTACTCTGGCTTAATGTCTGTCTTGTATAAAGAGGTTCTTGGTGCAACTCAAAATTAAAGATGAGAAAAAAAAGGGGGGGTACAAAGTCCACCTGGAAAAATAACAGGGCTTCACTTGTTCTTAAAAGCCATTTTCCTGAGGCTACACCTCACTGGCTGTTCAACCCCAGAATATTAATCAAGAGGCCAGCAGTACCCTTTCCCAGCCCCTTCTAATTTTCAACTTATACTCACCACAGCAAGACAGCATTTTCTTAGAAATCCTCTGAACTCTGTACACTACAATTGTTCTGACATCTTCACACAACAACCTAGAGACCCAAAATCTGTGAAAAGGAGCAAATGGAGGCCAAAGACTATGTCCTGAGAATTCAGTCACTAAGCTGGTCCTCTGGTGAGCTAGGAGAGACATGAAAGTTCAGATATTGAAGGTTAAGCTGAGAATGAGCAACTTTTACACACCTACCAAACAATGGGGTTGTACCAAAAAGTCAACTGGGGTTTTACCACCAGAGGGAGTCAATTGCCTTGGGTCAGCTTTGCCTTCTGAAAAATGGGGACATTTTTCAGAGCTTCAGGAACTTGTGTTACTTGTTCTGACTAACATTACAATCACCCAATAAGTGATTTGGAAAGCTGCCCAACATAGAAAGCCTTCCCCATGGCTTCTCCTGCACCTAAGCTCCTGGCTGGGTGTTGCCTTAGTGGCTGGTGTGGCCCAAAGAAAAGGAAAAACAAGGCTAGTGACAGAAAACCACAGTGTCCTCTGAGGTTGGACCTGGACTCTTACAGGAGGAGAACAGGAAGGAAATTGCAGTTCAGGGCAGATGCCACAGAAGCAGGATTTCCCACCCACAGGGACAGGATGGGGAGGAGTCATGTGCACAGCCAGGCAGAATCACCTCACTACATTTACAGCAGACAGTAGTGAGCTGCAGAGGGCTCTCCAGCTGCCCCATGCTCCCCTCCAGCTATGGATTCTGTGGCTGAACATGCCTAGTCCTTTCACAGTGCTGATGTAATCCACCCAGTCACTTTTCCGCTTCTAAGAGTCACTCAAGAGAATGTCTCAGGAGGGTTCATTTGATTTAGGACTTGTATTAAAGACCTCTGGTGATCCATTCCGCATTCCTTGAACTAGCAGATAAAATCTGTAGAGTTGAGAATTGTTTTCAGTCACCACAGTGTTTGCCTTGCATTCTGGAGCCTCTTGAGCTATTCCACTGTAGAAAAGCAGGTGTGTTGACACACGCGTGCAGTGTGCCTTAGTTATTCTTGTATTGTGATAAAAACCATGACTGGGACAAGTTATAAGGGGAGTATTTGCTTTGGGGCTCTCAGCTCCACTGGGTCAGAATTCATGACCACAACAGTGAGGAACATGGCAGCTGGCAGGGGACATGGTGCTGGAGGAGGAAGTGAGAAGTCACAAGGTGAGACACAAACTTGAAACTAACCTGAAGCAGAGAGAGAATGGTGGTGGTGGTCAGAAACTTTTCAAAGAGAAAAGAAAGGGAGAAAGAAATAATGTAATAAAGAAAGCTGGTTGTGTGGGAACAATGGAGAAGCCTGTGCAGTTACCATCTCCTGTCTCATCCCTACTCCTCTTTGTCTTTCCAATTATTTCCATATATTCTCAGATCTACTGAAATACAACAAGATGAGGTAGGGCTAATAAGACCCTGTAGTCTGAGTTTATTTCACATATTTGGTGTTCTTTCTTTTTACATCTCCTCTTCTTCCTTCGAGGAATGCTCTCAAACTATACCCTAGCCTGGCTCTACCTGAGATCTATCTCCCTCAGCCTCTCCAATGCTGGGATCATGTCCTTTGGCTGTTGTTTAGTTTGGTCTTTGTCTTCAGAGATTGAAACCTGGGCCCTGTGGTTGCTGGGTTAGTGCTTCATCAGCAGCTATACCCTTAGTCTAAACTACATATGTTTATAAAGTATGAACAGCTAGTGTTCTTCTTTCTGTGGAGCCTGGAGACTGATGAAATAAGTTCTTACTTTTAATAAATAGAAACAAAGATTTATATTTTGGTAAAAGTAAAATCATCTGTGAATTTATACTCTAGATATTCTCATTCTTTTTTTGAAAATGATTGGTAGCTTTATTAATGACAATAACAATGTGTACACACTTGAAAATGCACACACAGTAAACAGGATTTATTCAATTCATGACAATGTGTGGAATTCTTTCTTGGATTCACAAAGCTCCTAAAATCAGCACCAGAAGCCTTTACCATGAAGCAGAACTGAGAAAGTGCTCAGACCAGCAACAACACTTCCCCAACAAATCAAGATGTCAAAGAAAAACCTCACTATGCTACAGTTCACAAAGGAAACCAACCTTTGTGATGGACCAACCCATTTAGCTTCTATTAACCTCAATGTTTGCTCCATAGTCTTTCTTAAAGAGCCCTGGACTGGCGTCCAGCTTGTCCAACAACTGCACTTTATTGACGGAAGTTCCAATAATCCAGTAGTTGTTCAGTCCACAGGGCGGGATGTCTCAGCTGGTCTACAGTGTATGTTAGAATCCCCAAAGACTTGGGCTCTAATGTCAGTTAAGGAAAAGATTGCCATCTCGAGCAAGCAGGCAAAGAACAAGCTTTTTCTTCCCTGTCCTTAATAGAAGCTACCAGGAGGTGTAGCCCTGATGAAAGATGGATCTTTGCCCCTGAAAAGACCCAGATAAAAGTGGTTCTTCTCATATCAAATGAATTTCTAATGGAATTTAAAAAATCCCTCACAGGTGTATCCAGCTGCTTGGGTTGACAATTCAGAACAGCCACCATAATAACTGTTACTATAGATAAATTTTTTAAAAAGAATCCTCAAAACATTTCTGTTCCATAGTGTCTTCATATACATCAAATGGACAAGGACCCAGCTGCCCTGTATTGATATAAAAATTAGTGTAATAAGTAATTTAAAAAGCAACGTTATAAAAATTAATTCTATGAGTAATTTTAAAAAGTAGCATCTGCTGTGGTAAGACATTGGTGGGCTCTGGAGGTATAAAGAACTTCAGTCCAGCCTGACCAGCAACAGGCTTAGCAGGAAAGCAATAGAAACTTCAGACATCTCATGGAGACAGGACAGGAATAAAAAAAAGCTAATTCCTGAGTGTGTGTATTGAAAAGATCGCTTCACAGTGAAAGGAAATTAAATTCAAGGTCTGAAAACTCTTGTAAGTTGGGGGAAAAGGGGTAGTTTGTAAGCTTAAAGCCTAGGACTGAGAATGTTGTAAAACAAGACCAGGCATGTGCAGCTAAGCCCATTGTTAAAATATTCCTGAGGCTAGGTTAACTGACCATAAAGATACAATAGGAATGCAGAAGCTTGTCCAGGCTGTCTTTTACAACTGAGTTACTGGTCAAATGAGCCCCTCCTGAGTCTATTTAAGTCATATGTTAACCACAGGTTTTCCTGACTTAGATAAGCATCCAGTCTCCTGACTTCCTGACTGCACTTAAGCTGTGGGTGTTGGGTGAACCTTGTACTCTGGCTAATTCTTCCCAGCCCCCAACCCTCTTCCTATAAAAACACCTAGCTTTTGAGTCTCAGGGTCGATTCCTCTGTCTCCTGTGTGAGAAACCTATTGGCCCAGAGCTCCACCATTAAACTACCTCGTGCTTTTGCAACAAGAAGGTCTCTCGAGTTTCATTGGGTGACCCCCTGTCCTGAGACTTGAATGGGGATCCCCGACAGGGGGTCCTACAATAGATCCAGAGAGAAAAAGAGCAGTATATTTGCAGTAACTTGGCACTGTAGTGGTTAATGCAAAGTTTTAAATGGAAAACAAAATCAGAAAAAACAAACAAACAAAGGAATAAACAAACAAAGAAACAAACACAGCAAGCCATGAATAGGGATTCTAAAGCTTGATAAAGAACCACAAGAGACTCCTACCAAATCCACAGCAAAGTTCATGTTTGTAAATCAGTAAGTTAGAGGGACACCTCCCTGAGTAACTGCAACCTCTGGTGTCCAGGGCATGCCAAGTAAAGGGGCAGAGTGGTTTCAGTTGTAGATGGCTGGTTCCCAGCATTTGTTGACACAGACTGATACCACCTCACTTTAGATGGACAAATAAAAGGCACCTGTACAACACTGTAGAACATGTAAGACAGGCCCAGAGACACACATCCATTATCCTAATCTAAAAGGAACTCCAAGAAACTAAGTACAGTGCAGCTAACTGCAAGCCAGTTACACACATGGAAACTCAAAACCATAAAGCCTTAAAACTTCTGAAGTGGACCTTTCCCAAGACACTTAAAGTAACATTGGAATAGGAACTAGAAACTATGCAAAACAAAACATAAAACAAAATGTAAATCAAAGCTCTCTGTTGATTTGAGGGGGTAACTGCAACAGCCTTGAAGAACAAGAGAGTCAGGGAGGACCTCATCCACGGGGGCTTCTACTTGGCACTGGTGCGCTTTGGGACAGACTTGAAACCCTCTGCCATGGCATGCTAGGCCAGTTCTCTGGGCAGTAGAAGTGCACAGCCATGTGGATCTCCAGGGCTGTGATTGCAGACCGCTTGTTGTAATTTGCCAGGCAAGAAGCTCGTTTGCAATGTGCTTGAAGATGTCATTGACAAACGAGTTCATGATGCCCATGGCCTTGGATGAGATTCCAGTGTCCGGGCACCTGCTTCTGCACTTTGTACACACAGATGTAGTAGCTCTCATGGTGGCTGTGCTCATTTGTGCTTCTTGCTGTCTTTCTTTTGGGCCTTGGTAACAGCCTTCTTGGAACCCTTCTCGAAACTGGGACATATGTGGACAGTTAAGGCATGATTGGAAGGAAATAGTGGAAAGCAGTCTAGTAAGTAGCAAAAACACCACATGTTTAAATTAATAATTTTATTTGTTTACCTTTCAAATGATATCCTGCTTCCAGTGATCCCTCCACAAAGTTCCATCCCATCCCATCTGTCCACTCTCCATATTGCTGTTATGAAGGTGCTCCTCCACCCACTCACTCTGAAGCATACCCTTCCACTAAGCATAGCTGTTCCAAAGGACCAAGAACATCCCCTCCCATTGAATAGGCCATCTTCTACTACATATGCAGTTGAAGGTTGGTGGTTTAGTCCCTGAGAGCTCTGAGTATTTTTGGGGACTTCATTCTCTTCAGCTCCTTCTGTCTTTCTTCTACATCTTCCATTATGAACCCCAGGCTCAGTCCAATGGTAGGCTGTGACTCTCTGCATCTCTATTGGTCAGGTGCTGGTAGGAACTCTCATGGCAAAACCATACCAGGCTCCTGTCAGCAAGCACTTCTTGCCATCAGAAATAGTGTGAGGGTTTGGTACCTGATGATGGGATAGAGCCCTGGGTGTGGCATTCTTTCAATGGTCTTTCCTTAGGCTCTGGAGCAGTTATTTTGTCCCTGTCTTTCCTTTGGACATTTCTGGTTGAAAAGTTTGAGGTGGGTGGGTGGCCCCATTCCTCAACTTGGGGCCCTGCCTACCTATTGAAGTTGGTATCTACAGGTTCTATTTCCACTTTGTTCGGTAAACAGATAGGTCCTGGGAACCTCTGCCTACATTTGTATCTGGGACGTTCTAGTGGCTACTTCCAGATTTCCATCCCCCACTGCTCCTTGTTTCTACTCAATTTCTGATAATGTGATCTTGTCTCCTTTCTTTACAAAAGTTATCCTGCCTGCCCTGTTCCCTACCTGATTTCTCTCCTACACAGGTTTCTTCATCATTCTACTCTCTGCATTTATTTTGTTCCCTGTTCTATGTAGGATTGAAGCATCTATACATTGGTCTTCCTTTTTATGCTCCAAATGGTTTGTGGGTTGGATCCTGGGTATTCTGAGGTTTGGATTGAATATCCACTTATCAGGTAGAACATGCAATCTGTGTTCTTTTCTGTCCTGGTTACCTCACTCAGGATGTTATTTTCTAGGCTCATCCATTTGCTTGTGATTTTCATGAAGTCATTGTTTTTAATGGCTGAGTAATCTTCTGTTGTGTAAATGTACCACACTTTCTGTATCCCTTCCTCTGTTGAGGGATGTCTGGGTGGTTTCTAGCTTCTGGAAATTAAATATAAGGATGTTATAAAAAATAGTGGGGCAAATGCTTTAAAATATGTCTGAGCATCATTTGGGAATATGCCAAGAAGTAGTATAGCTTGGTTTTCAGGTATAACTTTTTTCAATTTACTAAGGAAATGCAAGATTGATTTCCAAAGTGGTTTACTAAGTCTATACTCCCACTACCAATAGAGAAGTGCTCTTTCTCAACTTCCCTGCCAGCATCTGCTATAACCTGCATTGTGAACTTAGCCATGATGATTGGAGTGAGGTGGAATCTCAGGGTCATTTATTTGCATTTTTCTGATGACTGAATCAAGGTGACAGTTTTGAATGGGTTTCTGCATACTCTGTCAGCATGTGATGCTAGAATGTGGATTGTACTTGCTGCCCTGTAAGTGCTCCCTCTACTCCTCTCAGTGACAGCTTCTCTAAGGGAACAGAGTCCTTAGCAGCTGCCTTGCTGGAGCCAACTAACCTAAGTGAGGTTCCATGAGATGTCCTGTGCCACCTGGATGCTCTGAGTCTGTCCTGGACATAAGACTGCCTTGGTGCAGGCTCCTGCTGAGAATTCACTCTCATGCTAACGGGTAGATGAAGCTTCTTGCCTGCATGCATTCTCTGCAGAGATCCCTCCATTTAGTCTTCTCTGGTTCTGGGGCCTAAACTTTTCTGGAAACCGCAACCCATCATTTCCTTTGTGTCGCTTTTTTTTTCTTTTCTGTCGCTGTTTTTTAAGTAAACTCTATTTTCCAGTAAAACCTCACAGTGTCCTCTTGAACCTCCTTGCTTATCTAAATCCCAGCACATTCTTCTTTAAAATTGTGAGTTTTGGTTTGTTCTTATGTATTGTATAACTCAACATAAAGGCAAAAAAAGTCGTGTTCTGTAACTGAGCCTGGTTTCAGAAGCACTGAAATCTTCCTGTCTCTGTCTCTTGAGTGCTCAGATTGTATCAAAACTATCATGGCAACATTTCTTTGTAAGTCAAATGTTAGTTTAGAAGCAAAATGTGTTGTAGAAACATTCTGTTTTTCATATTTCACAATAGAACAGAAGATATGGCTATCAATGGCATCGTTATCATTTACTGCAAAATGGAAAATCATAGAATGTAACTCGATTAAGAATATAGCTAAACAAGTATTCTTTCCAAAATGAGTGTTAAAACAAAAGAACTCATTGATATCTAGAACATATTAGAGTAAGCTCGGTGGCAGTTCCCAGGACCTATCATCAAGACATAAGAAGAGTTTCACCTTAGTTACACCAGCCACACACTGTGACAAGAACATCAGTACTGGACATCTACTCAGTAATTAGCACAACCATCACCTACTGTGCAGTGGACGCGCTATAAGTATTGAGCTTTTTCTCTTGGCAAACATTACATAATCCCCTTTCATCTGTGTATGTCCTTCATCCTCTGTGATCTGTAGCATTGGTGGAGTGAGAAGAAATTTGTGGGAGCTGTCTGCCTCCTTCAGCCATGAGGGTCTGACTAAATGATCTTAGTTCATCACTCATAGAAAAAGGGCTTTCGCTTTCAGAGCCTTCTAAAGTTTTCAAGTTAATTTTCATACAATGATCTGTAATATAGGTTCATTATTTATACTATAACAGAAAAACAGAAAAAGAAATTTAACACACAAGCAAACAAACAAACAAACAAACAAACAAAACAGTCCAACATACCCTTGAGAGGATGTTATTCAGGGTTACACTGCTATATGGCAAGGCAGGATAAGAACCTGGATCCTCTAAACACATGTTCTTAGTGGGTATTATTTCAAAGGTTTCCTTAACTCTTGATGAAACTCTAAAACTGTGGTTAAAATCACTTAATGATATGGTCTATATTTGAGAGAGAGACTCCTATATATAATTTTTTAAACTGCCAGACAAGCTTGAGAAGAACTTTATTTCATCTATTTTTTGTTTGTGACAGAAAAAAATGATGTTTTGAAGATCTGACAGACACTGATAATTAGATACCAACCCCATAAATCTCTGAACACCCCAGAAACAACTCACAGTGTATATGAAGTTGGAGAAAAGAAAAAAAAAAAGAAAATGAAAACCATTATACTTAATCCTTACACACCAAGAAAAATTTGGCAAATCCCAGTTTACATCTTGTTTTATAGGTACTCTATTACTTACATAACTAGTAAGATCTTAATGCACACTCTCAATCCTTTAAAAAACCAAGCACTGAAAAAATGTATTTGTATACTTTTATACAAAAATGCTTAAAATCTGTACATTTTTCTATGTTTTTTAAAATAAAGTTGTCCAATTAAAAAAAAAAAGATCTGACAGAGCCAAATCAACTCAGTGATAGAACAATTCAGAATCCTATATGAAGCCCTGGCTTCTATCTTCTGTTCCACAAAAAGGATGTTGTGTCTACCCTTGTGGACCGAAGTAGTTCTGTTTCTAAGACATGGGTTTTGACAACTTTAAAGAATGCAGGTAGTGATGTCTTTCAGTAGATGAATGAATACAAAAACTGTGGTATATTTACACAATGGAGTACTACTGAGCTGTCAGATACAATGACTTTATGAAATCCTAAGAGAATGCATGCATCTAGAGAATATCATCTTGAGTGAGGTAACCCAGTCACAAAAGAACAGACATAATATGCAGTCACTGATAATTGGATACTAATCCCAGAAATCTCTGAACACCCCAGAAACAACGAAGACCAAAACATGAAAGCCTCAGTTCTTTATTAGGAAATAATAAATATATAGCACACTATCAGAATGTGGTACACCTGGACCTTAAATCATTAATAATTCAAGAGCCAAATATATATCCTTATATGTGGCAATTTTTGGTATTCAAAGATCATTATGTTTAATCTATACTCAACAAGAAATCTGTTTCCATGTTATGTTCTTTTCTACATGTACTTTATGCTTATGGTAACTAGTGTGATTTCAATGCATGCTATTAAACCTCTAAAAGAATCAAGTACTGACAAAAGTATTCATAAACTGTTATGCTGAAATGCCTTTAAAAATCTGTATTTGTACACCACTTTTTAAAAAATAAAGTTGTAAGAGAGGAAAAACAAGAATGCAGGTGGCGAGGAACTACAGCCTAATGCTGTAGACAAGTTACTTCAGTTTCAGTGTTCTTTTATACAGGAATGTACACAAGAATGGTTATTTGATATCAGATAACAAAATCAGAAAAACACACAAATAAATACCAGTAACTACATACTAAAAATTAACAGAGCAAACCTCTACTACAAGTGTCTCAGAACAGACCATATAAACACAATTATCTGGCACTATACAGTAGATTACACATTGTGAAGCATGAAATCAGTGCACAGCCTCATATTCAGAATTGTGTACCTTGAGGGTAGCACTAAGTATATCCTTTCACAAGAATGGGTTCTATAGCTATGTTCTGACACCCAACAAGAGTAAACTTTTCTTACAAATTAAATGCATATGTTATTATTTTAGGAGTCAAAAAATTACACTCATAGAAATCCAGGGAACAAGATGTACTTGAGGTAAAAGGCCCTCTACCTTGTTTTTTGGGTGGGGTCTCTCTCAAGTTCACTAAGCCATTGTTTACCATGAGTTATTTTTTGATTGTGTTCCTACTGAGATGGTGTTGGCAAAGATCCTGTTTTCACTTAGTGAGGAAACAACCGTTTTCTCTGATAATATAGATAACGACAAATGAGAGTAATCATCTTGTGAGCAGAGAAGCAACTGGATCAAGGATATAAATCCTCAGCGGCTTGTGGTTAGAAGTGAAGGTCCTGATAATAAAGGACCCCAGAAGGGAAAACTTTGAAATGATGCTGGGGATCTCTGTCTGGCACATGAGATATTCCAGAGATGGGGGCACTGCACAGGAGAGAGAGGTAAGGGTTTACGAGGGTGGCCCACATACTGTTATTGGCTCTGAACATTTCATAGGATTAAAGTATGGATATACTTTTTGAGGAAAGTAAGGGTAATAGAACCTATAGATGAGAGCTCCACAGTTAGAAACGTCATAAAATGAGAGAGTGCCAGCTTCCTTGTCCAGGAAAACACCCACACGCTTGGGAGAACAAGTCAAAGAGAGGGCCAAGACACTGGAATTTTGGGTGATAGAGCACTCATCAAAGGCTTTGTATACAGACTCATTATACCTCCCTATAACCCAATAGCCATTTTTAGGCTGATATATTCCATGTTGACAAACATTAGTATTATGTTTCGTATTTATAACTATTTCATCCATTGAAAGAAATTGGGGTGGAGCACACCTTCCATCATTTAATCCAACGAGCCAGTCAAAGCTACTAGATAGGTCTACTTCCCAGTAATGCTTCCCTGAGGAAATAGATGGATATCCCAGGACACCACACTTATAAGTCTCAGAAAGTTTAAGTTTCCCGGAATAGACATTTTTATGTTGTATTTGTCCTTTATTTTTAATGTCAATCACTGCAATTGTTTTTGCTCGTAGAGTCATATGAACTGCAGAAAAATGAGACATATATATTATGAGCCAGATTAAATACAAGGCATAGTCTTATTGTAACTTAAGCAGCAGAAGTATAAGAAAAAACAAGAAAGAAAACACGAGGAATCCTTGTTTAAAGTCAAAGGGAAGCAGATTACTGTGCATAGTGACAGTAACATCATGAAACTTGAGACTTAATGGAGAAATAATCTCTAGAAAACAATGAAAGAGAAGGATTCATGGTGCTGTGGTTTCTCCTTACCCCAGTATCGCTGAACATCCATGAGCCCTGAAATGTTGAATGTTCACAGTAGTAAGTACAGAGATGGAGTTAACATATTAAAACCCATCAATTTTCTGTATGCGGGGAAGGTATGAAAATTGTGATATGGGACATGATAAATGATGATTTCCTCTCATATACAATGACATCACAGAGACACACTATCTGCTCTTCTCAGTCTCTCTAACAACATTCAGAATTCTTTCTCCTTTCCACATGCAGCTCAGCTACACCAAGGTTTAAGAATGAGTCATTGAATTTAGCTGTCCTCACCTTGATAAGCTTGCAGCATGCCTTTCAAATTTGGAGCTTGGAACACTCTTCTTTGCTGGGGGAAAATGTCGGGCAGTATCAATCTCAATGTCTGGCTCCTAGGAAAAAATATTGACTTCCACATCTCAAACTTTGATTTTTATCAGCACTGACTCCTTGTCATTCTAACCATAGATGTTCCTTACCTCTCCTGAGAATTCTGTGAAGAACGAGTGAAGGTAGACTATAAACTTGTGGGACATACCCAACCTTGCCCACATACTTATGGTGTGATGCTGAGTCCTATTCTCAGAAGCATAGTGCTTTGATGTCACACTCACACCACACGCTTCTTCCACCTTCCCCCTCCTCTCCCAGAATGCTTTTAAATGTGAATTAGTGAATTTTTAAAAAAATCAAACTGAAGTAGCAGAAAAGTTATGTGTAATCTGTGAATGCTGTCACATGTACTTTAAAGGCAGAAGCAGGAAATCTCTGGTTTCAAAAGCAACCTCTTCTATACAGTGAGTTCTAGAACATCCATAGCTGCATAGAGGAACCCTGAGTGTAAAAAAAAAAACCCATAAATCAGTCATTAGAAACATGAACAAGAGAAAGAAATGAAAGGAAGGAAGGAAGGAACAAAAAAAAGGAAGGAAGAAGGGAAGGAAGGAGGATGGATGAAAGGAGGACAGGAAGGAAGAAGAAAAGAAGGGAAGAATTAGCATTTCACAAATCTAGTGTAGCAGTCAAAGTGTGGGAAGCCATCTGAAGAAAGCCAAGTTTTCACACAGTCTTGTCAATGAGGACACTCAGTCAGCAACTGTTCCTTCAAGTTCTCTTGTTAAGATTACAAAATTTGGCAAAGGGACAGGAAAACCATCCTTAGGATGACATAAACTTTGTATGATTAGATGGAGCCTAATGCTGACATCTGGGATGTGATGCTTTTCATATAAGGGTGAAGCATTCCACACCTTTATAACCTTTGTGTTCCATCTAAGCAGTTTTTCCACTGCTAAGATACTGTGCCCAAAGAATCAAATCTCTTTTCTAATTATCTAAGTTCAACCACAGAGGAAATCTGGATCTCCTCCATCCTCAGGAGCAATAGACAAAATTCTATTTTTTTTTGTACAGGATCTTTTCCCACTTTACAACGTTGTGAGCATTGCAGATACACAGGACATGCATCACCTATCTGCATGTTTTACCAGAAGATCCAGAGCGAGATACAAGCACACAAGATGGACAGACTGTTGTATCCACTATGAGTCCAAAAGCTCCTGAGGTCCATTTGCTTCATCTTAGCACTGCTCTTGCTCAGTAGCTCACCATATCCCAAACCCCTAAAAGAGGTCCTAATCTCTACTCAATAGTTACAAAGTGCTCAAACCCTCTCTTTTCCTCTCCCTCATTCCTCTTACTAGAACTTCAGAATAGCATTATGTATAATTTTTTAAAAAAGTCAGAGATATATGTTCTTTGGAATATCAATTAATTCTCAGTGCACTATAGGGCAATCCTTCCCTGTCATCCAGACATACCTTGTAAGGATGTGATTCACATCCTAGAGAGAAGGAGAAAACAAAGTTAATAACATGTTCTGCATACTCTTGTGAATCCTGGTCACACTCTTACTGACCAAAGAGTCAAAGTCAAAAGTAGGGGAAGAAAAACACTATCTAATAGGAATCTATAAATATTTTCTGTTGTTCTTAAATTTAACACAATGGAAAGAAAGAAACCAAAGGAATATGTAAAATTTCTAAACCCTTCAGGGTCTACAAGACTAAAAATTTCAATGGAAAAACCAAATTCAATAAGTGGTATTCACAACCAGAATATAACTTTGGTGTAAATTATTTAAAAATGTGATAGAGATCAAATACACTACAGACCTCATGCCTCTGTAGATAATGAAGCCAGCTTTCATATCAGCCACTGGCAGACAGAGGCATAACTGCTACCACAGTTTCTACTCCCACTGGAGACAGAGGTCGTGGGGGGTCAAAGTTTCAAATCTTCAGAAGAAATAATCCCTACTACTTTCAAGTTCTGATGAAGTGACCAACCTGACAGTAGAAAAATGTGCTTTACACATGCTTAGAAATACAAAAGTGTTAAGACCTAGGAAACTGCTGCCTGTCTAACGAGCCATTTTATGTGGTTACTAATATTGTAAGGAAACTTTTCCTATCCAAATTGACTATATATTATGTTATGTTTTGTGCTTTAATGCTTTTGAGAGGCAATCACAATAGTAGTCAGTTAGAACTGCTTTGTGTAGGTAGTCACAATAAGCTTGGACCAGAATCAACTCCCAACCGAATTTCCCTTTCCTCCTTTCCTGTGTGTGTAGGAGTTTTATGTTGTGTCATTACAAGCTGTTCCTGGAATGGACTCCAATATAAGAAGGCCTCCTGCACCAATACAAAAAGCCATTTGCTATAAGGTTTCCATCTAAATAGGGGTCCAGTAAAGTTTTATGTTCCTAATAACTTCTTCGTAACTGACTTCCAATTGGCAGAGAGAAAAATGTACAAAGGTAACTGACCTTCTGGTTAGAAAGTTAAGACATGAATGGTAAGGAAGGCTAGTCCCCTGTCACAACTGATCACCCAAACTAATGAGAGCTGAATAAATGTACAACAAAGACATGTCCCTAAGGCTGTCCCCAAACCCCAAATCTTGATTAGTGGAATAACTTTTAAAAGATATTCGTGGATTTAAGGCTTAAGAGCCTTGTAGGATTCATACTCATGGTCACAAGGAGCTCCAGAGTCTGGATTATGGATCTGATTGATTAGTTCTTGGTGAATGCTTAATAAACTGTTCCTTTCCGAGACCTGCGTTCTTGTTGTTTGTGCTTGATTCATGTACCACAAAAATATCTACCCATGATGCAAGTGTTTTTCTCTCCAAGTTTCAGCTTTGGCATTCTATCCAATTAATAATAAATTACCATTTCCTCCTGACATTCAGGCAGGCAATGATTCCCCAGAACCTGAACCTGATTCAAAAAGGACTAGAGGAAGAGCTCACTCTCCTCACCAGGGGGATCACAGCAGGATAGAGGGAGGACAGTGGCTTCCACTTCTCCTGACTCTCAGATATTGGGTTCTCCTGCAGTGTTACCTGAAGCATTTCCATCGATGAGAGTTCCAACTGATGTTCCACCTCTGAGATGAGGGCTCTCAGCAACTCCCTTTGCTCTTCTAGCTCATTTTCAGACTCTTCCAGGCTTTTCATAATATCATCCTTCTCTTTCTTCAGTTCCTGCAGCTCTTCATTCTCCTTGGAGTCCAGTAACTCTCTCAGTCCTTTAAACTCCATCTGAACATTTTCTACATTGCTCTGTATTTGGTTCTTCAAGGGTAAGAAAAGAGAAGAATTTCATCTGTCCATGGGACCAGGAGATAGAGAAAAACTCCTCTGGGTGGGGCGCTTCACAGAGAATTGAGCTTGGGAAAGGGAAGGGATTCTTAGGAAAGCATGAGTTTCCTTTCAGTGTCTATGCAGTACATCCTAAAGCAATAACCTTAGATCACCTTAACCAAAGCAACCTGAGGAATCATTGAATGACTAGATGTGGTTCAGTCTATAAACAGTTGTTTAAGCTACTTGTCCTGCCTATAATACTCCTCTTTTCAAGTATGAACCTTTCAGAGAAACTAAACATTGAGAATAAAACTGGGTCCTATCTGCAAGTACATTTTCTATCAATTGGAGTTCAAGAAGCCACCGAGGAGTAGCACCCAGTGGCCATTCTGACCACAACCTTCATGGTGTCAGCTGCTCACAGAGCCCAGTTTAGATGTGATACACTGACTCTGCATCTCCATCTTTGGAGGAGCAGTGGGGAGGAGAAATTAGGGCCTCTTGGCCTCATCACTTCCCAGGAGGTAAAGAGCCCAGGAGCTTGTTGCCCAGGTCCCTCCTGAGCATCATGCTGACTCCCTTAGTAAAGGCCCCACTTGCCTCCCAGTCAGTTCTCTGCTGTTGAAGGTCATCCTGCCATTCATCACATATTTTCTCCTTTTCCTTCAGATTCTGCAGAGCTTCCTGCAGCCTCTCCTGTGAGAAAGGAATTGTAGCAGAGACACATTTTGTGATTAGTCGAATTACTCTTCCTAAACAAAAGCCAAGAACTCTTCTGGAAAGACAGGAAGCCTAAGACTATTCTCTTTTTAAAATCTTGAGTCAACATTTATGTACACAAAATATGCACAGATTAAGAGTTTATTAGGGTTCTTTTTTTTGTATTTTCTATGTACAACCAACACCAACATACACACAGACTCAGAAATCTTTCTAATACAATCATTCTATTCAATGGAAATGTATTAATTTACCTCGACTATTAAAGAACCAGCACACTTTTGTTAGTTTTCTGATCATAATTATATACATATATCACATAACCTACACTGTTATATTTGACATGCATTTTTAAACCTGGCTCAAGTTTTGTTGCCCTCCCTGGCTTGCATGCAATTACTGTGCAGACAATTATAGACATAAAACTCAGAGATCAAAGAGCATCAGCTGACAGAGTTCTAGGATCAAGTTCTGATTTACATTGTGTGAATGAACATTTTTTTCTTCTCACTTTTAAATGCATTATATGTGGTTAAGATTCTTTTATTCACTGAAAATAAACTTCTAACACAACTTTTGTTTCAAGGTATCTTTTAAAGCATGTTTTATTTATCCAAGTATGTGAGTACTCTCTTTGCATGTAAGCCTGCATAACAGAAAAAGCATCAAATCCTATGGAGATGGTTGTGAGACACCATGTGCTTGTTCAGAATTAAAGTCAGGACCTCTGCAAGAACAGCTCCTGCTCTGAAGGGTTGATTCATCTCTCCTGCCCCATACAATGCACTCTGATTAAAGTTTTCTCTTTCCTCACAGCTCCAAGTTACTTCCTACCTATACCTCCTTCTGGATCCATGCACCTGTGCATACATCCCCAGTAACTGTGAGTTTATATTTGGTCTAATAAAGTAGCAATAGAGAATGAAGATCAAGCACAGAACTTGCTTTGTGTTTCTCTTTATGGAAAGCTTCCTGTCCTCAGCGATGTGTCAGCTGCCACATGTGCATTCTCTTCACTGCAGGGTGTCAAGTGTTTATTAAACCCTTTTTTTGGAAGTCACTAGATGGCATGTTAAGTCCTTTGAATGAATCTGACATTAACATTGAAAAGGTATAAACCCAGAATAAAAGAGGAGATGATCTGCTAGTTTAGATTTTTGGGACATTAATTCAATTTAAAGAAGCAGTTCAAAAATATGAAGTTGTTTTGTATTAGTAATTGTAGTCTACGTAGATTCTCTCAGGTTTAAGTGGAATAAATCACCATGTCTTTTTAGGAATCACATTGTATAAAAGTGTAGAATGTCACAACAAGTTCCAAGTCTATATTGCTCAGGTAACAACCCTGTCATTAAAAGTGGAGGTTTTCCACCTGTTACTGTTTTCTACACTGTTTCCTGTATCTTCCTTCTCCTTACCTTGTATTCATGGTCGACCTCTTCAATGAGAGCTGTTTGGTGACCACGGTGCTGTTGAGATCTCTCACAAAGCCAGCAGATGGCCATCATGTCCTTCTTACAGAAGAGCTGGAGTTTCTCTCCATGTTGTGCACAGATAATCACCTTCTCTTCCTCTGGGATGGACTTGAATCCCTTCATCCTCTCTACTATATTGGCCACATGTCTATTAGGTCTCAGGTTCCCAAATTGGTAATGAATTCGGCACACAGGGCAGTTTCCCTCTCCTTCTGTGTTTCTGTTGGACTCATAGTTCAGTGTGATGCAGGCTTGGCAGAAGCTGTGGTTGCAATCAGCACTCACAGGCTCTTTCATGAGCTCCAAACATATAGGACAGGTCACCTCTTCCTTTATCATCTCCAGGACTGATGAGGCCATAGTTGCTGTGATCCTGTGCCTGTCTGTCCTGACTCCTCACACTTGTGTACAGATACCTGTGTTATAGGGATGGGGAAAAGTGCCAAGTAAGAAATGGATGATCAGAATGAACCCTCTACAGAGGCCAAGAAAGGACCACTGTGACATGTTAAAAGCCATTAGAAGAAATATGGAAGAAGGTGATGACATACCAAATAGTACTTTGTCACACTTCAAGTGCTGTACATTTAGGTTATATCAAATGACAAATTTCATATATGACAGATAAAGTATCAAGGCATATTTTACTGAAGAGTAGAGAGAGTTCCCTGTCAACAGCCTTGTTTAATCTCCCTTCAATTCTTCCATATTAAACCAGACATCATGTTCAGTGTGAAATGCACCAAGTCTTTCATACCTCTCACCTCGCTTCTATTGTCTGAATGAGGTAGTGGGACTTATTCTGACCCTATTTTCAATTTCTCACCAGAAAGAGCTGATGCTAACATAGAGTATAAACACTTCTCTTTCTTCATGCACATATGCAATGGTTTCTCTGATTGACTTCTAATAAAACACCGTTTACATGTTTGTTCATATGGTTACATGCCAAATGTATAGAAATAACCTTAAGAGGGTTAATTTTCTTCACTCTACTAAAAGGTTATGAAAATCATCCCGTGTTTCTGCTCTAACCAATAGAGGTCACCAAGAAAAGAAAGGTGAATAGTAGGACACAATTGGTAGTCAGAACAAAAGAAATGTGAAGTTATGCCTCCAATTTTTGGGGTTTAAAAAAATCTTGTGTCTGTAAATGTTAACAATACATCTTGGAAAACAAAATGGCAGCCAACCCCACATCTGATATAGGTCTAATATCCAATATATACAAATAACTCCAGGATTTCGATGCCAGAGAATCAAACAATTCTATTAAAAATGGGGTACAGAACTAAACAAAAAATTCTCAATTGAGAAATATCGAATGGCTGAGAAGCATCTAAGGAAGTGATAGATGTCTCTAGTCATCAGGGAAAAGCAAATCAAAAGAAGCCAGAGATTATACCTCACACCAATCCAAATGGCTAAGATCAAAACCTCAGATGAAAGCAGATGCTGGTGAGGATGTGGAGAAAGAGGAACAATCCTCCACTGATGGTGGGGTTGTGAACTGATAAAACCACTCTGGAAATCAGTCTGGACATTCCTCAGAAAATTGGACATTGTGCTACCTGAAGGCCCAGTTATTTTACTTCTGGGTATATACCCCAGAGATGCTCCAAAATACAACAAAGACACATGCACCACAATGTTCATAGCAGCCCTATTTATAAAAGCCAGTAGCTAGGAAGAACCCAGATATCCTGCAGTAGATGAATGGATACAAAAATTGTGGTACATTTACACAATGGAGTACTACTCAGCTATCAGAAACAATGTCTTTGTGGAGTTCTTAAGAAAATGGATGCATCTAGAGAATATCATCTTGAGTGAGGTAACCAAGTCACAAAAAAACAGACATAATATGTAGTCACTGATAATTGGATACTAACTCCAGAAAGCTCTGAACACCCCAGAAACAACTCACAGGCCACATGAAACTCAAGAAAAACAAAGGCCAAAAAGTGAAAGCCTCAGTCCTTCTTAGAAAAAATATAAGTGTATAACACCCTCTCAGAGTGTGGTACACCTGGACCTTAAATCATTAATACTCCAAGAGCTAAGGATATAGCCTTGTAGCAATTTTTGGTATTTAAATATCATTATGTTTAATCTATACACACCAAGAAAACTCTGACTTTTTCCATATTACTTTATATTCTACATGTACTTTATACTTATGGTAACTAGTAAGATTTCAATGCATACTAGCAAATCTCTAAAAGAATGAAGTACTGTCAAAAATATATTCATATCTTGTTATGCCAAAATGCTTTTAAAAATCTGTATATGCACCTCTCTTTTTTAAATAAAGTTGTAAGAAAACAAATAATACATCTTGGTATAGAAATTTGCCAGAAACATTTAATTGGTGACCCAGGTATGTATGCCACAATGTACTGAGATCATGATTATTTCCAAATGAATTATTCTTGTTATTTGTGTAATTAAAAGACTTCTGTAAGTATATGTCTTCATTAAAACTGTTAAAATGTTAAATGCTGTTAAAACTGTTAAAACTGTTAAATGCTGTTAAAATTAAACAGCATTTAATTCCGTGTCCTGTCTGTAGAACTGACTATTTTGGACCAGGTTACCTGTGGCAGAGTTAGTGCTGTATATGGAGTGAATGAAGTAATGTTTAATTTTCTACTTAGTCTTATGTAAGGTAGAACTGTATGTATGCCACGTTAGTCTGTAAAAGGAAAAGCACATAGTAATATTACAATAATTTCTGTGACTGTGAATTACTCACTAATTTTTCAGATACTGATACTGTACAGTCCTAGTATTATTAGGTATATGTATTTTGACCTTTACAGTTTCATCTGAAAGGTGTACATAGTTCTTTTGATCAGGACCCTTTATTCTCATTTGCTTAGAATGAGTTAACTGTAGGCATTCATCTTTGCATTAGTAGTCGAATGCCAACTCTAATGACGTGTACTCTAACAAAGAATTGAACAGTTGTAGGATCAACTGTCCAGTTATTGCTGAGTTTATAGTGTAACAAATGGGAGTGAATTGCTTCTATAAGTTTTTTGTGAAAGAAGAGATGGAACCTAACTGTGATTATAAACTTCAGGGACAATACTTCAAAAACAATGTGACATATCTTTTATTTTTGTGTAGTAGGGAGATTGAGTCCATCAGATTTCCAGCCACAGTACGTGTTTTCTGAGTGACCATTTGTATCTTAGAAAGATTTGTTTGTGCTTTGCTTTATGACTGTGCCTAGTTTTTCTAATCATGTTAGCTCATGCAGAGTTGCTTCTGTTAAGTTGATTAAAAAAATATAGACTTTGTACTTTGTCAAAGGAAAAAAATACAATGATTTTTTGCCTAGTAACATGTAACATTAGTTTAGAATAAAAAAAAAATCTAATGGACAAGTCACATCACTGACAAACTGAAGATAAGAAAGTACTGTTGGCCAGGTTGTGGTGCTTTGCTTTAAGGTAGGCAGATATATGAGTCCAAGGCCTGCCTGGTCGACAGAGTGAGCTTCAGAATACCTTCCACTACAGAGATACTTTGTTTCACTGACCATATCCCCAAGCTCCAAAGAAACTTTTATCATTGTTTGATTGAGAAAAATTTGAAATAAATAATTTCAGGAAAAAATTTCCAAAACTGTTTATAAACAGACATAAATTACCCTACTGTATTGTCATACATGATATGCTTACTGATAACTTCAAAGCAAATCTTGGGCAATGCATTCCTTTTCTTTAAAATCATATATAAATCAAGCATTCTTATTTATGTTAACTGTATTCATCACAGCAGGGCAAGTTCTTAGAATAAATGCTAGTTGAAGAAGTAAAGTAAAATAAAAGGCAAGTAAGAGTCTCTTTACATAAGAAAGAAATCCACTGAGCTCAGCAAAGGATATGTAATATTTCATATAGAAAAGTCACAAGTAGTGTGCTAACATGATAAAGAAATTAAGAAGTTGAGCCTGTGAGTAAGAGATCATGGAATTAACACCATTTAAATAGACAGGAATAACATAAACTATCTTGGTTTATTTCAAACCAAGCCAGTAAAAGATGTGTATAAAAAGGACTTCAAGTCCCCAGTGAAAAAAATTTGAAAATACCAGAAAATGGAAAACTCTCTCATGCTCATGAATAGGCAAGATTAACATAATGGAAATGGGCTTCTTACCAAAAACAATCTATAGATTCAATGAAATTCCAATCAAAATTCCAACAGAAGTTTTATAGAACTTTAAAGAGCAAAACTCAACTTCAGATAGAAAAACAAAAGAAAACAAAACAATAAAGAAAACAAAAAACAAAAACAAGCAAACAAACAACCCCCCCCCCAGGACAGGGGAAAAACAAAGAAATCCTGAACAATAAAAGCACTTCCTGGGAATTCCATTCATGACATCAAGATGTACTACAGTGCAGTATTGCTTTATACTGCAAGGTACTTGTACAAAAACAGACATGTTAATCAACAGAATCAAATAAAAGAACTGGAAACATACTCAGACACCTATGGACACTTGATTTTTGATTAAAAAGCATCAACCACACAATCAGAAAAAACGCAACTACAACAAATAGTGCTGGCCTATGTGGAGGTCTACCCTTACAAGAATGCAAATAGAACCATATTTATCACCCTGCACAAAACTCAACTCAAGTCCAAGTGGATCAAGGACCTCGAAATTAAACACAATATACTGTATTTCATGGAAGATAATACAGAGAATATCCTTGAACTCAAGGTACAGATTATACAAATTGAACAGAAGACATTTTCCTGAACAAAACAACAATGGTTCTGTCTCCAAGATTAACAATACATAAATGGGATCTCATGAAACTTCAAACTTTCTGTTTGGTATAGGACACTATCAATAGTACATAACAGTGGCCTAAAAATTGGAAATGGGCTTTCTCTCCAACCCATACAATGGACAGAGTGCTCCAATCTCAAATTCATAATGCACTGAAGAAGTAGAACACTAACAATCCCAAGAAGCCATCTAAAAATGTGGTACAGAGTTAAACAGGGAGTTAATCCACAGAGGATCTCTAATTGCCTGAGAAGTCCTTTAAGAAGAGTTCAAAGTTCTTAGACATCAGGGAAAGGCAAATCAAAAAAACTATGAGGTTCGATCTTACACCCATCTGAATGGCTACGATCAACAATTCAACAGATAGAATATTCTGGTGAGAATGTGGAGCAAGGGGCATACTCATTTATTGGTGGTTGAGTACAAACTTGTTTAACCACTTTGGAAATCACTTTCGAACATTCTCATGTACCTGGGAAAAATTCTACCTGAAGACCCAGCTACCCAGCTCCTGGGCATATACCCAGAAGATGCTCCACCACCCACAGAGACACTTGCTTAAGTATGTTTATATCAGCTTTATATGTAATAGCCAGAAAAGGAAAACCACCTAGATGTACCTTAACTGAAGAACAGATAAAGAATATGTGGTACACTACCTGAAGACCCAGTAATTCTACTTCTGGGGATATACTCCAAACCTTCTCCAACATACAATAAAGATACATGCTCTATCATGTTCATAGCAGCCCTATTTATCATAGCCAGAAGCTGGAAAGAACCCTGATGTCCTTCAGTAAATAAATGGATACAAAAACTGTGGTATATTTACACAATGGAGTACTACTCAGCTATTAGGAAAAATGGTTGTATGAAATTTCTAGGAAAATGGATGTATCTAGAGATTATCATCCTGAGTGAGGTAACCCAGTCACAAAAGAATAGACATAAAATGCAATCACTGATAATTGGATACTAGCCTCAGAAAGATCTGCATTCACAAAAAACAACTCACAGATCATATGAAGCTCAAAAAAAGAAAGGCCAAAAAGTGAAAGCCTCAGTCCTTCATAGAAAAAAAAGTGTATAGTACCTTCTCAGAGTGGAGTACTAATTGACCTTAAATCATTAATAGCTCAAGATCTATGAAGATAGCCTTATAGGAATTTTTGGTATTTAAAAATCATTATGGTTCACCTTTATACACCAAAAACACTTTGACTATTTCCATGTTACACTTTGTTTTACATGTACCTTCTGCTTATCATAACTAGTAAAATTTAAATGCATACTATCAAACCTCTTAAAAAGTACTGACAAAAATATATTCATATAGCTTTATGCCAAAATGCCTTTAAAAATGTATCTGTTTTTAAAAATAAAGCTGTAAGAAAAAAAAAAGAAGAAAACGTGGTACATCTACACAGTGGAAAGGTATTCAGCTACGACAAACAAAGATATCATGAATCTTGCAGACAAATAGATGGAACCTTATGTATCATCCAGAACATGTTAACCCAGGCCAAAATAGACATGCATGGTATGTGCTCCCTGTTAGTGATACTATCTATAAAATACAGGATACCCACATTCCACTCCATTGACCCCATGAAGTTAAAAATAATGGAAGGCATAAGGGAGGATCCTTGAATCTCACTTAAAAGATGCAATAACATTCTCACAATGAGTCGATGGAAGAAAGGAACTGGGTAAGAGATCAGATGGGGATAAAAATATAGGGGTTTATGATAAGGTTTTTGAGGGACAGGAGAGATGCCTGATCACTATGAGAATGAAGGAAAATTGAAACTTACAGGGTAGACGGTCGGAGGCATTTTCAAGATGAGGCAGATGCTTAGGCGAAGGGAGCTGCCCCCCCCACCAAAATCAATGGGAGTGACCTTAGCTGTAACTCACAGTACTGGGAAAATGGTACCTGAAGTGTCCCTCTCCTGTAGCCAGACAGGAGCCCCAATAGAGCGATAATAACATCAAGCCAATGACCAAATTTTGACCCCGAATTTATCCTGTCTACAAAAAAAAAAATGCATTTTGGACACTTGATTTAATGAATTTCCAGTTAAAATAAGACTTTCCACCTTTGCTTTTAATATGGTACAAGTTTATGCCCCAACTAGTTTTGATTGGGAAATGAAGGTTCTAGAAGCTAATGGCTGAGCAGAGCGAAAAGGGGAGAAAGACTCAGATTTGTGAGGGCTGGGAACTGGAGAGAGAGATGGTAGTGACAAGAGCTTCATTTAAGAAAACTAACCAGCCCTGTCAATATTTGGGCTACTCCCCCAGTTGGTACTGGGGTAGCAAAGATTTAATATTAGCTTAGCAATTAAAGCCAAGGATACTTACTGGTGGGGAGCCTGTGGTAGGTGGTGTAGGATTAGAGCTGCCCAGCCTTTGATCTAGTCAAGAAACATCAAAATGAGGCCAGCAGACCTGTGGGGGTGATCGTGCATGTGTGTGTCTTTCATTAGAGTATCTAGAGAACTCTTGGCTGGGTACATTGTGTGCTCTACCTGTAGGGACCCAAACGTGTTTAAATAGCTTGCCACTAGAAATTCAGGGAAGGGAGGGTGGAGTGGAGATTGAGAGAATGCCCACCCAATAACTGGCCCAGCTAGAGACTCATCCCTCTGGCCAGAACCAGTCCCTGACACTGTTAATGATACTCTGTCATGCTTGCAGTCAGTGGTGTAGTGTGGCTCTCTTTTGAGAGGCTCAACCCACAGCTGACTCAGACAGAGGAAGACACCCACAGCCAAACAGTGTATGGAGTTTGGGGACACTCATGGAAGAATAGGAAGAATGTTTGTGGGCCTCAGTAAGGACAGGAACTGCACAGGGACACCAATATAATTAACTAAACTGCACACTTGGGGCTTTCAGAGACTGAAACATTAGCCAAACAGTTTACATGGGCTGGATCTAGGCATCTCCACACATATGTGACATGTGTAGCTTGGTTTTCAGTGTAGGTCCTGAACACCTGGGACAGATTGTCCAAAAACTGTTGCCTGTTTTTGCAATATGTTCTTCTAGCTTGGCTGCATTGTTTGGCCCCAGTGGAAGAGGATGCTCTTAGCCCCACAGAGAATTGATATGTCAGGTTTGGGGTATAACCTGAAAGGGCCCCACATACTCAGACAACAAGGGTTAACTCTATGGAGAATGCATTATGGAAGGGGGTGAAGAGGAGGAGGGTAATAAGCTGGATATAAAAAGAATAATTACAAATAAATAAACAATATTATAATGATAGTTAATATATTTTTAACTCTGTGTAACACATTAAGCACATTTGCAATAAAAATCTGAAAAATTAAAAAAAAAATAAGAACGTGGAAGATGATGAGGAGGAAGAGGTAGTGAAAGAGAAGAAACGGCAGCAGCTGGATTTGATAGTGCAGTCCTCTAAATCAAGTTTGTTGAGAGGTAGAGGGGAGAGCATGACAAATTCAAAGATATAATGATTTTGTGATAAATCGATGTTGAATTTGAAACACAGGGAATAGATGGAGGGATGTTTGAGTGGTCAAGAGCACTGCCTTCCCTGGCAGAGAACCATGGTTCTGTTTGATCCCAGCCTTACTTATCTCTCACAGGCCCTCTAAATTCCTGACAGTAGATCTGATACCCTCTTCTGGCCTCTGGCAGCATTACATGCATATGGCCCAGAGCTATGAATGCAAACAAGATGAAATATCTGCCCCTCTGCATGTTAAATGTATTGAATGAAATGGAAAAAAGTTCAATTACATATAAGAATAACGGCACTGAAGGATTTGAATGTTGTTCAATGTATGTATGAGGAACTTGACAGGGTTCATGAGTTTAGGGCCCTGGCTGTTTCCTGCAATGTAATTCATAACTGTAACTGCAATCCCAGGGTACCTGACACTCTTCAGGCATTCTTGGACTCAGACCATTCAAGTGGTGAACAAACATATTCAGTAAGACATTGACACACATAAATGAATAAATGAATCAGTTAAATGCCCACATACATACTACCTGCATCTGGAAGATGCAGTGGTTCAGAGTATTGGCTATCGCAGAAGATATGAGTTTACTTCCTTGCTCTCAAGTGAAATAGCTTTTAAATGCCAATAACTGCAACTTCAGATGATCCAGCACCTCTGACCGACATGGATATCCTTCTCTTTTCAAATGTGTATGCACACATGCAAAATATATTTTATATTTTGTTGTTGTTATTTGTGTGTGTGTGTAGGGGAGTGGGTGTTTTTGTCAAGTAATGGTTGGTTTTATTTTAAGTATCTGAATCTCTTTAGTTTTTGATTGCTATGTATGGATTCACTTTCATCAACTGGACCCTTAGTCAAATGAGACTCTGGATGGCAACTTTCACATGTTTTGTGGCACCATAGCCTTCCTTTGCAGGCAGGAGAGATTGGAGATAAAGATTTTGAGGCTGGGTTGGTGTTTCTGTTTTTCCTTTTTTTTTTTTTTTTTTTTTTTTTTTTTTTTTTTTTTTTTTTTTTTTTTTTTTGTGGCAGCCTGTAGAGTTGCTTCCTGCACCAAAGAGCTGAGAAATTAGGGGTGAAGGCTCTATGTAGTCATCATCTAGAATCTCCATGTTCAATGAATCATGTGGGTTCTTCCTCTGTAGTGGGGCAGCACTATCCTTTCACAGAGCAACACATGGTCTTAGCAACAACCTGGGCTGTTTAATGAATCCAGGGGATTCTGTTGGTCAATAACTCAGTTAAGTGTAATGTAGTCTCACTATTGGAAGTCTCTTTTGGTTACAAGAGATTCCCAGTTGAGATTCTCCAATTAGAAATAGGCCTGATCAGCACCACCTCCATACACGTTAGGAAGTCTCTTTGCATTGGGTTTTCAGATAATCCCTCAATTGTCCCTCAATTCCAGCAGTATTATTCTTTTAAAATAAGTGACACTAAGGAACAATGACTAGTTTTGTTCAAATTAAAGAAGAGTCTACACACAGCACTTATCAGTTGTTATAGGAGTTTATCATGGCTAAGGAAGTTCCAATTTGTGCTAGGCAAGTATTTGAAATTTTTACAAGATAAGTTACTCACAATTCTGACTACTTGCTCTCCTTTCCAGTATAAAGCTGCTAAACTGCTTTTGTAAACCATGTATTGTTGAATAACAGGAAGTGAAACAGGTTCTCACAGTTGAGTAGAGTACAACCTCATTCCCACACGAATGAGGTGACTGTGATGTCCACCTTTAAACCCACTTCCTCTAGTCTCTTCTGTGTGGCAAGCCTTTTATTTGGCTTTAAGGCTACTGGGCTACTGGCTATATTTAGTGAATTCACTTTTTTACAATTTTAGTCTGTTGTTTTGCCTGGTGTATTTGAACTCTGTAACAAGTAAAACTGTTTAAGAATGACGATACTTCAAAGTCTTTATATATATATATATATATATATATATATATATATATATATATATATATATATATATATACACACACACACAAAATGTTCCTTTGCCTTATATATCTGGTAAATAAATTTTCAAAGGCTTCCTTTACTGACTAGCATTATCTGAAGTAGTTTAATGTGTACTCACTAAATTTTGGCACATATATAATTAGAAAACCCTAAAATGTGCATTTTAATATCTCAAAACATGTGGTTGTAAATACAGTTAATTCTTCTGTTCAGAAAACATGTTTCTATAACCCACGGAAAGTGAGAAAGAGCAAAGTGAACTAGGACAAATGGACTCTTGACAGTCCTTAAGCCAATGTGGACACAGGAAGGCCTGACCTGTGTCTTCTGGTGTCCACATTATTTTGTGTGAAGCCTGGCTTCTCTACTTGGAGTACATTCTTTCCTGTCATGGTTCTCAAGATCTCTAGATGTTTCTATCTGAGATACCGTTTAGCCTTTTATGTCACTAAACTCAATTAGGAGCTCATGTTGTTTCTACAGGGTTAGTAATGATCATTTGTAACTTTAGCAGCTGGGGAGGCTGGCACTGGACATATCCATGAAGTCAACCTGGGTTACACAGAAATAGAAAATCTGTTACTTCAAAAGAGTGCACATCCAGTGGTCTTTCTCTCTCTCTCTACCTCTCTCTGTCTGTCTCTGTCTCTGTTTCTCTCTCTCTCTCTCTCTCTCTCTCTCTCTCTCTCTCTCTCTCTCTCTCTCTCCCACTCTAATCTCTTTCTCTTTCCTTGTAACAGAATTAGGATCTGGTACATACTTACAAGTGCTACTCCAGCCTATTAATTGCTCCTAAATGAGCTACAACTCCTGGCTACTTTTTCTTCTTTAGACTTGGTCTTATTTGGTTCTTGGTCTCTGGATTTTTTCTTTTCTTTTCTTTTTTAATAGTTGGCCTTAATAACCAGGGCTGATCTTGTTTTAGGTATTGAACATATGCCCCAAGGGAAAGGGCAGGCAAAAGTTAATGACTTTTAAGTGACATTGGGAATTCTCGACATACTTCAAGCTGGTTCATCATACAAGTAAGTTAATAAAGATTGCAGAGACATTAATCCTTCAAATCAGAGTCACAGCAAAGGGAATGATGCCTAAGATTCATGGGTAATTCCACTATTTCTCGGAGAAATTTTAAACTATTTTTTTATATACCATTCTGGCTGTACTACTTCTTTGGTGGGAGAGCAGTGCCTGTCATGGAGCAGTAGATTCATGCTGCAATTCACTATTAAAGAGTAGAAAAATGACCCAAGTTCTTTTGAATATTAACTGGAATTTTTAGGACTTGAAAATTCTTTACCTCAAAGTCACCCATTCTTTGAATCCTGAGCCTCAGAATATTCAGCAAGAAGCCAACAGTTCCCCACCAACCCGTTCCCCCTACTTAGCTCAACTTAAACTCACCAGAGACTGAGTTTTCTTCTAAAATCATCCAAACTCTGCAGTCTGCAAATTGTTTCACACCTTCAGATATCAACCAAGTGACACAGAATCTGTGGATAGGAGCAAACACAGATCAGAGTCGAAGTCCTGAAAAATACAGCTATCTACTCTGGGCCCTTCTGCTGAACCAGGAGAAAAATGAAACTTAAGATTTTGAGGGCTGGAACTGGGAAAAAGAAACTAAAGAACTGCCAACCAATGAGGTGGTACCACATCACCAACTGGAGTTTTACCACCAGAGGGAGTCAGTTGCTTTGTGTCAGCTCTGCCTTCTAGAAGCATGGGACATTTATCAGAGCTACAGGAACTTGTGTCACATGTTCAGACTTATGACACAATCACCCAGAGAGTGATCTACAAATCTGCCTGTGATAGTAAGAACGCCGTTCCTGTGGTTTCTCCTGCACCTGAGCTTGTGGCTTGGCTTTGTCTTGGAGGCTGATGTCACCCAAAGGGAAGGAAAAGCAAAGCTAGGGACAGAAAGTTGTAGTTTCCTCTGAGGTTAGAGCTGGACTTTTATAGAGGGAAAAACGGAAGGGAATTGCAGTTCAGGGCAGATGCCACAGAAGCAGGATTTCCCACCCACAGGAACAGGATGAGGAGGAGTCATGTGCACAGCCAGGCAGAATCACCTCACCACATTCACAGCAGACAGTAGTGAGCTGCAGAGGGCTCTCCAGCTGCCCCATGCTCCCCTCCAGCTGTGGATTCTGTGGCTGAACATGCCTAGCCCTTTCACGGTGCTGATGTGATCCATCCATTCACATCCACCTTTTTAAGAGTCACTCAAGAGAATGTCTCAGGAGAGCCCATTTGATTTAGCATTTGTATTATGGACCCATGGTGATCCAGTTCACATTCCTTGAATTAGAAGATGAAATCTTTAGACTTGGGAATAGGTTTCAGTCACCATATGTTTTGAACATTTGGGTTCAACCACTGAACAAAAGCAGGTGTGCTAATACATGTGTGAAGAATATCTTAGTTATTCTTGTACTGTGATAAACATCAGGAATTGGACAAGTCCTAAGAGATGTGTTTGCTTTGGAGCACACAGTTCCTGTGGGTTAGAGTTCATGACCACCACAGTGGGAACATGGCAGAATGTTGCTGGAGCAAGAAGTGAGAAGTCACAAATTGAAACTTGACACAAACCTGAGGCAGAGAGAGAATGTTGGTAGTGATCAGAATCTATTTAAACCTTAAAGCTGGCACCCATGCCATATATTCTTCAGTAACTTCACACACCTAATATTTCCTGAACAGTGTCCTAACTGGCTACCAAGTATTCAAAGATGCTGCCATATGGGCCATTTTATTAAACCAGCGCTGGCTTTCACTATTTTCCTGCTGGCTGCATGAGGATCGGAATCTCAAAGCTATCCTCAGCTGTGGAGAAAGACATTAAGTCAGCATGAGAAACTTCCAAAGAGAAAAGAAAGGGAGAAAGAAATAATGTAATATAGAAAGCTGGTTGTGTGTGGGAACAATGGAGAAGCCTGTGCAGTCACCATTCCCTGTCTCATCCCCTGTCTCATCCCTACTCCTGTGTGTCTCTCATTATTTCCCTACATTCTCAGATCTACTGAAATACGGCGAGATGAGTGTCAACAGATACGACGTAGTAGATTGAATTTATGTCACTTATTTTTTGCTTATTCTTTTTTATCTTCTTCTTTCTTTGAGACAGCCTCTCAAAGTGTACCCAAGCCTGACCCAAACAGAGATCTAGCTCCCGAAGCCTCCCCAGAGCTGGGGTAGTGAGCTTTTGCTGTTGATTTTTAGTTTGGTCTTTGTCTTCAGGGATTGAAACCTGGGCCCTGTGGTTGCGGGGCTAGTACTCCAACACTAGCTTTACCCCTAGTATAATCTCCACATCTTAATGACCTCATGAGCATCTGTTGTTCTTGCTGTGGACACAATTGCTGACAATGTTATGGTATTCTCATTTTCTGAAGTGCCAATAATTATGTAAAATCCGTTTAAATCTTTTTTTATGTCAGAGATTTAGTCTATATTCAATCATTGGCTGAAACTTACCAAGTATTCACGATGGTTTCCAACTCCTGGGCATATTTTTCCTCAAACTCCAGTGTTCACATATGAGTGGCAGGAGCCACCATGTCTTTGTCCCTCGCACATTTTATTCAGGGCCTTCTCTGTTTCTTCCTAATGCGAATAACGGAAGCAAAAAAGTAAAATACAAAAACGATGCATGAAATTTTCTGTAGACAGAATTCCACTCTGAACTCTGCAAAGATTACACACTGGCGCTTATGTCTGCCATTAGCCTCAGACCTCAGAGAGACAGATGAAAGAGACAGTTGAATGTGACTCATTGAGTATATCAACCCCACACTGTAAGGGAGCAATGCTGCAGTGTGTGTGTGATTCTGTGTGCAATACACACTTACTATTACTTTTTTTCTTTTTTTTTTGCTAAAAAATAAATTTTATTTTATTGCTGGTAATGGGTTGAGGGTTTATCTTAGGATGGTGATGAAAATTTTCTAGAACTAGAATAAGGGATGACAGATGAATATTGTAGATACACTAAAATTATGAATTGTACATTTGAAAAAGGAGAATGTTTAATATATCACTTACAATTTTATACATATGTGTTTTAAAATTGACACTCCAAATCAGTACACCCCCAAAAAAATCATGATTACTGTGACATCCTATAATAGACTTTCTCAAATTAGTGACTCTGTATATATACAAAATATTAGGTAACCACTAAGTAATTTCACTAAATATTATGGTTTTACTGCAAAAACCAAGCATAATCTATGCTATTTTTTGTGAACCTTTACTGTTTTTTTGAGCAACTTTATTTTAAAAAACAAAGATAAAAAAACAAATTTTAAGCATTTTTGCATAAAGGTATATAAATACATTTTTGTCAGTGCTTGGCTTTTTTTTTTTCCAAAGGCTTGATAGTGTGTATTGGGTTTTCCACCTATAATTCATTTTAGTGCTGGGTTTGTGGTCAGATATTGTGTAAATTTAGTTTTGTCTTGGAATATCTTCATTTCTCCAACTATGGTGATTGATAGTTTTGCTGGGTATAGCAGCTTGGGCTGGCATTTGTGCTCTCTTAGTGTCTTCATGATGTCTGTCCAGGCTCTTCAAGCTTTCATAGTCTCTGTTGAGAAATCGGGTGTGATTCTGATTGGTCTGCCTTTATATGTTACATGACCTTTTTCCCTTACTGCTTTTAGTATTCTTTCTTTGTTGGGCACTTGGTGTTTGGATTATTATGTGTCAGGAGGAATTTTTTTTCTGGTCCAACCTATTGAAGTTCTGAAGGCTTCTTTTATGCTCGTGGTCGTCTCATTCTTAAGGGTAGGAAAGTTTTCTTCTACGATTTTGTTGAAGATATTCACTGTGCCTCTTAGTTGATATTCTTCTCCCTCTTCTATTCCTATTATCCTTAGGTTTGTTCTTCTCATTGTGTCCTAGGTCTCCTGGACATTTTGGGTTAGGAGCTTTTTGGTTTTTGGATCTTCTCTGACTGTTTTGTCTATGTTATCAATGTTGTCTTCGGGCCCCGAGATTCTCTCTTCCATCTCTTGTGGTCTGTTGAAAATGCTTGCATCTGTGACTTCTGATTTCTTTTTTAGGTTTTCTACCTTTAGGGTTGTCTCTTTTAGTGTTTTCTTTATTGTGTCCATGTCCATTTTAAATTCCTTCTTCCATTACTTCATCTCTTTGGTTCTGTTTTCCTCTAGTTCTTTGAGTTCTTTGAGTGTTTTTCTTGTTTCTCCTTTAAAAGCTTCTAATTCTTTATGCTTTTCCTCCCGTTCTTGTTTAAGGATCTCTATCATCATCTTGAGGTAGGATTTAGTGTCTGAATCTTCTTTTTCTGGAGCATTTGGTATTCTGCTTTTTGCTGTGATGGGAGAGCTGGGTTCTAGTGTTGCCAGGTTGTCTTGGTTTCCTTAGGGTACATTCTTTTGCTTTCCTCTTCCATCTTGTTGTCAGTGATTGGTTCTCGCCTTTCCCTTGACCTGGCCTGTGTCCCTGGATCTCCTCTGTTCCTGGTGTCGGATGGTCCAAGTCCTCTTCTGCGCCCCAAAGCCGCTGACTGGGAACAGAGGGCCCAATGCTGGGTTTCTGGTTCCTGGATCTGGCAGGGTAGGGGTGTGCTTTCCATGAGCGCTTCTCAGAGATCTCTCTTCATCCTGGCTAGTCCCTTACTATTATTTCTAATAGAGGAAATAATTATTATGGAACAATGATTTTAGAAGCAATGTTAAACAAAAGGACCCTGGAGACCTATGAACTGAAATGCTTATTGTTTTATTAAATATAAACATAGATTCACATTTTGATGAAAGCTAAAACATTAGTGAATTTATACTAGTGATATTCTCATTCTTCTTTTGAAACTAATTGGTAACTTTGTTAATTATAATAACATTGTCTACAAACTTGGAAATGCACACACAGTAAACAGAATTTATTCGATTCATGACAATTTGTAAAAATAATTCTTGGATTCCCAAAGCTCCTATAATTAGCTCTAGGAACCTTTACCATAAAGCAAAACTGAGAAACTGATCAGAACATCAACAAAAGTCAAGATGTCAAAGCAATATTTATTAGTCTGCACTCTACAAAAGCAAACAGAGGATGTTGGACTAATTCATTTAGCTTCTGTTAACCTCAATATTTGCTCCATAGACAGTCTTAAAGACACTGGGGGCACACAGACATGTGGATCTCCAGAAGTGTGATTGCAGACTGCTTGTTGTAATGTGCCAGGCATGAAGCTTGTTTGCAATGTGCTTGAAGATGTCATTGACAAAGGAGTTCATGATGCCCATGGTCTTGGATGAGATGCCAGTGTCCGGGCACCTGCTTCTGCACTTTGTACACAGAGAATGAGTAGCTCTCATGGTGGCTGTGCTCATTTGTGCTTCTTGCTGTCTTTCTTTTGGGCCTTGGTAACAAACTTCTTGGAACCCTTCTTGGAAGCTGGGGCAGATTTGGACAATTAAGGCATGATTGAAAATAAAGAGTAGAAACCAGTCTAGTATGTAGTAAAAAGACCAAATGTTTAATTTAATAATTTTATTCATTTACATTTCCAATGATATCCTGCTTCCAGTGATCCCTCCACAAAATTGCATCCCATCCCATCTCGCCCCTCTCCACTTTGCCGTTATGAAGGTGCTCCTATACCCCCTCATTCACTAACATCCCCCTTCACTAAGCATAGTTATTCCAAAGGACCAAGAACCTACCATCCCATCGAAGTCATATAAGGCCATATTCTGCTACATATGCAGTTGAGTATTGGTGGTTTAGTTGTGAATCCTGAGTATTTTTTGGGACTTCAATTCTTTTGAGCTCCGTTGGCCTTCCTTCTAGCTCTTTCATTAGGAACCCCAGGCTCAGTCCAATAGTTAGCTGTGACTATCTGCATCTCTATTTGTCAGGTGCTGGTAGAACCTCTAAGGGAACAGTCATTCCAGGCTCCCCTCAGCAAGTAGTTCTTGACATAAGGAATAGTGTGGGTGTTTGGTGCCTGCAGATAAAATGAATCCCTAGATGTGGCATCTTTCATTGGTCTTTCCTTCAGGATCTGTTGCAGTTATTTTGTCCCAGTCTTTCCTTTGGCCATTTCTGGATGAAAAGTTTGAAATGAGTGGATGGCCCCATTCCTAAACTTGGGGCGATGCCTACCTACTGAAGCTGGTATCTACAGGTTTTATTTCCCATTTGTTGGGTAATCAGGCAAAAGATAGGTCCTTGGAGATTGTGCCTTCATTTGTATCTGGGACTTTCTAATGGCTACTCCCAAGTTCCCATCTTCCACTGCTCCTTATTTCTACTCAATTTCTGATACTCTGTACTTCTCTTCTTTATTTCCAAGACTGATCCTGCTTGCCCCATACCCTCCCCCTTCTCTCTCCCCCCAGGGTTTCTTCATCATTCTACTCCCTGTATTTATTTAGTTCTCTGTTCTATGTAGGATTGAAGCATCTACACATTGGTCTGCCTTCTTTTCATGCTCCATATGGTTTGTGGGTTGGATCATGGGTGCTCTGAGGTTTTGGTCGAATATCCACTTATCAGGTAGTACATAAAATGTGTGTCTTTTGTGTCTTGGTTACCTCACTGAGGATAATATTTCTTTAGGCCCATTCATTTGCTTGTGATTTTTATGAAGTCATTGTTTTTAATGGCCATGCAATCTTCCATTTTGTAAATGTACCACATTTTCTCTATCCACTCCTCTGTTGAGGGATATCTGGGTGGTTTTTAGCTTCTGGCTATTAAATATAAAGATGCTATAAAAATAGTGGAGCAAATGCTTTGACATTTGTCTGAGCATCATTTGGGAATATGCCAAGAAGTGGTAAGCTGGGTTTACAAGTAGAACTCTTTCCAATTTTCTGAAGAAATACCAGACTGATTTCCAAAGTAGTTTCCTAAGCTTATAGTCCCACCACCAATAGAGAAGTGCTCTTCTTTCTCCACTTCCTTGCCAGCATTTGCTCTTACCTGCATCTGTGATCTCAGCCATTCTAATTGGAGTGAGGTGGAATCTCAGGGTCATTTATTTGCATTTTCCTGATGATTGAAGCAAGGTGACAGTGTTGAATGGGCTTCTGCATACTCTGCCAGGGTGTGATGCTAGAATGTGGACTGTACTTGCTGCCCTGTAAGTGCTCCCTCTACTCCTCTCAGAGACAGCTTCTCTAAGGGAACAGAGTCCTTAGCAGCTGCCTTGCTGGAGCCAACTAGCCTAAGTGAGGTTCCATGAGATGTCCTGTGCCACCTGGATGCTCTGAGTCTATCCTGGATAAGACAGCCTTGGTGTAGGCTCCTGCTGAGAATTCACTCCCAGCTAACAAGTAGAAGAAGCTTCTTGCCTCCATGCATTCTCTTCAGAGATCCTTCTGTTCAGTCTTCTCTGGTGCTGGGGCCTCAGCTTTCTGGGAACCACAATCCATAGTGTCCAAACTGTTACAATCCTTTAAATAAACTCCTATTCCCCAGTATATCTTCACAGTGTCCTCTTGAACCTCTTTGCTTATCTAAGTCCCAGCACATTCTCCTTTAAAATTGTGAGCTTTGGTCTGTTGCTATGTATTGTAAATCTCAATATAAATCAAAGCAAAGCAAAGTCATGTTGTGTAATTGAGCCTGGTTTCAGAAGCACTGGAATCTTCCTGTCTCTGTGTCCTGAGTGCTGGGATTGTATGAGAACTGTAAAGGCAACAACTGTTTGTCAGTCAAATGTTTGTTTATTATGATCACATCAAAAAACAAAAGACCCTTAACTGACACCATATATATATGTGTGTATGTGTGTACATATATATATATATATATATATATATATATATATATATATATACACAAACATACATACATACTGAAAGCAAGATGAGTTCCTAGAAACATTGTATTGTTCATATTTCACAACACAACAGAACATACAGTCATAAATATCATTGGCATTTTTATCATTCATTATAAAAGGGAAAATCATAGAATTTAACTTACTTGATCACGAATATAGCTAAACAAATATTCTTTTCAAAATGAGTGTGAAAACAAAAGAATTCATTGATATCTAGAACGTATTAGAGTAATCTTGTGGCAGTTCCCAGAACCTAACATCAAGACATAAGAAGAGTTTCACCTTAGTTTCACCAGTCACACACTGTGACAAGAACATCAGTACCAGACATCTAATCAGTAATTAGCACAACCACCACTTACTGTGCAGTGGATGCGCTATAAGTGTTGAGCTTGTTCTCTTGGTAAGCATTACATAATCCCCTTTCATCTGTGTATGTCCTTCATCCTTTGTGATCTGTAGCATTGGTGGAGTGAGAAGAAATCTGTGGGAGCTCTCTGCCTCCTTCAGCCATGAGGGTCTGAGTAAATGATCTCAGTTCATCACTCATAGAAAAAGAGCTTTCGCTTTCAGAGCCTTCTAAAGTTTTCAAATTTATTTTCCTACAATTACCTGTAATATAGGTACATTATTTATACCAGAACTACAAAACCGAAAAAAGAAATTAAACAAAAACAAAAACAAAAAAAAAAACAAAAACAAAAAAACAAGCCAACATACCCTTGAGAGGATGTTATTCTGGGTTATAATTCTACATTGCAAGGCAGTATTAGAACCTGGATTCTCTAAACACATGTTCCTAGTGGGTATCATTTGAAAAGTTTCATTAAATCTTTGATGAAAGACAAGCACTGTGGTTAAAATGACCTTCTGCTATGGCCCATCTTTTAGAGAGAGTCCTATATATGATTTTCTAAACTGCCAGACAAACTGTAGAAGAACTCTTTTTATCTTTTTTTGTGACAGAAAGAATTGTGTTTTGAAGACTTGACAGAGATGAATTAACTCAGGGATAGAGCAATTCAGAAGCATACAGAAAGACCTGGTATCTATCTCTGTCCACAAAAAAGAAGGTGTTTCTACACTTGTGGCCTGAGGTAGTTCTGTCTCTAAGACATGGGCTTTGAAGACCTTAAAGTATCAGGGTGTATGGGGGGGGGACTACAGCCTAATGCTGAAGACTATTTACTTCACTTTCAGTGTGCTTTTATACAGGAATGTACACAAGAACGGTTATATGAGATCAGAAAACAAAATCAGAAAAACATGCAAATAAATACCAGTAGAATGTATTAAATATTAGCAGATCAATCCTTTCCTACAAGTGTCTCAGAACAGACCATATAAACACAATTGTATGACACTATACAACAGATTTCACATTGCGAAGCATGAAATCAGCACAGGCTCATATTCAGAATTGTGTACCTTGAGGGTAGCAGTCAGTACATCCTTTCACAAGAATGGGGTCTATAGCTATGTTCTGACACCCAACAAGAGTAAACTTTTCTTACAAATTAAATGCATATGTTATTATTTTAGGAGTCACAAAATCACACTCATAGCAATCCAGGGAACAAAATGTACTTGAGGTAAAAGGCCCTCTACCTTGTTTTTTGGGTGGGGTCTCTCTCAAGTTTCAAAAACCATTGTCTACCATTAGTTATTCCTTTGACTGTGTTCCTGCTGAGATGGTGTTAGCAAAGATCCTGTTTTCTTTTAGTGAGGAAATAGCCATTTTCTCTGATAATATAGAAAATGACAAATGACAGTAATCGTCTTGTGAGCAGAGAAGCAACTGGATTAAGGAAATGAATGCACAGTGGTTTGTAGTTAGAAGTGAAGGTCATGAAAATAAAGGACCCTGGGGGGTGGAAACTTTGAAATAATGCAGGGGATCACTGGCAGATGAGATATACCAGAAATGGTGGCACTGCACAGATAGGGGTAAGGGTTTACCTGGGTGGCCCGCAGACTGTCATTGGGTTTGAGCATTTCATAGGATTAAAATATGGATATACTGTTTGAGGGAAAGATGGGTAAAAGAACCTATAGATGATAACTCCACAGTTAGAAACATCATAAAATGAGAGAGTGCCAGCTTCCTTGTCCAGGAAGACACCCACACGCCTGGGAGGATGAGGCAGAGAGAGGGCCAATACACTGGAATTGTGGGTTATAGAACACTCATCAAAGGCTTGGTATACATTATCCTTATACCTGCCTATAACCCAGTAGCCATATTTAGGCTGATATATTCCATGTTTACTAACATTAGAATTATGTTTGCTTTTAACGCCCATTTTATCTATCGAAAGATATTGGGGTGGAGCACACCTTCCATCATTTAATCCAATGAGCCAGTTAAAGCTTCTACATAGGTTGACTTCCCAGTAATGCTTTCCTGAGGAAATAGCTGGATATCCCAGGACACCACACTTATAGTCTTCAGGAAAAAGAAGATTCCATAGTATGCCAAATTTAAGTTTTATTTTCCCCTTTTCTTCGTTAATGTCAATCAGTGCATTGCTTTTTGCTTGTAGAGTCATATGAACTGCAGAAAAATGAGACATATATACATTATGAGTCAGATGAACTACAAGTCATAGACTTATTGTAACATAGGCAGCAGAAGCATAAGGAAAAAGTGACAGGAAACATGGGGAAGTCTTGTTTAAAGTCAAAGAGAAGCAGATTACTTTGTATAATGACAGTAACATCATGAAACCTGAGACTTAATGGAGAAATAATTTCTGGAATGCAATGTAAGAGAGGGCTTCATGGTGCTGTGGTTTCTCCTTACCCCAGTGTCGCTGAACATCCATGAGCCCTGAAATGTAGAATGTTCACAGTAGTAAGTACAGAGATGGAGTTAACATATTAAAACCCATAAATTTTCTATATGAGGGGAAGGTATGAAAATTGTGATATGGGACATGATAAATGATGATTTCCTCTCATATAAAATGACATCAAAGAGACACATTATCTGCTCTTCTCAGTCTCTCTAACAACATTCAGAGTTCTTCCTCTCTTCCACATGCAGCTCAACTACACCAAGATTTAAGAATGAATCACAGAATTTACCTGCCCTCACCTTGATAAGTTTGCAGCATGCCTTTCAAATTTGGAGCTTGGAACACTCTTCTTCTTTTTTGGGGGACCCTTTCGGGCTGTTTCAGTTCCAAGGTCTGGCTCCTAGGAATAAAAAATTGACTTCCACATCTCAAACTTTGATTTTGATCAGCACTGACTCTCTGTCATTCTAACCATAGATGTTCCTTACCTCTCCTGAGAATTCTGTGAAGAACGAGAGAAGGTAGACTATTAACTTGTGGGACATATTCATGACCTTGCCCACTTACTTACGGTGTGATGCTGCGTCCTATTCTCAGAAGCATAGAGCTTTAACTTCACACTTACACCATGTGCTTCTTCCACCTTCCCCCTCCTCTCCCTGAATGCTTTTAAATGTGAATTAGTAATTTTTTTTAAACTTTATTTTAAAAAACAAAGATAAATGTACAAAATTTATAAGTATTTTTCATAAAAGTATACAAATACATTTTAAGGTTGTAATTAAGTATTTGTGTGTACATATACATACACATATGTATATATGTAACAATAATATAGGAAAATTAGTTATTAATTCGAGGGGATAGGAGAGAAACTGGGAGGGGCTGTAGGAAGGAAAGGGGGATGTGATACAGTTCTATTTTAATTAAAATATAGTCTTTTTTTTTCTTGAACATCACACAGTCTGTGAGTTGTTTCTGGGGTGTTCAGAGCTTTTTGGGGTTAGTATCCCAGTATCAGTGACTGCATATTATGTCTATTCTTTTTTGACTGGGTTATCTCACTCAGGATGATATCCATTTTCTTAAGAATTTCATATACCATTGTTTCTAATAGCTGAGTAGTACTCGATTGTGTAAATGTACCACAATATTTGTATCCATTCATCTACTGAAGGACATCTGGGTTCTTTCCAGCTTCTGGCTATTATAAATAGATCTGCAGTGAACATTGTGGTGCATGTAACTTTGTTGTATGTTGGAGCATCTCTGGGGTAAATGCCCAGAAGTAGAATAACTGGGTCTTCAGGTAGTACTATGTTCAATTTTCTGAGGAACTGCCAGATTGATTTCCAGTGTGATTGTATCAGTTTACAATCTCACCTACAGTGGAAAAGTGTTCCTCTTTCTCCACATCCTCGCCAGCATCTGTTGTCATCTGAGTTTTGGATCTTGGCAAATCTACTGGTCTGAGGTGGAATCTCAGGGTTGTTTTGATTTGCATTTCCCTGATGGCTAAGGATGTTGAGCACTTCCTTAGATGTTTCTAAGCCATTCAATATTCCTCGATTGAGAACTTTTTGTTTAAGTATGTACCCCATTTTTTAATAGGGTTGTTTGATTCTCTGGTATTTTACTTTTTGAGTACTTTGTATACCTTGGATATTAGGCCTCTATCTGATATAGGGTTGGTAAATATCTTTTCCCCACTCTCTTGGCTGCCATTTTGTTTTCATGATAGTGTCCTTAGCCTTACAGAAACTTTGCAATCTCATTAAGTCCCATTTGTTAATCTTTGACCTTAGAGCTAGAGCTATTGGTGTTCTGTTCAGGAAATTTTCTCCTGTGCCTATGAGTTGTAAGGTTTTCCCTACTTTCTCATCTAATAGTTTCAGTGTACCTGGTTTAATGTGGAGATCTTTGATCCACTAATTAGTGAATTTTTAAAAAATCAAACTGAAATAGCAGAAAAGTTAGGCATGGGCTGGGAATGGTATCACATGTACTTAAAAGACAGAAGCAGGAGGTTCTCTGATTTCAAAAGCAACCTGTTCTACACAGTGGGATCCAGAACAACCAAAGCTGCAAAAAGAACCCTGCCTGAAAAACAAAACAACCCACAAATGAGTCATTAGAATCATGGAAAAGATTAAGAAATGAATGGAAGTAAGGAAGGAAGAAGAGCAGGAAGGAAGGAGGAAAGAATAAGGAAGGAGGTAAGAAAGAAAGAGAGAAGGTAAGAAGGGAAAAAGGAAGATTTTAGGAATGAAGTGTAGCAGCCACATTGATGGAAAGCTATCTGAGGAAAGCCTTCAGACACTCTTGTCAATGAGGACACTCAGTCAGCAACTGTTCCTTCAAGTTCTCTTATAAAAATGACAACATTTGGAAGAGGAGACGGGAAAGCCACACTTAGGCTGACCATAGCTTCATTTGTTTAGATGGAACCTAATGCTGACAGCTGGGATGTGATGCTTTACATATAAGGGCGAAGATTTTCACACCCTTGAGACACATGTGGTCTACCTGGAACTGTTGTTTCACTGCCAAGATATGGTGTCCATAGAGTCAAGCATGTTTTCTAATAATCCAAGTGCAACAGCAGAGGAAATCTGGATCTTTACATCCCCAGAAGTATATAGAATACTTAGGATCTTTTCCCAATGTACATACAACTTTGTGAGCATTGCAGATACACAGAACATTCATCACCTATCTGCATGTTTTACCAAAAAATTCAGAGCGAGATACAAGCAAACAAGATGGACAGATTGTTTTTCCACTATGAGTCCAAAAGCTCCTGGAGGTCCATTTGCTTCATTTCATGACAGATCTTCTTAATAGCTCTCCATAACCCAATTCGATAAAAAGATCCCAATCTCTTCTTAATAACTATTGAGAAGAGTTACAATGTACTCAAACCCTGCCTCTCCCCCAAGTTTTTCTTCTTAATATAATTTCAGAATATCATTATATATAATTTTTTAGAAACCTCAGAGATATTTATTCATTTGAATATCAATTTATTCTCACTGTGCTATTGGGCAGTTTTTTCCTATCATCCAGACATACCTTGTGAGGACGTGATTCACATTCTAGGAAGAAGGAGAAAACAAAGTTAATAACATGTTCTTCAGATTCTTGTGAATTCTGTTCATACTCTTACTGGCTAAAGAGAAAAAGTTAAAAGAGAATCAAATAAGTCACCGATAGTTCCCCCAGATATGATACAAATACAGTTTATAAGTTCATAAGTCTTTATTTGACTTACAGCTTGACAGCTACTGTAGGTTTTTATGTGCATTAAGTTAAACACATAAAAACTTGACCTTTCTCATGCTACATGTTAGGTATCTGTTACTTTATTGGAAACTCATCCAGATAGAATCAAAATTCCAGTTCTTAAATGATTTAAACATGATTTAATGTATTAATACTGAGGATTCAAATAAAACCAGAGGCTTAGAATGTCTGACCAAAAAACCAGCTAACCAGATCTCTCCAAACCCAACCTTCTCATCCCTGCCAATGTTTTTTTTTTTTCCTTTATTCTCTTATTGCAACTGGCCGAGAAGAAAGAAGTTGAGGTAAAGAGATGTGTGTGTCTCTCAATATGACTATCAAAATGTTGAAAATATGATTCCAAAAATTTTTTTTGGGAATTTCTTCAAGATCTCACCGTGGGAGAAGGAAAACACTATCTATTATAAATATATAAATATTTTCTGTTGTACTTAAATATAACACAATGGAAAGAAAGTACAAAAGGTGTATGAAAAATTTCTAAATCCTTCAGAGTCTACAAGACTAAAAATTGCAATGAAAAAACCAAATTCGCACAGTGGTATTCACAACCAGAATATAAATTTGGTGTAAATGATTTAAAAATGTTATAGAGATCAAATACACTGCAGACCTCATGCCTCTGTGGATAATGAAGCCAGCTTTTACATCAGCCACTGGCAGACAGAGGCTTGACCAACATCACAGGTTCTACTCCCACTAGAAACAGACGTCATGGGGGTAAAAGTTACAAATCTTCAGAAGAAATAATCTCTACTACTTTCAAACTCTAGTGAAGTGACCAACCTGACAGTATAAAATGTGCTTTACACATGGTTAGAAATACAAAAGTGCTGAGAACTAGGAAACTGCTGCCTGTCTAGCCAGCCATTTCATGGGGTTACTAATATTGTAAGGAAATTTTCCTATCCACGTTGACTATATATTATGTTAAGTACTGTGCTTTGGTGTTCTTGAGAAGCAATCACAATAGAGGTCAGTTAGAACTGCTTCCTGGAGTTAGTCACAATAAGCTTGGACAAGAATCAACTGCCCAACAGAATTTCCCTTTCCTGTGTGTGTAGGAGTTTTATGTTCTGTCATTACAAGCTGTTCCTGGAATGGACTCCAATATAAGAAGGCCTCCTCATCCAATAAAAAAGCCATTTGCAATAAAGTTTTCATTTAAATGGGGGTCAAGTTAACTTTTAAGGTCCTAATAAATTCCTGGTAATTGACTTCTTATTGTCAGAGAGAAAAATGTACGAAGGTAACTGACCTTCTGGTTAGAAAATTAAGACATGAATGGTAAAGAAGGCAAGTACCCTGAAACAACTGATCACCCAAACCAATGAGAGCACAATAAATGTACAACAAAGACATGTCCCTAAGGCTATCACCAAACCCCAAATAGTGGAATAACTTTTAACAGATATTTGTGGATTTAAGGCTTAAGAGCCTCATAGGATTCATACTCATGGTCACAAGGAGCTCCAGAGTCTGCTTTATGGATCTGATTGATTAGTTCTTGGTGAATGCTTAATAAACTGTTCCTTTCCGAGACCTGCATTCTTGTTGTTTGTGCTTAATTCCTATACCACAAAATAAAATCTACACATGATCCAAGTGTTTTTCTCACAAAGTTTCAGCTTTGGCACTTTATCCCATTAATAACAAATTACTATTTCCTCCTGACATTCAGGCAGGCAACGATTCCCCAGATCCTGAACCTGATTCAAAAAGGACGACAGGAAGAGCCCACTCTCCTCACCAGGGGGATCACAGCAGAATAGAGGGAGGACCATGGCTTCCATGTCTCCTGACTCTCAGAACTTGGGTTCTCCTGCAGTGTTACCTGAAGCATTTCCATCGTTGAGAGTTCCAACTGATGTTCCACATCTGAGATGAGGGCTCTCAGCAACTCCCTTTGCTCTTCTAGCTCATTTTCAGACTCTTCCAGGCTTTTCATAATATCGCCCTTCTCTTTCTTCAGCTCCTGCAGCTCTTCATTCTCCTTGGAGTCCAGTAACTCTCTCAGTCCTTTAAACTCCATCTGAACATTTTCTACATTGCTCTGTATTTGGTTCTTCAAGGGTAAGAAAAGAGAAGAATTTCATCTGTCCATGGGACAGAGAGATAGAGAAAGACTCCTCTGGGTGGGGCGCTTCACAGAGAATTGAGCTTGGGAAAGGGAAGGGATTCTTAGGGAAGCATGAGTTTCCTTTCAGTATCTATGCAGTACATCTTAAAGCAATAACCTTAGGTCACCTTAACCAAAGCAACCTGAAGAATCATGGAATGACTAGATGTGGTTCAGTTTATAAACAGTTGTTTAAGCTACTTGTCCTGCCTGCAATTCTCCTCTTTTCAAGTATGAACCTTTAAGAGAAACTAAACACTTAGAATAAAACTGGGTCCTATCTGCAAGTACATTTTCTATCAATTCGAGTTTCAGAAGCCACCAAGGAGTAGCACCCAGAAGCCATTCTGACCACAACCTCCAGGGTGTCATCTGCTCACAGAGCCCAGCTCAGATGTGATACACTGACTCTGCATCTCCATCTTTGGAGGAGAAGTGGGGAGGAGAAATTAAGGCCTCTTGGCCTCATCACTTCCCAGGAGGTAAAGAGCCCAGGAGCTTGTTGCCCAGGTCCCTCCAGAGCATCAGGCTGACTCCCTTAGAAAAGGCCCCACTTGCCTCCCAGTCAGTTCTCTGCTGTTGAAGGTCATCCTGCCATTCATCACATACTTTCTCCTTTTCCTTCAGATTCTGCAGAGCTGCCTGCAGCTTCTCCTGTGAAAAAGGAATTGTAGCAGAGTCTCATAGTGTGATCAGACGAATTACTCTTCCTAAACAAAAGCCAAGAAACTCTTCTGGAAAGACAGGAAGCTCAAGGCTATTCTCTTTTTTAAAACATGTGTCAACACTTATGTACATAAAATATGCAAAGCTTAAGAGTTTATTGGGTTCTTTTTTTTTTTTTTTTTTTTTTTTTTTTTTTTGTAGTTTCTATGCAGCACCAAACACCAACATATACACAGACACAGAAATCTCTCTAATTCAGTCATTCTACTTAATGGAAATGTATTATTTTACCTCTACCATTAGAGAACCAGCACCTTTTCTTAGTTTTCTGATCATAACTATATACATATATCACATAACCTACATTGTTACATTTGACATGCATTTTTAAACCTGGCTCAAGTTTTTTAGCCCTGGCTTGCATGCAGTTACTGTCCAGACAAGTATAGACATGAAACTCAGAAATCGAAGAGCATCAGCTGACAAAGTTCTAGGATAAAGTCCTACTCTACATTGTCCACATGAACATTCTTTTTTCTTCTCTTCCCACTTTTAAATGCATTATATGTTGTTAATATTCTTTTTTTTTTTCACTGAAAATAGACTTCTAATGCAACATATGTTTCAAGGTATCTTTTAAAGCATGTTTTATTTATTCAAGTTTGTGAGTACTCTCTTTGCATGTAAGCCTGCATAATAGAAATGCATCAAATCCTATGGAGATTGTTGAGAGACAACATGTGCTTGTTCAGAATTAAAGTCAGGTCCTCTGCAAGAACAGCTCCTGCTCTGAAGGGTTGATTCATGTCTCCTGCCCAAATAATGCACTCTGATTAAGGTTTTCTCTCTCATCAAACCTCCAGTTTGCTTATTACCTCCACACCCATCCAGATCCACATTCCTGTGCATACATCCACAGTAACTGTGAGTTTATATTTGGTCTAATAAAGTAGCAACAGAGAACGAAGATCAGGCACAGAACTTGCTGCTGTGTTTCTCCTTATGAAGAGCTTCCTCTCCTCAGGGATGTGTCAGCTGCCACATGCGCATTCTCTTCACTGCTGGGTGTCAAGTGTTTATTAAACCCCTCTGTTGAAAGTCACTAGATGGCATGTTAAGTCCCTTGAATGAATCTGACATTAACATTGAAAAGGTATAAATCCAGAATAAAAGAGGGGATAATCTGCTAGTTTAGATATTTGGGACATTAATTCAATTTAAAGAAGCAGTTCAAAAATATGGAGTTGTTTTGTATTTGTAATTGTAGTCTAGGTAGATTCTCTCAGGCTTAAGGAGACTAAATTACCATGTTTTTTAGGAATCACAGTGTATAAATGTGTAGAATGCCACATCAAGTTCCAGGTCTATCTTGCTCAGGTAACTACTCTGTCATAAAAAGTGGAGGTTTTCCACCTGTTACTGTTTTCTGCACTGTTTCCTGTATCTTCCTGCCCCTTACCTTGTATTCATGGTCGATCTCTTCAATGAGAGCTGTTTGGTGACCACGGTGCTGTTGAGATCTCTCACAAAGCCAGCAGATGGCCATCATGTCCTTCTTACAGAAGAGCTGGAGTTTCTCTCCATGTTGTGCACAGACAATAATCTTCTTCTCTGGGATGGACTTGATCTCATTGAGCCTCTCTACTATGTTGGCCACATGTAGATTAGGTCTCAGGTTCCCAGATTGGTAATGAATTCGGCACACAGGGCAGTTTCCCTCTCCTTCTGTGTTTCTGTTGGACTCATAGTTCAGTGTGATGCAGGCTCGGCAGAAGCTGTGGTTGCAATCAACACTCACAGGCTCTTTCATGAGCTCCAAACATATAGGACAGGTCACCTCTTCCTTTATCATCTCCAAGACCAATGAGGCCATAGTTGCTGTGATCCTGTGTTTGTTTGTCTTGACTCTTCACACTTGTGTATGGGCACCTGTGTCATAGGTGTTTGGTAAAGGGACAAGTTAAAAAATAAATAATCTTAATGAACGCTCTGCAGAGGCTAAGAAAGGACCACAGTCACAAGTTAAAAGCCACTAGAAGAAATTTGGAAGAAGGTGGTGACATACCAAGTTGTACTTTGTCACACTTCAAGTGCTGGTCATAACAAATTACATTAGGCATAACAAATGACAAATATCATGTAAGGGAATATTTTACTTAACAGTAGAGAGAGTTTCCCGTCAACAGCCTTGGGTAACCTCCCTTCTATCTTTCCCTATCAAACCTGGAATGACAATCAGTTTCCAATGTACCAAATCTTTCATACCTCTCTCCCCTCCTCTACTGTCTGCATGAGTCAGAGGTACTTACTTTGACCCTCTTAACAGTTTCTCACCAGAAAGTGCTGATGCTAACATAGAGTATAAACACCTCTCTGTCTTGATATACATATGCAGTGGTTTCTCTGATTGTCATCTAATAAAAGACCACTTACATGTTCTTTTACATAGTTACATGCCAGATGTATAGTGATAGTCCCTTAAGATGATTATTTGTCTTCAATACACTAAACAGTTATGAAATTATGCCAGGTTCCTGCTCTAACCCATGGAAGTCACCAAAAAAAAAAAAAAAAAAAAAAAAAAAAAAAAAGGTGGGTACTAGGACACAGTTGGTAGCCAGAACAAAGGATATGTGGAATTATGTGCCCAGTTATTGTGGGCTCTGAGGAAGCTTGTATCTTTAAATGTTCATAATTCATTGCCTTTCTGTAGAATTGACTATTTTGGACCAGGTTATCTGTGGCACATTTAGTGCTGTGTTTGGTGTAAATGAAGTAATGTTTAGCTTTTTATTTTGTCTTGTGTAAGGTACAACTGAATGTATGTCATGTTTACCTGTAAAAGGAAAAACACATAGTAATATTAAAATAATTTCTGTGAAGCAAGCTGTAGTGACTATTCTAATATTGAATGAAGTAAATTTCCAACCAAAAGTTATCAAAAAATTATAAGGAAGGACACTTTTTACTCATTACAGGGGAAATCTGTCAGGAGGAACTCTCAATCCTTAACATATATGCTCCAAATACAAAAGCACCCTCAATCATAAAAGAAACCATACTAAAGCTCAAAAAATAAATTTCACCACACACAATAATAGAGGGAGACGTTAATACCCCACTCACCAATGGACAGATCATGGAAACAGAAACTGAACAAGGACACTGTAAAACTAGCAGAGACTTTGAACCAACTGGAATTAATAGATACCTACAGAACATATCATCCTAAAGTAAAAGAATACACCTTCTTCTCAGCACCCTGTGGCACCTTCTCAAAAATTGACCACATAATTGGACACAGAATGAGCCTCAGTCGATATAAGAAGATTGAAATACTCCCATGCATCCTCTCAGATCACCATGGTCTAAGGCTGGTCTTTAACAACAAAAAAGACAACAAAAAGCCCACATACACATGGAAACTAAACAACGCTCTGTTAAACGATAGCAGGGTCAAAGAAGAAATAAAGAAAGAAATTAAGGATTTCCTAGAATTCAAGGAAAATGAAAACACAACATACCCAAACCTATGGGGTGCAATGAAAGCAGTATTGAGAGGAAAACTCATAGCTCTGAGCGCTTCTAAAAAGACACTGGAGAGAGCATACATCAGCAACTTGACAGCCCTGCTAAAAGCTCTAGAACAAAAGGAAGCATATACACCCAAGAGGAGTAGACATCAAGAAATAGTCAAACTTAGAACAGAAATAGACAAAATAAAAACAAAAAGAACCATCAAAAGAATCAACAATACCAAGAGCTGGTTCTTTGAGAAAATCAACAAGATTGATAAACCCTTAGCCAGACTAACTAGAGGGCAAAGAGAGAGTATACAAATTAACAAAATCAGAAAGGAAAGTGGAGACATAACAACTGAAAATGAGGAAATTCAAGAAATCATCACATCCTGCTACAAAAGCCTATACTTCACAAGGTTGGAAAATCTGGAGGAAATGGATGAATCCTAGACAGATACAAGATCCTAAAGTTAAACCAGGAACAGGTAAAACATCTAATTAATCCCATAACACCTAAAGAAATAGAAGAAGTCATAAAAAGCCTCCCAACCAAAAAAATCCCAGGTCCAGACGGGTTCAGTGCAGAATTTTATCAGATATTTATTGAGGACATAACACCAATACTCTCCAAACTATACCACAAGAGAGAATCAGATAGAATACTACCTAACTCATTTTTTGAGGCTACAATAACCCTCATTCCTAAACCACACAAGACCCTACAAGGAAAGAGAACTTCAGACCAATCTCACTTATGAACATTGATGCAAAAATACTCAACAAAATCCTTGCAAACCGAATCCAGGAACACATCCAAACGATCATTCACCATGACCAAGGAGGCTTAATCCCTGGGATGCAGGGATGGTTTAATATCAGGAAATCCGTCAATGTAATCCACCATATAAAGAAACTCAAAGAACAAAATCACATGGTTATCTCACTAGATGGTAAGAAAGCATTTGACAAGATTCAACACCACTTCATGTTGAAAGACCTGGAAAGAACAGGAATCCAAGGTACATACTTAAACATAATAAAATCAATACACAGCAAACCAACAGCCAACATCATACTTAACGGTGGGAAACTTGAAGCAATCCCACTAAAATCAGGGACTCGACAAGGCTGCCCACTTTCCCCCTACCTATTCAACAAAGTACTGGAAGCCTTGGCTGGAGCAATTAGACAGCAAAAGGAAATCAAAGAAATACAAATCGGAAAGGAAGAAGTAAAAACATCACTCTTTGCAGATGACATGATAGTGTACTTAAGTGACCCCAAAAATTCCACCAGAGAACCCCTACAGCTGATAAACAAGTTTAGCATAGTGGCTGGATACAAAATTAACTCAAACAAATCAGTAGCCTTCCTATATTCAAAGGAAAAACATGTGGAGAAAGAAATTAGGGAAAAGGTACTATTCACAATCGTTACAAAAACTATGAAATAACTTGGTGTGACTCTAACTAAGGAAGTAAAGGACCTGGATGACAAGAACTCCAAACCTCTAAAGAAGGAAATAGAGGAAGATCTCAGAAAATGAAAAGATATCCCATGCTCATGGATTGGAAGGATCAACATTTTAAAAATGGCCATCCTACGAAAAGCAATCTACAGATTCAATGCAATCCCGATCAAAATTCCAACCAAGTTCTTCATTGAGTTGGAAAGATCAATGTGCAATTTCATCTGGAATAACAAGAGACCTAGAATAGCGAAATCTATTCTCAATAACAAGAAAACATCTGTGGGAATCACTATCCCTGACCTCAAGCTATATTACAAGGCCATTGTGCTGAAAACTGCATTGTACGGGTACAGAAATAGGCACATGGATCAATGGAAAGAATAGAAGATCCAGTAATGAGCCCTCACGAATATGGTCACCTGATTTTTGACAAAGGAGCTGTAAACATTCAATGGAAAAAGGACAGCCTAATCAACAAATAGTATTCATCCAACTGGCACTCAGCTTGCAGAAGAATGAAAATAGACCCTTTCTTATCTCCTTATACAAAGCTCAAGTGTAAGTGGATCAAAGATCTCCACATTAAACCAGGTACACTGAAACTATTAGATGAGAAAGTAGGGAAAACCTTAGAACACATAGGCATAGGAGAAAATTTTCTGAACAAAACACCAATGGCTCAAGCTCTAAGGTCAAAGATTAACAAATGGGACTTAATGAGATTGCAAAGTTTCTGTAAGGCTAAGGACATTGTCATGAAAATAAAAGGGCAGCCAACAGAATGGGAAAAGATCTTTACCAACTCCACATCAGATAGAGGCCTAATATCCAAGGTATAAAAAGAACTCAAAAAGCTAGACACCAGAGAATCAAAGAACCCTATTAATAAATGGGGTACAGAGCTAAACAAAACATTCTCAATTGAGGAATATGGAATGGCTGAGAAACATCTAAGGAAGTGCTCAACATCCTTAGCCATCAGGGAAATGCAAATCAAAACAACCCTGAGATTCCACCTCACACCAGTCAGATTGGCCAAGATCTAAAACTCAGATCACAGCAGATGCTGTCGAGGTTGTGGAGAAAGAGGAACACTTCTCCACTGTTGGTGTGGTTGTAAACTGATACAACCACTCTGGAAATCACTCTGGCGATTCCTCAGAAAATTAGACATAGTACTACCTGAATATCCAGCTATTCCACCTCTAGGCATATACCCCAGAGACACTCCAATATACAACAAAGATACATGCACCACAATGTTCATAGCAGCTCTATTTATAATAGCCAGAAGCTGGAAAAACCCAAATGTCCTTCAGTAGATTAATGGATACAAAAATTGTGGTACATTTACACAATGGAGTACTACTCAGCTATCAGAAACAATGACTTAACCAAATTTTTAAGAAAATGGTTGCATCTAGAGAATATCATCCTGAGTGAGATAACCCCATCACAAAAGAACAGACATAATTTGCAATCACTGATAGTGGGATTCTAACCTCAGAGGCTCGGACTAACCCAGAAACAACTCACTGACTGTGTGAAGTTCAAGATAAAAATAAAATAAAATAAAAAATGATGCTCAATCCTTACATACCAAGAAAATGTTGACTAATTCTGGGTTACATCCTGTTTTACATGTACTTTTTGCTCATTGTTACTAGTAAGACCTTAATGCAGAGTATCAAACCTTAAAAACAGCAGAAAAAAAATCCAAGCACTGACAAAAATGTATTTGTGTACATTTATGCAAAAACGTGTAAATTTTTTTCTTTTATCTTTGTTTTTAAAAATAAAGTTAAAAAGTTCATTATTGAAAAAATAATTTGTGTCACTCTGAATTATTCACTGATTTTTCTAGTTATTAATACTGTACATTCCTAGTACAATTCGATTTATGTGTATGTAAGTTTTATAATTTTTTATCTGGAAATTGTACATATTTCATTTAACCAGGGCTTTGTAATCTCATTTGCTTTGGTTGAGTTAACTGTAGGTATTTATTGGGGAGAGCCAGCCTCAGCTAGGGGGTTCTTCTTGTAGGTTCTACTTGAGGCAGCAGAGGGGAAGTATGATTGTAAGACTTGGTCTTATGAGATTCCCGGGGCACACTTTATTACACAAAATATTTAGGGTTGCTGTATGACAAAGTTTACTACCTATGTATAATTTACTGTGCTACTGCAGCTGATCTGCCTTCTGTGATCTTCTGAGGTCAGAAACTGCAGTCTCTAGTTCTTAGTACCTCTTTTTAAAACAGCAAGGGATTAAGTAAATAGACTTTGTACTATCTCAGCTGAGAAAGCTGGGCTCTAACTTTTAGTCTTCTAGTAGAAAGTTTCAGGTTAAAAAAGGGACACTTAGAAAAGTGATTATAATGTTTATTACAAAATAGTAAAAGAGTCCCATGAAAGCTATTTAAAGGGAAAGCAGAAAGAATCTAAGTGGTAAAAGAGAAAAAGTTTCCTTAAATAAAAAAGTTCTTTTAAAAAATAAAAGATGGAGTGGGGTTGAAGAGGAATGGAAAATAGAAAAGGATCCTAAGTAGGAATTGAATTGAGGGAGACACACAGAGTCTTTTCCACTTAGACAGGCAGAGAACATGGGGCGCAGGCCTGCTGAGGTTCCACTGTGAGTATCCGAAGTGCAGAGAGTGCTTGGAGATGTTTGTAGAAAAGGATCCTTTCTGGTTCACAGTAAGGGCCAGGCTGCTGTCAGAGGGAATAACTATCTGCCCAGAAAGGTTTTGTTTGAGGACAAGACACACAGGTTCTTTTCCATCAAAGTAATCCATTATAAACAAACATAATAAAACCATGATTAACTCTTTAGATGCTGAGAAAGCAATTGACAAAAATTCAACCCATATTCAAGTTAAAAGTCTTGGAAAGAGAAGGAATCCAAGGCTCATACATAAACATAATAAAAGCAATGTTCAGCAAAATAATAGCCAACATCAAACTAAATGGTGAGAAAGTTGAAACAATCCCACTAAAATTAGGTACTAGACAAGGCTGTCCACTCTCCTCCTACCTATTCAACATAGTACTGGAAGTCCTGGCCAGAGCAATTAGACAGCAATAGAAAAATCAAATAGATACTAATCAGAAAGCAAGTCAAAACATTATTATTTGCAGATGACATGATAGTATACTTAAGTGACCTCCAAAATTCTACCAGAGAAAATTTAAAGCTGATAAACAACTTCTGCAAAATGGCTGGATATATAATTAACTCAAATAAATCAGTAGTCTTTCTCTATTCAAAGAACAAACATGCTGAGAAAGACATTAGGAAAAAGATATTATTCATGATAGTCACAAACAATATGAAATACCTTGATGTGACCCTAACTAAGCAAGTGAAGGACCTGTATGACAAGAACTTCGAATCTCTGAAAAAGAAAACAAAGATCTCAGAAGACAGAAAGATCTATCATGCTCATGGATTGGGAGGATCAACATTGTAAAAACGGCCATCTTACCAAAAGCAATCTACATATTCAATGCAATCACCATCAAAATTCCAACTCAATTCTTCATAGAGTTTGAAAGAGCAATTTTCAAATTCATCTAGAATAACAAAAAATCTAGACTATTGAAATTTGTTCTCAAGGACAAGAAAATTTATTTGGGAATCACCATCCCTGACCTCAAGGCATATTACAAAGCAACTGCGTTAAAAACCACATTGTACTGGTACAGAGATAGACAGGTAGATCAAAGGAACATAATAGGAGATTCAGAAATGAACTTTCACCCATGTGATCACTTGATCTTTGACAAAGAAGCTGAAAACATTCAATAGAAAAAGGACAGCCTCTTCAACAAATGGTATTGGCTCAACTGGCAGTCAGCATGCAGAAGTATGAAAATAGATCCTTTCTCATCTTCTTGTATAAAGCTCAAGTGCAAGTGGATCAAAGATCTTTACATAAAACCAGGTACACTGAAATTATTAGAATAGAAAGTGGGGAAAACCTTAGAACACATAGGCACAGGGGAAAATTTCCTGAACAGAACACCAATGGCATGTACTCTCAGACCAAGAATCAATAAATGGATATTCATATGATTGCAAAGTTTCTGTAAGGCTAAGACACTGTTAAGATAACAAAACTGCAGCCAACAGATTGGGAAAAGATCTTTACCAATCCCACATCTGATAGAGGTCTAATATCTAATATATACAAAGAACTCAGGAAGTCAGACTCCAGAGAATCAAGTGATCCTGTTAAAAATGGGGTAGAGAGGTAAACAAAGAATTCTCAACTGAGGAAAATAGAATGGCTGGGAAGCACCTAAGGAAATGCTGGACATCTCTAGTTATCAGGAAAATGCAAATCAAATCAACCCTGAGATTCCACCTCATACCAGTCAGAATGGCTAAGATCAAAATCTCAGGAGACAGCAGATGCTGTCAAAGATGTGGAGAAAGAGCAACACTCCTACACTCTTGGTGGGGTTGTAAACTGGTACAACCAGTTTTGTAATCAGTCAGGCAGTTCCTCAGAAAATTGGACATAGTAATTTCTGAAGATCCAGTTATCCCACTTCTCGGCATATGCCCTCAAAATGCTCCAACATACAATAAAGACATAGGCTCTACCATGTTCATAGTATCCTTATTTATAATAACCAGAAGCTGGAAAAAACCCAGATGTCTTTCAGTAGAAGAGTGGATACAGAAATTGTGGTATATTTACATAATGGAGTACTACTCAGGTATTAGAAACAATGACTTTATAAAATTCCTAGGAAGATGGATGCATCTAGAGAATATCATCCTGAGTAAGGTATCCCAGTCACAAAAGAACAGGCATAATGTGCAGTCACTGATAATTGGATACTAGTACCCCGCACCAAAAAGACGAAAAAGTGGAAGCCTCAGTATTTCTAGAAAAACAGACAATAAGTGTATAGCACTGTCTTAGAGTGTGGTATACATAGACCTTAAATCATTAATAATCCAAGAGCTAAGAATTGTGGCAATCATTGGTATTTAAAAATCATTATGTTTCATCTTTACACACCAAGAAAACTTTGACTATTTCCACGTTATGTTTTTGTTTTACATGTACTTTATGCTCATTGTAACTAGTTAGATTTCAATGCATACTATCAAACCTTTAAAAAAGCAAATACTGACAAAAATATATTTTTATAGTTTTATGCAAAAATGCTGTTAAAAATCAGTACATGTATCTCTGATTTTTAAAATAAAGTTGGAAAAAAAGAAATGTAGGTAAAATTGCTTTAGTATTATTAGCAAAACCAAAGGCTTTGTCACTAATAGAAATAATGGACTTTTACCTATTATAGTGCCTACAGAGATCTCAAAAATAATATTCATGTCTTTTATTACTACAATATTATGATTGTCCTAGATCTGCCATATAATTGTATTTAATATATTAGTAAAATAACATGGACATTACTATGTATACCCTTTTAAATAAACTTACTATAATTCAATATAATTGCTTTACTTTATAAGCCTTTGTGTCTAAGACTATTAAAACATATTCTCAAAATCCAAAATATTAAAAAAAAGAAATAGAATTGAGGAATCTGGGGGTCTTTTCCTCTCTTTGTCTTCAGTATTTATATGTCTTTCAGAATACGTGATTTCATGTTAGAAAGTTCATTACAAGTACACAATAAAAGCCAAATCATGAATTGAAATAGAAGGTTACAACAAAGAATGTTTATATGCATATCCATTAAGAGTAATTATCTGGCTTAAAATCAAAATTAAGTTATTAGCGAAGTTTTGTATAGATAAATCCAGTCAATATTTTATTCTCTGTCCTAGTACCTATAATAAATTGTTGCTTCTCTTTTTATGACCTTTGGTTAATTGTTTTACAGCCTCTTGGAATGTGCTCTGAGTTGGAGAAAGTCTGGTTATTATATCAGAGTAATTAACTGGTGTCAAGTGGGAGACTGGCTAAGTTCTCATTGCAGTTTTTGCAATCAGAAATGACCTAATGGCAGTCTCACTATAAATAAGCTTAATAATCAGTTATAAGTTTACGAATTCTTTCTAGTCACCCTTAAAACTTAAGTTATTTATATGTTTATAAGCATCACTACAAGACAATACACCTTCAGAGGTCAGCCAAAAACTGCTCTAAAGGGGTATTGTAATATTAATGATTGTTATATATGTTTACAAATAATGGGAAAATCATATTAATAGCAGGGATTGTTCCTAAAATGAACGTCTTACCACCTTGGTGAATAAGGGTCAACCAGTTGCATATTATATAATAATATGAGGCTGGTCACCTCAGCATGTTCACCATCTAATTATTAGCTTGTTGTTTTGTGGCTCCAGGCATTCATGTTTGCATTAGTAGTCGAATGCCAACTCTAATGACGTGTAACTAACAAAGAATTTAATAATTGTAGGTTCAACTGTTGCTTCTGTAAGTTTTTTTTTTTTTTTTTTTTTTTTTTTTTTTGTGAAAGAAGAGATGAAACCTAACTGTGATCATGAACTTCAGGGACAGTACTTAGAAAGAAAAAAACCAAAAAACTTTATATCTATCTGTACTTTTGTTTAGTAGGGAAATTGAGACATTCAGATTCCCAGCCACAGTCGTTGTTTTTGAGTGACCTTTTTTATCTTAGTCAGAATGATATGTTTGTGGTTTTCTTTATGACAGGGCCTTGTTCCTTCCACTCATGTTAGCTAATGCAGAGAGGCCTCTGTTAAGTTGATCTAAGAAATAAAAATAGACTTTGTTCTATGCCAAAGAGAGAAAAAATGTACAATGATTTTTCTCCTAATAAAGTAATATTAGTTCAGAATGAAAAAAAATAGACAAGCCACATCACTGACAAATTGAAGATAAGAAACTCCCGTTAGCTAGGGTGTGGTGCTTAGCTTTAAAGTAGGCAGATATGTGATTCCAAGGCCTGCCTGATCTACAGAGTGAGTTTCAGGATACCTCACTCACTCACTACAGAGATACTTTGTTTCACTGACCATATCCCAAGCCCCAAAGAAACTCTTACCATTCTTTACCTGAGAAATATTTGAAAAAAATATTTTTTAGTAATAAAATTTCCAAAACTGTTTATAAACTGACATAAATTACCCTACCGTAAAGTCATACATGATAGGCTTACTGCTAATCTCATAGCAAATTTAGGGCAATGGAAAGCTTTTTTTTTTGATATAGTTCATTAATGTAATATTTATTTGAAGATATTCATATTAGTTTTATATCATAGCATCATCTAAAGGCATTACTTTACTATTATAATACAATTAATCCTTTCTAGCTCATTTCCTCCTTTTTTATTTTTTATTTTTTTTGGGTGTATACACTGTTTTTTTTTTTTTAAACAACTTTATTTTACAAAGCAAAGTAAATGTACAGATTTTAAACATTTTTTGCTTAAAATTATACATTTTTTGTCAGTACTTTTTTTTTCAGATTTTAACATAATTTTTACATAAAACTATATGAAGTCCAAGAAATAAAGAAAACAAAACAAAACAAAAAAATATTTACAAAACAAGAAAACTTTAACTATTTCCATATTACATTCTGTTTTACATGTACTTTAGCTCATTGTAACTATTAAGTTTTCAAGGCATACAATCAAACCTTGAAAAAAATCAAGTACTGAGCTTTTTTTTTTTAAAATCATGTTTAAAATAAACATTCTTACTTTTCTCACTTGTATTCATCACAGCAGGACAAGTGCTTGGAGTAAATGCTAGTTAAAGAACTAAAGCAAAATAAAAGGCAAGTAAGAGTCTCTTTACATAAGAAAATATCAGTGAGCTCAGTAAAAAAGAATATGTAATATTTTATATAAAAAGTCACAAGTAGTATGCCAACATTATAAGGAAATTGAGCCTGTGAGTAAGAGATTATAGAATTAACACCCTTTTAATTGCCAGGAATAATATAAACTATCTTGGTCTAAGTCTAACCAAGCCAGTGAAAGATATGTATGTAAAGGACTTCAAGTCCCCAGAGAACGAAATTGAAGAAGATATCAGAAAATAGAAAGATCTTCCATGCGCATCGATAAAAAGGATTAACATAATAAAAAATGTGCCTCTTACCAAAAGCAATCTATAGATTCAATGAAATTCCTATCAAAATTCTAACAGAACTTTTATAGAACTTTAAAGAGCAAAACTAAATTTCATATGAAAAAAAAAAAAAAAACAGGATAGGAAAAAATAAAGAAAACCAGTAAAATGAAAGTACTTCCAGGGAATCACCATCCATGACCTCATGATATACTACAGAGCAGGAATGTTAAAACCTGCATGGTATAGGTACAGAAGCAAACATGGTAATCAACAGAATCAAATAGAAGAACATGAAATATATCCAGACACCTATGTACACTTGATTTTTGATAAAAAAGCAGAAACCATACAATTGGAAAAAAAAAAACCCAGCATCTTCAACAAATAGTGCTTGTCTAAGTGGATGTCTATGCATAGAAGAATGCAAATAGAGCCATATTTATCACCCTGCACAAAACTCAAGTCCAAGTGGGTCATGGTCCTTAACATAAAAGCCAAGACACTGTATTTCATAGAAGAAAAGTGGATAATAACCTTGAACACAAGCTATAGATTATACAAATTGTGCAGAAGACATTTTCCTGAACAAAACAGCAATGGCTCCAAGATAAACAATACATAAATGGGATCTCGTGAAACTGGAAAGCTTCTTTAAGGTATAGGACATTGTAAATAGGACAATCAGTAGACTACCAATTGGTGCTCTACCAACCCATACAATGGACAGAGTGCTCCTATCTCAAATTTATAATGTACTAAAGAAGTAAAACATTAACAACCCAAAGAAGCCAAATATAATGGGATACAGCGCTAATACAGGGAGTTAATCCACAGTGGCCTGAGAAGTCCTTTAAGAAGAGTTCAAAGTTCTTAGTCACCAGGGAAAGGCAAATCAAAAAAAACTATGAGGTTCAATCTTACACCCATCTGAATGGCTAAAATCAACAATTCAACAGAAAGAAGATGCTTGTGAGAATTTGTAGCAAGGGGTGTACTTGTCTAATTTTGGTGGGAGTACAAACTTGTATAACCTGTTTGGAAATCAATTTGATACTGTCTCATGTAACTGGGGATAATTCTACATGAAGACCCAGCTACCAAGCTCCTGGGCATATACCCAGAAGATGCTCCACCACCCACAGAGACACTTGCTAAATTATGTTCATAGCAGCTTTATATAATATGTAATATCCAGCTTTATATGTAATAGCAAGAAACTGAAAACAACCTAGATGCCCCTCAACTGGAGAATGGATAATGAATATGTGGTACATCTACACATTAGTATGCTATTCAGCTATGAAAAACAAAGATATTATAAATTTTTCAGACAAATGGACAGAACCTGATATATCATCCAGAATGAATAAACCCAGGCCCAAAAATAGACATGCATGGTATGTACTTGTTGTTAGTGGATGCTACATATAAAATATAGGATAGACACATTTCACTCCATTGACCCAATGAAGCTAAACAAGATGGAATGCATAAGGGAGGACCCTTGCATCTCACTTAGAAGATGCAATAACATAGTCACAATGGGTAGATGGAGGGAGGTGACTGGGTAAGAGATCAGTTAGTAGGAAAATATGGCGGTTTAGGATAAGGTATTGGGAGGTACAGGAGAGATGACTGATTGCTATGAGAATGAAGGGAAATTTGAAGTGGACAAGGGTGAGGAGGTAGGAGGCATTTTTAAAATGTGACAGATACAGGGTAAGAGAGCTGCCAAAAAATCAATAGGGGTATCCTTAGCTGTAACTCACAGTACTGGGAATATAGAACCAGAAGGAGTGTGATAACCCTGTCACAAAAGAACAGACATAATATGCAGTCACTGATAATTGTATACTAACCCCAGAAAGCAATGAACACCACAGAAACAACTCACAGAGGATATGAAGTTCAAGAAAAAATTAGAAAATAAAAATTTATTATACTAAATCTTTACACACCAAGAAAACTTTGACTAATTCCAGGTTACATGTTGTTTTACATGTACTTTATGCTCATTGTAACTAGTAAGATCTTAATACACACTATCAAATCTTTAAAAGAACAGAGTACTGACAAAAAAGTATTCATATACTTTTTTGCAAAAATGCTTAAAATTTGTACATTTATCTTTGTTTTTTTAAATTAAGGTGTTCAATTAAAAAATTAAAAAAAAACTACTGTTCACTGAAATTTTTGATACATGTGGAAGGGTATTCTGAGATCTGAGGCCAGTCTTAAGAGACAAGGGGAGAAGTTATGTCCCTGTCTTCATAAAGTTGGATTTGTTAAATTGTGTGAAAATGTTTTTCATTTTTTTTTTCTAACACTTCTCTCTGAAAAGAGTATCATTCTTTTTGCTTTCTGTAATTTTCCCCTACAGCAAACAATTGGAGGACATGGGTAAATATACTATTGTCATATGATTGGTAAATTACTTTCTCTTAAAAAAAAAAGAAACAATGAGTTGACTTTTTTCAAATCAAACAAGAGTCTATCTACACAGTGCAGTTGCTCTCATTGTTGTTGGAGTATGTCATTGTCAAGGAAGTTCCAATTTGTGCTAGGAATGCATTTAAAATCCTGAAAGATAAGTTCTTCTCACTTCTGGTTTCTTGCTCTCCTCCCCAGTGCAAAGAGGCTAACCTGTCTTTGTGAACCCATGTATTGCTGTGTAACAGGAAATGAAACAGTTCTTCAGAGATGAGTGGAGAACAAGCCGTTTCTCAGCTACATATTCCACACGAATGAGGTGACTGTGATGTCCACCTTTAAACCCACTTCCTCTAGTCTCTTCTGTGTGACAAGCCTTTATTTGGCTTTAAGGTTACTGGGCTACTTGCAATATTAATAAGCTCACTTCCTTACACTTTTAGTCTGTTGTCTTTGCCTGGTGTATTTGAACTCTGTAACAAGTAAAACTGTTAAAGAATGATGGCACTTCAAAGTACTGATGTCACATAAGAAATATTCCTTTGTCCAATATACCCGGCATAATATTTGTCACAGGCTTCCTTTACTGACTAGCATTATCTGAACTATTTTAATGTGTACTCCCTACGCACTGGCACATTTAAAAACTGTACAACCTTAAAATGTGCATTTTAATATCTCATAATATGTGTTGGTAAAGACAGTTGATTCCACTGTACAGAAAACATGTTTCTACTACCCATGGAAAGCAAGACAGAGCAAAATGAACTGAGACAAATGGACTCTTGACAATCCTCAAGCAAAGCTGGACACAGGAAGCCGGGCCTGTGCCTTCTAGTCTACAGTAGTTTATGTGCAGCCTGGATTCACCGCTTGGGGTCCTCTCCTCAAGGTTCTCAAGATCTGTAGATCTTTCTATCAGCAGACATAGTTTAGCCTTTTATGTCATTAAACTCAATTAGAAGCTCATGTTTCTACAGGGTTAGTAATATTCACTTGTAACCCCAGCAGCTGGGGAGGCTGGCACTGAACAATTCCATGAGGTCAGCCTCGGTCACACAGGAATAGAAAAATCTGTTACTTCTAGAGAGTGCTCCTCCAGTGTTTCTCTCTCTGTCTCTCTCTCTCTCTCTCTGTCTCTGTCTCTCTCTCTCTGTCTCTGTCTCTGTCTCTCTCTCTGTCTGTCTGTCTCTCTCTGTCTCTCTGTCTCTCTGTTTCTCTCTCTCTCTCTCTCTCTCTCTCTCTCTCTCTCTCTGTCACTCTCTCTCCTCCTTTCATCCAATCCGCTCTCTCTTGGGATAGGATTAGGGTCTAGTAAACTTGCAAGTGCTGTTCCATTTGACTAATTACTCTCTAATCATCTACAACTCCTGGCTATTTTTTCTTCTTTAGACTTGATCTTATTAGATCCTTGGACTTTGGATCTTGCTGTTTCAGCTTTAGTTGTAGCTGGCCTTAATTGCCAGGGCTGATCGTTTTTAGGTATAGTACATATGGCCCAAGGGAAAGGGCAGGCAATAGTAGTAATGACTTTTCAATAACATTAGGAATTCCCTACAGACTTCAAGGTGGTTCACAGTACAAGTTATTTAATAGGAAACTAAAGAGAGATCAAGCCTTCTAAACACAGATTCAAAGAAAAGGCAACGATCCCTTAGAATCATGGGTAAATCCTCTATTACTCAGAGAAATCTTGTTTTCAAACACCACTCTGGATGTACTTTTGTTGAGAGCAGTGTCTGTCTAGGACCAGGAGATTCATGATGCAACTCACTATCAAATATTAGAAAAAGAAATAGGACCAAGTTATTTTGGACCTCTCTAGACCTTGAATGCTTTCTTCCTCAAGACTGCACTCTCTCTGGCTCCTTTTGTGAATAATACTCAGCAGGAAGCCAGCAGTTCCCAGCCCTCCCACCTTCAACTTAAACTTACCAGAGCAAAACCTGTGTTTTCTTCTAAATTCTACCAAACTCTGCCATTGAAAGTTGGCTCACATCTTCATATACCAACCAAGAGACCCAGGTATTATGGAGAGGAGCAAAGACAGGCCAGAGTCTAAGTCCAGAGAATTCAGCCACCTATGCTGGCCCTCAGCTGAGGCAGTAAAAAAATAAAAGTGAAGACTTTGAACTTTGGAACTGAGAAAAAATAAACTACAGAACTACCAACCAATGGGGTGGTGCCACATCATCTACTGGGGTTTTATTACCAGAGGGAGTCAGTTGCCTTGGGTCAGCTCAATCATCCAGGAACTTGGGACAAAATCTTGCAGATTCTTGAGGATTTTCCTAAAGGTTGATTTCCCTTGTTACAGATTATATTAGCTATATACAATTATAGATGACATTCTGCTATTTTCTATATATGTATATAAGGTGTTTGGATTACAAGCACTATCTCCATATCCCTTTCATATCCCTTCTTGGAGATAGTGCATATAATCCAAACACCTTACATACATATATAGAAAATAGCAGAATGTCATCTACAATTGTATATAATTAATATATTCTGTAACAAGGGAAATCAACCTTTAGGAAAATCCTTAAGAAAAATAACAGATATATCTACAAGAATACTTGTACATGTATGTTCATAATGCATCTTTATTTGATAATATCTAAAATGCTGAGACTTTATAGTTTATCTGTGATAGAATCATAAATAAACTCATTGCATGTAGTCATACAAAGAAATGCTAATCAATAATAAAATGGAACAATTCATAAATACAGATCAGATTATGTAATATGTGAATGAAGAACAAAAGTACAAAGTTAATTGATAGAAGCCTTACAAAGTGGAGTTTATAATGTTAGACTTCTCTTTTTTACTAAAAACAGATTTTTATATTATGTATTCTAATTATTGTTTTCATTCCAGTAACTCATCCCAGTTCCTCTCCATCTACCCTTCCATACAGCCTATTTCTGTCTCTTATTAGAAAACAAACAATCATGTAAGGAATAATAATAAAAATGGAATAAAACTGGAACCTTATAGAATATTACAAGGAAAACAAACATAAAGAAATGGTCCAAAGGAAAGGCACAAGAAACATAAATACACAGAAACATTTATGTTCATGCCTACTGAAAGCCCATAAAGGCACAAAACTGGAACCCCTAATATATACAAAGATCATACAGTGTGAAAATATTGGTTTTAGTTCAGAGACACAAGACTGCTTCAACATAAATAAATGCAATCTAGTGAGTAAATAGACTGATAACGTAAACTATGAAGGCCTTCATTGATTGAAGAAAGGCCTTTTACAAAATTTAACACTTATTTTTGAAAGAAAAGAAAAAAGTCATTGAAGAAAGTAGGAATAGAAGAAAAATGCCTCAATGTAATAAATAAAATTTAAATTAAGTGACATATTGGTTTAAATGTCACATTTTAGTATAACTGAGAATATAAGGAACAAATGAATAGATGTTGCTTTGTTGAAAATGGTATGTCATTGAGAACAGGCTTTGAAGTTTCAGTGGATTGTGAACACTATGAATGTGTCATTTCCCCTTTCCCACCTCTCTTCCTGGTTAATGTTTGCGTCTCAACGTATGATCTCTCACCTCTTGTTTCAGTGCTTTATTGTTGAGGATTCACTAGATCCATGTTTCTCAACCTTATTCCTTATGTTATGGTGACTCCCAATCATAAAATTATTTTTGTTGTTATCTCATAACTATAATTTTGCTACTATTATAAAAACTATCTGTAAATATATTTTGTGTTAGAGGTTTGACCAAGGGGCTACAACCCATTGGTTGAAAACTGCTTCTCTGGAGGACTAGAACTTATAGGATGTATCTATATGTGTGGGGTGAGGTATTAGAATGGCTTACAGGCCAACCAAGAATCAGGATTTCTCAAATGGTCTCTGGCATGTCAGAATGCAGTGAAAGAATGTATTTGCAAGTGAATGCTAGAGAAAGGAGGAAAAAAAACAGTGAGGTTCCTTAACCCATAACTTTTGTATCAGATGCCAGCCAAAGGTGTCCAGATCAAAGATAGGTCTTCCAAACTGGAAAGATCTAAAACTTAAAGGTAGATCTTCCTACCTCAGAGGCTTAGATTAGAAGTGGTTCATCCCTTGTCAAATAATTTTTAAAAAAATCTATCATAGGTTGTCTAGTCATTGGGTTTTAGTTAATTCCAGATGTACTCAAGTGGAAAATGAAGAATGCCCTTAACCAGCACCATGAGTCTGCTTTCATGCTCCTCACTGTGCTGGTCATTAACTCTAACCTTTTGATGCTGTGAGCCTGAAAATAAGGTGCCTCAGTAAAGGTGTTTGTCACAGTATGATCATTACAATGAAAATGGTCCAATAGCTCATAGGGAGTAGTATTAGTATTAGGAGGTATGACTTTGAGAGGTGTGGACTTCTGGGAGGCAGTGTCTCTGTGGGGTTGAGCTTTGGGCTTTCAGAAGCTCAAACCAGGTCTAGTAGTTTACACTCTTATTGATGCCCACAGAGCAAGTAATAGAGGTCTTTCTTAGCTGCCCTCCAGTATGATGTCTGCCTGAATGCCACCATGATTCCTGCCATAGTGATAATGGACTAAACTTCTGAACTGTAACAAGCCCTACATGAATGTTTTCCCTTATATGAGTCACCATTGTCAAGGTGTCTCTTCACCATAATAAAAACCTTACCTAAGACACAGCATAAAAAGTAACTAAGAAAGACTACATGCAGGGACCACCACACCTGGATTTGTACATTTCTGAGGACCATCCAGGTTTCCCATGCTTGATAGGTGAGCACTGTGTCCACTGAACCTCATTCCCAGCTCTACCTATTCTCCTCTTCAAATTCAGGTAATGCTGAGCCATTATACAGGTGTCCAATACACCTCTAAACCAAATAGAGACCTCTGAGACATTATGGTAAGGGACTCATGGAAAAAGGAAATAAATGGATAAATCAGATCAACACTGTGAAAAGACTAGGCATGTTCAGCCACAGAATCCATAGCTGGAGGAGAGCATGGGGCAGCTGGAGAGCCCTCTGCAGTTCATTACTGTCTGCTGTGAGTGTAGTGAGGTGATTCTGCCTGGCTGTGCACATGACTCCTCCCCATCCTGTCCCTGGTTGGTGGAAAATCCTGCTTCTGTGGAAACTGCTTTGAACTGCAATTTCCTTCCTGTTCTCATGCTGTAAGAATAGAGCTCTAACCTCAGAGAAACACTACAGCTTTCTGTCCCTAACCTTATTTTTCTTTCCATTTGGGCTATACCTGCCACCAATGTAAAACTTATACAGGAGCTCAGGTGCAAGAGAAACTCTAGGGGAAGGCTTTCTTTCCATCACAGGCAGATTTCGAGGGGTTGAGAACTGTTTGAGAGATTGTATCATGAGTCAGAACAAGTGACATAAATTCCTGTAGCTCTGAAAAATGTCCCAAGCTCCTGGATGATTGAGCTGATCCAAGGCAACTGACTCCCTCTGGTAATAAAACCCCAGTTGATGATGCGGCACCACCCGATTGGTTGGTAGTTATGTAGTTTATTTTTTCTCAGTTCCAAAGTTCAAAGTCTTCACTTTTATTTCTTTACTGCCTCAGCTGAGGGCCAGCATAGGTGGCTGAATTCTCAGGACTTAGACTCTGGCCTGTCTTTGCTCCTCCTCATAATACCTGGGTCTCTTGGTTGGTATATGAAGATGTGAGCCAACTTTCAATGGCAGAGTTTGGTAGAATTTAGAAGAAAACACAGGTTTTGCTCTGGTAAGTTTAAGTTGAAGGTAGGAGGGCTGGGAACTGCTGGCTTCCTGCTGAGTATTATGCACAAAAGGAGCCAGAGAGATGAATTTCGCTATTCTAGGTATTTTGTTATTCCAGATGAAATTGCACATTGATCTTTCCAACTCAATGAAGAACTGGGTTGGAATTTTGATGGGGATTGCATTGAATCTGTAGATTGCTTTTGGTAGGATGGCCATTTTTAAAATGTTGATGATGGGATGATTTTCATAATTTTTTAGTGTAATGAAGACAAATAACCCTCTTAAGGGACTATCACTATACATCTTGCATTTAACTATGTGAAAGAACATGTAAGTGGTCTTTTATTAGACGACAATCAGAGAAACCATTGCATGTGTATATCAAGACAGAGACGTGTTTACACTCTATATTAGCATCGGCTCTATTGGGTGAGAAACTGTTAAGAGGGTCAGAGTAAGTCACACTGACTTCTGCAGACAGTAGATGATGGGAGAGAGGTATGAAAGATTTGGTGCATTTGACACTGAATATCATTCCATGTTTGATAGGGAAGGATAGAAGGGAGGTTACACAAGGCTGTTGACAGGAAGCTCTCTCTACTGTTCAATAAAATATTCCCACACAAGAAATTTTCATTTGTTATGACCTAACATAATCTTTTATGAGCCTCACTTGAAGTGTCACAAAGTAGTACTTGACCTGTCACCACCTTCTTCCATATTTCTTCTTTGGGCTTTTAACTTGTCACTGTGGTTCTTTCTTGGCCTCTGCAGAGGATTCATTATGATCATTCATTTTTTACATGGCTCTTTTTCCCACCCCTATCACACAGGTGCCAGTATACAAGTGTGAGGAATCCAGACAAACAGGAAGAGGATCACACCAAGTATGGCCTCATCGGTCCTGGAGATGATAAAGGAGGAGATAACCTGTCCCATCTGTCTGGAGCTCCTGAAGGAACCCATGAGTGGTGACTGCAACCACAGCTTCTGCCGAGCCTGCATCACACTGAACTATGAGTACAACAAAAGCACAGGAGGGAAGGGTATCTGCCCTGTGTGCCGAATTCATTACCAATTTGGGAACCTGAGACCTAATCGACATGTGGCCAATATAGTAGAGAGAATGAAGGGATTCAAGTCCATCCCAGAGGAAGAGAAGGTGATTATCTGTGCACAACATGGAGAGAAACTCCAGCTCTTCTGTAAGAAGGACATGATGGCCATCTGCTGGCTTTGTGAGAGATCTCAACAGCACCGTGGTCACCAAACAGCTCTCATTGAAGAGGTCGACCATGAATACAAGGTAAGGAGCAGGAAGATACAGGAAACAGTGCAGAAAACAGTAACAGATGGAAAACCTCCACTTTTAATGACAGGGTAGTTACCTGAGCAATATAGACTTGGAACTTGATGTGGCATTCTACAGTCTTATACACTGTGATTCCTAAAAAACATGGTAATTTAGTCTCCTTAAGCCTGAGAGAATCTACCTAGACTACAATTACAAATACAAAACAACTCCATATTTTTGAACTGCTTCTTTAAATTGAATTAATGTCCCAAAAATTTAAACTAGCAGATCATCTCCTATTTATTCTGCGTTTATACCTTTTCAATGTTAATGTCAGATTCATTCAAGGGACTTAACATGCCATCTAGTGACTTCCAAAAAAAGGGTTTAATAAACAATTGACACCCTGCAGTGAAGAGAATGCACATGTGGCAGCTGACACATCCCTGAGGAGATGAAGCTTTTCATAAGGAGAAACACAGCAGCAAGTTTTGTGCTTGATCTTCGTTCTCTGTTGCTACTTTATTAGACCAAATATAAACTCACAGTTACTGTGGATGTATGCACAGGAGTGTGGATCCAAATGGGAGAGAGATAGTAAGTAACTAGAAGGTGTGATGAGAGAAAAAAACAATTCAATTGCATTGTATGGGGCTAGAGAGATGAATCAACCCTTTAGAGGAGGAGCTGTTTTTGCAGAGGTCCTGATTTTAATTCTGAACAAGCACATGGTGTCTCAAAACAATCTCTATAGTATCTAAAGCTTTTTCTCTTATGAGGCTTACATGCAAAGAGAGCACTCATATACTTGAATAAATAAAACCTATTTTAAAAGATGCCTTGAAACAAATATTGTAGTAGAAGTCTTTTTTCAGTTAGAAAAAGAATCTTAACCACATATAATGCATTTACAAGTGGGAAGAGAAGAAGAAAGAATGTTCATGTGGACAGTGTAGAGCGGAACTTGATATTAGAACTCTGTCAGGTGATGATCTTTAATCTCTGACTTTCATGTCTATACTTGTCTGCACAGTAACTGCATGCAAGCCAGGGCTAGAAAACTTGAGCCAGGTTTAAAAATGCAGGTCGAATATAACAATGTAGGTTATGTGATATATGTATATAATTATGATCAGAAAACTAACAAAAGTGTACTGGTTCTCTAATGGTCGAGGAAAAATAGTACTTTTCTGTTAAGTAAAATGACTGCATTAGAGAGATTTCTGTGTCCTTATGTGTATGTTAGTGGTACATAGAAAATACAAAAAAAACCAATAAATTCTTAAGCTTTGCATATTTTATGTACATAAATGTAGACACAACATTTTAAAAAGAGAATAGTCTTAGGCTTCCTGTCTTTCCAGAAGAATTTCTTGGCCTTTGTTTAGGAAGTGCAATTTTGCTATTTATAAAATGCGAATCTGCTACAATTCCTTTCTCACAGGAGAAACTTCAGGCAGCTCTGCAGAATCTGAAGGAAAAGGAGAAAATATGTGATGAATGGCAGGAAGACCTTCAACAGCAGAGAACTGACTGGGAGGCAAGTGGGGCCTTTACTAAGGGAGTCAGCCTGATGCTCTGGAGGGACCTGGGCAACAAGCTCCTGGGCTCTTTACCTCCTGGGAAGTGATGAGGCCAAGAGGCCTTAATTTCTCCTCCCCACTGCTCCTCCAAAGATGGAGATGCAGAGTCAGTGTATCACATCTGAGCTGGGCTCTGTGAGCAGATGACACCCTGGAGGTTGTGGTCAGAATGGCTGCTGGGTGCTACTCCTTGGTGGCTTCTGAAACTTGAATTGATAGAAAATGTACTTGCAGATAAGACCCAACACAGGACAAGTAGCTTAAACAACTGTTTAAAAACAGAACCACATCTAGTCCTTCCATGATTCCTCAGGTTGCTTTTGTTAAGGTAACCTAAGGTTATTGCTTTAGGATGTACTGCATAGATACTGAAAGGAAACTCATGTTTACCTAAGAATCCCTTCCCTTTCCCAAGCTCAATTCTCTGTGAAGCGCCCCACCCAGAGGAGTCTTTCTCTATCTCTCTGTCCCATGGACAGATGAAATTCTTCTCTTTTCTTACCCTCAAAGAACCAAATACAGAGCAATGTAGAAAATGTTCAGATGGAGTTTAAAGGACTGAGAGAGTTACTGGACTCCAAGGAGAATGAAGAGCTGCAGGAGCTGAAGAAAGAGAAGGGCGATATTATGAAAAGCCTGGAAGAGTCTGAAAATGAGCTAGAAGAGCAAAGGGAGTTGCTGAGAGCCCTCATCTCAGATGTGAAACATCAGTTGGAACTCTCAACGATGGAAATGCTTCAGGTAACACTGCGGGAGAACCCAAGTTCTGAGAGTCAGGAGACATGGAAGCCATGGTCCTCCCTCTATTCTGCTGTGATCCCCCTGGTGAGGAGAGTGGGCTCTTCCTGTCTTCCTTTTTAATCAGGTTCAGGATCTGGGGAATCGTTGCCTGCCTGCATGTCAGGAGGAAATGGTAATTTATTACTAATGGGATAGAGTTCCAAACTGAAACATGGTGAGAAAAACACTTGGATCAAGTGTAGATTTTTTTTTTTTTTTTTTTTTTTTTTTTTTTTTTTTTTTTTTTTTTTTGTGGTACAGGAATCAAGCACAAAAAACAAAAATGCAGGTCTGCAAAAGGAACAGATTATTAAGCATTCACTAAGAACTAATCAATCAGATCCATAATCCAGACTCTGGAGCTCCTTGTGACCATGAGTATGAATCCTACAAGGCTCTTAAGCCTTAAATCCACAAATATCTTGAAAAATTATTTCACTAATCAAGATTTTGGTTTTGGGGACAGCCTTAGGGACATGTCTTTGTTGTACATTTATTCTGCTCTCCTTTGTTTGGGTGATCAGTTGTGTCAGGGGACTTGACTTCCTTACCATTCATGTCTTAATTTTCTAACCGGGAGGTCAATTACCTTTGTAAATTTTTCTCTCTGCCAATTGGAAGTCAGTTACCAAGAAGTTATTAGGAACTTAAAACTTAACTTGACCCCCATTTAGATGGAAACTTTATTGCAAATGGCTTTTTGTATTGGTGCAGGAGGTCTTCTTATATTGGAGTCAATTTCAGGAACAGCTTGTAATGACAAAACATAAAACTCCTACACACACAGGAAAGGAGGAAAGGGAAATTCAGTTGGGCAGTTTATTCTGGTCCAAGCTTATTGTGACTAACTCTAGGAAGCAGTTCTAAATGACCTCTATTGTGATTGCTTCTCAAGAACACCAAAGCACAAAACATAACATAATATATAGTCAACTTGGATATGAAAAGTTTCCTTACAATATTAGTAACCCCATAAAATGGCTGGCTAGACAGGCAGCAGTTTCCTAGGTCTTAACACTTTTGTATTTCTAGGCATGTGTAAAGCACATTTTCTACTGTCAGGTTGGTCACTTCATCAGAATTTGAAAGTAGTAGAAATTATTTCCTCTGAAGATTTGTAACTTTGACCCCATGACCTCTGTTTCCAGTGGGAGTAGAACCTGTGGTTTCAGTCATGCCTCTGTCTGCCAGTGGCTGATGTAAAAGCTGGCTTCATTATCTACAGAGGCATGAGGTCTGTAGTGTATTTGATCTCTATCACATTTTAAAATAATTTACACCAAGGTTATATTCTCATTGTGAATGTCACTGTGGGAATTTGTTTGTTTCATTGGAATTGTCAATCTTGTATACCCTGAAGTATTTAGAAATTTTTTCATACTCCTTTGGCTTCTTTCTTTCCATTGTGTAAAATTTAAGTACAACAGAATATATTTATATATTCATATTAGTTAGTGTTTATTCATATTCCTTATCTCACTGTGAGATCTGGAAGAAGTTGCCATTTTTTTTTTTGCATCATATTTTCAACACTTTGATACTCAAATTGAGAGACACACATATCTCTTTAGCTCAACTTTTTTCTTCTGGTCCAGTTGCAGCAAGAGAATAAAAAAGGAAAAACATTGGCAGGGATGAGAGCTTGGGTTTGGAGAGATCTGGTTACCTGGTTTTCTGTTCAAACATTCTAAGCCTCTGGTTTTATTGGAATCCTCAATATTAATACATTAAATCACATTTAAATGATTAAAGAACTGGAATTTTGCTTCTCATCTGGGTGAGTTTCCAATAAAGTAACAGATACATTACATGTAGCATGAGAAAGGTCAAGTGCTTATATGTTTAACTTTATGCACATAAAAACCTACAGAAGCTGTCAAACTGTAGGTCAAATAAAGACTGATGAACTTATAAACTGTATTTGTATCATACTCGGGGGAACTATCGGTGACTTATTTGATCCTTTTTTAACTTTTTCTCTTTGGCCAGTAAGAGTATGAACAGAATTCACAAGAATATGAAGAACATGTTATTAACTTCGTTTTCTCCTTCTCCCTAGAATGTGAATCACATTCTCACAAGGTATGTCTGGATGATAGGGAAGGATTGCCCAATAGCACAGTAAGAATAAATTGATATTCAAAGGAATAAATATCTCTGAGGTTTAGAAAAATTTATATATAATGATATTCTGAAATTATAGTAAAAAGAAAAAGTAGGAGGAAAGGCAGGGTTTGAGTACTTTGTAACTCTTCTCAATAGTTATTAAGAAGAAATTAGGATCTTTTTTATGGAATTGGGTTATGGAGAGCTATTGAAGAAGACCTGTCATAAAATGAAGCAAATGGACTTCCACCAGTTTTTGGACTCATAGTGGATACAACAGTATGTCCATCTTGTGTGCTTGTATCTCGCTCTGGATCTTCTGGTAAAACATGCAGATAGGTGATGAATGTACTGTGTATCTGCAATGCTCACAACGTTGTACAGTGGGAAAAGATCCTGAGTATTCTGTGTATTTCTCCTGGGGATGGAGAAGACCAAATTTCCTCTGCTGTTGCACTTAGATTATTAGAAAAGATGCTTGAATCTATGGACACCATATCTTGGCAGTGAAACAACAGCTCCAGGAGGACAACATGTGTCTCAAGGGTGTGAAAATCTTCACCCTTGTATGTAAAGCATCACATCCCAGCTGTCAGCATTAGGTTCCATCTAAACAAATGAAGCTATGGTCAGCCTAAGTGTGGCTTTCCTGTCTCCTCTTCCAAATGTTGTCATTTTTATAAGAGAACTTGAAGGAACAGTTGCTGACTGAGTGTCCTCATTGACAAGAGTGTCTTAAGGCTTTCCTCAGATGGCTTTCCATCACTGTGACTGCTACACTTCATTCCTAAAATCCTCCTTTTGCCCTTCTTACCTTCTCTTTTCCTTTCGTCCTTCCATATTCCTTCCTCCTTGCTTAATTTCTTCCTTCCTTCCTTCCTTCCTTCCTTCCTTCCTTCCTTTCTTCCTTCCTTCCTTCCTTCCATCCATTTATGAATCGTGTCCATGTTTCTAATGACTCATTTGTGGGTTGTTTTGTTTTTCAGGCAGGGCTCTTCTTTGCAGCTCTGGTTGTTCTGGATCCCACTGTGTAGAACATGTTGCTTTTGAAATCAGAGATCCTCCTGCTTCTGTCTTTTAAGTACATGTGATACCATTCCCAGCCCACACACAACTTTTCTGCTACTTCTGTTTGTTTTTTTTTTTTTTTTAAAAAATTCACTAATTCACATTTAAATGCATTCTGGGAGAGGAGGGGGGAAGGTGGAAGAAGCACGTGGTGTGAGTGTGACTTCGAAGCACTATACTTCTGAGAATAGGACTCAGCATCACACTGTAAGTAAGTGGGCAAGGTCATGAGTATGTCCCAAAGGTTGATAGTCTACCTTCTCTCGTTCTTCACAGAATTCTCAGGAGAGGTAAGGACCATCTGTGGTTAGAATGACAGGGAGTCAGTGATGATCAAAAGTCAAAGTTTGAGATGTGGAAGTCAATATTTTATTCCTAGAAGCCAGACCTTGAAACTGAAACAGCCCCAAAGGCTCCCTCAACAAAGAAGAGTGTTCCAAGCTCCAAATTTGAAAGGCATGCTGCAAGCTTATCAAGGTGAGGGCAGCTAAATTCTGTGATTCATTCTTAAATCTTGGTGTAGTTGAGCTGCATGTGGAAGAGAGGAAGAATTCTGAATGTTGTTAGAGATACTGAGAAGAGCAGATAATGTGTCTCTGTGATGTCATTGTATATGAGAGGAAATCATCATTTATCATGTCCCATATCACAATATTCATACCTTCCCATCATACAGAAAAGAGTTGGGTTTTAATATGTTAATTCCATCACTGTACTTACTACTGTGAACTTTCTATGTTTCAGGATGCATGGGTTGTCATCATGCAGTAACTGGGGTAAGGAGAATCCACAGCACCATGAATCCTTCTCTTTCATTGTTTTCCAAAGATTATTTCTCCATTAAGCCTCAAGTTTCATGATGCTGCTGTCATTATGCACAATAATCTTATCTTTGACTTTAAACAAGGCTTCTCTTTGTTTCATTTCTTTTTTCCCTCATGCTTCTGCTGCCTATGTTACAATTGGCTATGCCTTGTATTTAATCTGACTCATAATGTATATATGTCTCATTTTTCTGCAGTCCATGTGACTCTACAAGCAAAAAACAATGCAGTGATTGATATTAACAAAGAAAAGGGGAAAATAAAACTTAAAATTGGCATACTATGGCATCTTTTTGTTTCTGGATATTATAAGTGTGGTGTCCTGGGATATCCAGCTATTTACCCAGGAAAGCATTACTGGGAAGTCAACCTATGTAGAAGCTGTAACTGGCTCCTTGGATTAAATGATGGACGGTGTGCTCCACCCCAATATCTTTCAATAGATAAAATGGGCGTTAAAAGCAAACATAATTCTAATGTTAGTAAACATGAAATATATCAGCCTAAATATGGCTACTGGGTTATAGGGAAGTATAATCATAATGTATACCAAGCCTTTGATGAGTGTTCTATAACCCACAATTCCAGTGTCTTGGCCCTCTTTCTGCCTCATCCTCCCAGGCGTGTGGGTGTGTTCCTGGACAAGGAAGCTGGCACTCTCTCATTTTATGATGTTTCTAACTGTGGAGTTATCATCTATAGGTTCTTTTACCCATCTTTCCCTCAAACAGAATATCCATATTTTAATCCTACGAAATGCTCAAACCCAATGACAATCTGCGGGCCACCCAGGTAAACCCTTATCTCTCTCTGTGCAGTGCCACCATTTCTGTTATATCTCATCTGCCAGTGATCCCCTGCATTATTTCAAAGTTTCCACCAACTGGGGTCCTTTATTTTCATGACCTTCACTTCTAACTACAAACAACTGTGCATTCATTTCCTTAATCCAGTTGCTTCTCTGCTCACAAGATGATTACTGTCTTTTGTCACTAAGAGAAAACAGGATCTTTGCTAACACCTTCTTAGCAGGAACACAGTCAAAAGAATAACTAATGGTAGACAATGGTTTTTGAAACTTGAGAGAAACCCCACCCAAAAAACAAGGTAGAGGGCCTTTTACCTCAAGTACATTTTGTTCCCTGGATTGCTATGACTGTGATTTTGTGACTCCTAAAATAATAACATATGCATTTAATTTGTAAGAAAAGTTTACTCTTGTTGGGTGTCAGAACATAGCTATAGACCCCATTCTTGTGAAAGGATGTACTGACTGCTACCCTCAAGGTACACAATTCTGAATATGAGCCTGTGCACTGATTTCATGCTTTGCAATGTGTAATCTATTGTATAGTGCCAGACAATTGTGTTTACATGGTCTGTTCTGAGACACTTGTAGGAAAGGATTGATCTGTTAATATATAATACATTCTTACTGGTATTTATTTGCATGTTTTTCTGATTTTGTTTTCTGATCTCAAATAATCTTTCTTGTGTACATTCCTGTATAAAAGCACACTGAAAGTGAAGAAAATTGTCTTCAGCATTAGGCTCTGGTCCCCCCCCCCCATAACCCTCATACTTTAAGGTCTTCAAAGCCCATATCTTAGAGACAGAACTACCTCAGGCCACAAGGGTAGAAACACCTTAGTTTTTGTGGAAAGAAGATAGATACCAGGTCTTTCTGTATGCTTCTGAATTGCTCTATCCCTGACTTAATTCATCTCTGTCAAGTCTTCAAAACACCATTCTTTCTGTCAAAAAAAAAAAGATTAAAAAGATCTGCTACAGTATGTCTGGCAATTTAGAAAATTATATATAGGAGTCTCTCACTAAAAGATTGGCCATAGCAGAAGGTCATTTTAACCACAGTGCTTTTGTTTCATCAAAGATTTAAGGAAACTTTTCAAATGATACCCACTAAGAACATGGGTTTATAGGATCCAGGTTCCAATACTGCCTTGCAATGTAGAATTATAACCCTGAATAACATCCTCTCAAGGGGAAGTTGGCTTGGATTTTTTTTCTTTTGTTTAATTTCCTTTTTCTGTTTTTCAGTTCTGGTATAAATAATGTACCTATATTACAGGTCATTGTAGGAAAATATATTTGAAAACTTCAGAAGGCTCTGAGAGCAAAAGCCCTTTTTCTATGAGTGATGAACTGAGATCATTTACTCAGACCCTCATGGCTGAAGGAGGCAGACAGCTCCCACAGATTTCTTCTCACTCCACCAATGCTACAGATCACAGAGGATGAAGACATACACAGATGAAAGGGGATTATGGAATGTTGACCAAGAGAACAAGCTCAATACTTATAGCGCATCCACTGCACAGTAAGTGGTGGTTGTGCTAATTACTGATTAGATGTCCAGTACTGATGTTCTTGTCACAGTGTGTGGCTGGTGTAACTAAGGTGAAACTCTTCTTATGTCTTGATGTTAGGTACCAGGAACTGCCACAAGACTACTCTAATATGTTCTAGATATCAATGAATTCTTTTGTTTTCACACTCATTTGGGAAAGAATACTTGTTTAGCTATATTCGTGGTCAAGTAAGTTAAGTTCTATGATTTTCCATTTTATAATGAATGATAATAATGCCAATAATATTGTATGTTCTGTTGTGTTGTGAAATATGAACAATACAATCTTTCTAGGTACTCATCTTGCTTTTATCTTTTATATATATATATGGTGTCTGTTAAGGGTTTTTTGTGTTTTGATGTGATCATAATAAACAAACATTTGACTGACAAACAGATGTTGCCTTTACAGTTCTCATACAATCCCAGCACTCAAGACACAGAGACAGGAATATTCCAGTGCTCGCAAAGCCAGGCTCAATTACACAACATGATGTTGCTTTGCTTTGCTTTTATGTTGAGATTTACAATACATAGGAACAGACCAAAGCTCACAATTTTAAAGGAGAATGTTCTGGGATTTAGATAACCAAAGAGGTTCAAGAGGACACTGTGAAGATATACTGGGGAATAGGAGTTTATTTAAAGGATTGTAACAGTTTGGACACTATGGATTGTGGTTCCCAGAAAGCTAAGGCCCCAGCATCAGAGAAGACTAAATGGAGGGATCTCTGCAGAGAATGCACGGAGGCAAGAAGCTTCTTCTACCTTTTAGCATGGGAGTGAATTCTCAGCAGGAGCCTACACCAAGGCTGTCTTATGTCCAGGACAGACTCAGAGCATCCAGGTGGCACAGGACAGGACACCATCTTATGGAACCTCACTTAGGCTAGTTGGCTCCAGCCAGGCAGCTGCTAAGGACTCTGTTCCCTTAGAGAAGCTGTCTCTGAGAGGAGTAGAGGGAGCACTCACAGGGCAGCAAGTACAGTCCACATTCTAGCATCACACCCTGGCAGAGTATGCAGAAGGCCATTCACACTGTCACCTTGCTTCAGTCATTAGAAAAATGCAAAGAAATGACCCTGAGATTCCACCTCAATCCAATTAGAATGGCTAAGATCACAGATGCAGGTTAGAGCAGATGCTGGCAAGGAAGTGGAGAAAGAAGGCACTTTTCTATTAGTGGAGGGACTATAAACTTAGGAAACTTCTCTGGGAATCAATCTGGTATTTCTTCAGAAAATTGGAAAGAGTTCTATCTGTAAACCCAGCTTTACAACTTCTTGGCATATTCCCAAATGATGCTCAGACAAATGTCAAAGCATTTGCTCCACTATTTTTATAGTATCCTTATATTTAATAGCCAGAAGCTAAAAACCACCCAGATTTCCCTAAACAGAGGAGGGGATACAGAAAATGTGGTACATTTACAAAATGGAAGATTGCATGGCCTTTAAAAACAATGACTTCATGAAAATCACAAGCAAATGGATGGGCCTAAAAAATATTATCCTGAGTGAGGTAACCAAGACATAAAAGAACACACATTAAATGTACTACCTGATAAGTGGATATTCGACCAAAACCTGAATAACCATTATCCAACCCCAAAACCATATGGAGCATGAAAAGAAGAAAGACCAAAGTGTGGATGCTTCAATCCTACATAGAACAGGGAACAAAATAAATACAGGAAGTGGATTGATGAAGAAACCCTGGGGGGAGAGAGAAGGGGGAGGGTATGGGGCAAGCAGGATCAGTCTTAGAAGTACAAAAGAGAAGTACAGAGTATCAGAAATTGAATAGAAATAAGGAGCAGTGGAGGATGGGAAACTGGGAGTAGAACGTAGAAAGTCCCAGATGCAAATAAAGGCACAATCTCCCAGGACCTATTTTTTGCCTGATTACCCAACAAATGGGAAATAAACCCTGTAGATACCAGCTTCAGTGGGTAGGCATCGCCCCAAGTTGAGGAATGGGGCCATCCACTCATTTCAAACTTTTCATCCAGAAATGGCCAAAGGAAAGACTGGGACAAAATAACTGCAACAGATCCTGAAGGAAAGACCATTGAAAGAATGCCACATCTAGGGATCCAGCTCATCTGCAGACACCAACCCCGCCCCCCCCCCCACTATTCCTTATGTCAAGAACTACTTGCTGAGGGGAGCCTGATATGACTCTTCCTTTAGAGGTTCTACCAGCACTTGATCAATAGAGATGCAGATAGTCACAGCTAACTATTGGACTGATCCTGGGGTTCCTAACTGAGGAGCTAGGAGGAAGACCAAAGGAGCTCAAAAGATTTGCAGTACCAAAAAATACTCAGAGCTCACAACTAAACTACCAACATTCAACTGCATATGTAGCAGAATATGGCCTTATATGACTTCAATGGGGGGGCAGGTTTTTAGTCCTTTTGAACAGCTATGCTTAGTGAAGGGGGATGCTAGGGAGTGAGTGGGTGAAGGAGCACCTACACAACGGCAAAGTGGAGAGGGGCGAGATGGGATGGGATAGAATTATGTGGAGGGATCACTGGAAGCAGGATATCATTTGAAAGGTAAACAAATAAAATTATTAATTTAAACATTTGGTCTTTTTACTACATACTAGACTGGTTTCTACTCTTTCCTTTCAACCATGCCTTAACTGTCCAAATCTGCCCCAGCTCCCAAGAACGGTTCTAAAAGGGCTGTTACCAAGGCCCAAAAGAAAGACAGGAAGAAGCACAAATGAGCACAGCCACCATGAGAGCTACTCCATCTGTGTGTACAAAGTGCAGAAGCAGGAGCCCGATCACTGGTATCTCATCCAAGACCATGGGCATCATGAACTCGTTTGTCAATGACATCTTCAAGCACATTGCAAACGAGCTTCATGTTTGGCACATTACAACAAGCGGTCTGCAATCACACTCCTGGAGATCCACATGTCTGTGTGCCCCCAGTGTCTTTAAGACATTCTATGGAGCAAATATTGAGGTTAACAGAAGCTAAAATGAGTTAGTCCAACATCCTTTGTTTGCTTTTGTAGAGTGCAGACTAATAAATATTGCTTTGACATCTTGACTTTTGTTGATGTTCTGATCAGTTTCTCAGTTTTGCTTTATGGTAAAGGTTCCTAGAGCTGATGATAGGAGCTTTGGGAATCCAAGAATTATTTTTACAAATTGTCATAAATTGAATAAATTCTGTTTACTGTGTGTGCATTTCCAAGTTTGTAGGCAATGTTATTATAATTAATGAAGTTACCAATTAGTTTCAAAAAAAAAGAATGAGAATATCACTAGTATAAATTCACTAATGTTTTTACTTTCATCAAAATGTGAATCTATGTTTATATTTAATAAAACAATAAGCACTTCAGTTCATAGGTCTCCAGGGTCCTTTTGTTTAACATTGCTTCCGTAATCATTGTTCCATAATAATTATTTCCTCTATTAGAAATAATAGAAAGGGACTAGCCAAGGTGAAGAGAGATTTCTGCAAAGCGCAAAAGTAAAGCATAACCCCGCCCTGCCAGATCCAGGGACCAGGAACCCAGTATTGGGCCCTATGTTCCCAGCCGGCAGCTTTTGGGGCGCAAAACAGGATCATTCGCCACCAGGACCAGCAGAGACACAGAGATACAGGCCGGGTGAGAAGGAGCTTCGACTAGCCAGGGGGCAGAGAGATCTCTGCCGAGCACACACGGAAAGCCCACCCCTGCCCTGACTGATCCAGTCACCAGGAACGCAGCATTGGGCCCTCTGTTCCCAGCCAGCAGCTTAGGGGCGCAGAACAGGGCTCAAACCATCCTGCACCAGAAAGAGCAGAGACCCAGATATACAGGCATGGTGAGAAGGGGTTCTAATTAGCCAAGGGGGGACAGAGAGATCTCTGCCGAGCGCACATGGAAAGCGCACCCCTGCCCTGCCTGATCCAGGGACCAGTAACCCAGCATTGGGTCCTCTGTTCCCATTCAGCAGCTTTGGGGCGCAGAAGAAAACTTGGACCATCCGACACCAGGAACAGCGGAGATCCAGGGACACAGGCCAGGTACAAGGGAAAGGCGAGAACCAATCACTGACAACAAGATGGCAAGAGGAAAGCCAAAGAGCATACCCCAAGGAAACCAAGACAACCTGGCAACACTGGAACCCAGCTCTCCCATCACAGCAAACAGCAGAATGCCAAACACTCCAGAAAAAGAAGACTCAGACACTAAATCCTACCTCAAGATGATGATAGAGTTCCTTAAAAAAGAACGGCAGGGAAAGCATAAAGAATTAGAAGCTTTTAAAGGAGAAACAAGAAAAACACTCAGAGAACTCAAAGAACTAGAAGAAAACAGAACCAAAGAGATGAAGGAATGGAAGAAGGAATTTAAAACAGATATAGACACAATAAAGAAAACATGAAAGAGAAAATCCTAGAAGTAGAAATCCTAAAAAAGAAATCAGGAGTCACAGATGCAAGCATTTCCAACAGACTACAAGAGATGGAAGAGAGAATCTCGGGGCCCGAAGACAACATTGAAAACAGACAAAACAGTCAGGAAGATGCAAAAACCAAAAAGCTCCTAAACCAAAATGTGCAGGAGATCCAGGAAACAATGAGAAGACCAAACCTAAAGATAATAGGAATAGAAGAGAGAGAAAAATATCAACTAAGAGGTACAGTAAATATCTACAACAAAATTGTAGAAGAAAACTTCCCTACCCTTAAGAATGAGACGACCACGAGCATAAAAGAAGCCTTCAGAACTCCAAATAGGTTGGACCAGAAAAGAAATTCTCCTGACACATAATAATCCAAACACCAAGTGCCCAAGCAAAGAAAGAATACTAAAAGCAGTAAGGGAAAAAGGTCATGTAACATATAAAGGCAGACCAATCAGAATCACACCCGATTTCTCAACAGAGACTATGAAAGCTAGAAGAGCCTGGACAGATATCATGCACACCCTAAGAGAGCACAAGAGCCAGCCCAACTGCTATACCCACCAAAACTATCAATCACCATAGATGGAGAGACTAAGATATTCCAAGACAAAACTAAATTTACACAATATCTGACCACAAACGCAGCACTGCAACGAATTATAGGTGGAAAACCCAATACACACTATCAAACCTTTGAAAGGAAAAAAAAAGCCAAGCACTGACAAAAATGTATTTATATACTATTATGCAAAATGCTTAAAATTTGTTTTTTTATCTTTGTTTTTTAAAATAAAGTTGCTCAAAAAAACAGTAAAGGTTTGCAAAAAATAGCATAGGTTTTGCTTGGTTTTTGCACTAAAAACATAATATTTAGAGAAATTACTTAGTGGTTCGCTAATATTTTGTTTATATACAGAGTCACTAATTTGGGAAAGTCTATTAAAGGATGTCAAAGTAATCATGATTTTTTGGGGGGTGTACTGTTTTGGAGTGTCAATTTTAAAACACATATGTATACAATTGTAAGTGATATATTAAACATTCTCCTTTTTCAAATGTACAATTCATAATTTTAGTGTATTTACAATATTCATCTGTCATCTCTTATTCTAGTTCTAGAAAATATTCATCACCATCCTAAGATAAACCCTCAACCCATTACCAGTAATAAAATAAAATTTATTCATTTTTTTAGCAAAAAAAAAATAAAAAAATAGTAAGTGTGTATTGCACACAGAATCACACAAACAAACTGCAGCATTGCTTCCTTACAGTGTGGGGTTGATATAATCAATGGGTCACATTCAATTGTCTCTTTCATCTGTCTCTCTGAGGTCTGAAGCTAATGGCAGACATAAGGGCCAGTGTGTAATCTTTGCAGAGTTCAGAGTGGAATTCTGTCTACAGAAAATTTCATGCATCGTTTTTGTATTTTACATTTTTGCTTCCGTTATTCGCATTAGGAAGAAACAGAGAAGGCCCTGAATAAAATGTGCGAGGGACAAAGACATGGTGGCTCCTGCCACTCATATGTGAACACTGGAGTTTGAGGAAAAATATGCCCAGGAGTTGGAAACCATCGAGAATACTTGGTTTCAGCCAATGATTGAATATAGAGTAAGTCTCTGACAAGAAAACAGATTTAAACGGATTTTACATAATATTGGCACTTCAGAAAATGAGAATACCATAACATTGTCAGCAATTGTGTCCACAGCAAGAACAACAGATGCTCATGAGGTCATTAAGATGTGGAGATTATACTAGGGGTAAAGCTAGTGTTGGAGTACTAGCCCAGCAACCACAGAGCCCAGGTTTCAATCCCTGAAGACAAAGACCAAACTAAAAATCAACAGCAAAAGCTCACTACCCCAGCTCTGGGGAGGCTTCGGGAGCTAGATCTCTGTTTGGGTCAGGCTTGGGTACACTTTGAGAGGCTGTCTCAAAGAAAGAAGAAGATAAAGAAGCATAAGCAAAAAATAAGTGACATAAATTCAATCTACTACGTCGTATCTGTTGACACTCATCTTGCCATATTTCAGTAGATCTGAGAATATATGGAAATAATGAGAGACACACAGGAGTGCTGATGAGACAGGGGATGAGACAGGGGATGGTGACTGCACAGGCTTCTCCATTGTTCCCACACACAACCAGCTTTCTTTATTACATTATTTCTTTCTCCCTTCCTTTTCTCTTTGGAAGTTTCTCATGCTGTCCTGATGTCTTTCTCCACAGCTGAGGATAGCTTTGAGATTCCGATCCTCATGCAGCCAGCAGGAAAATAGTGAAAGCCAGTGCTGGTTTAATAAAATGGCCGAAATGGAAGCATCTTTGAATACTTGGTAGCCAGTTAGGACACTGTTCAGGAAATATTAGGTGTGTGAAGTTACTGAAGAATATATAGCATGGGTGCCAGCTTTAAGGTTTAAATAGATTCTGATCACTACCAACATTCTCTCTCTGCCTCAGGTTTGTGTCAAGTTTGGCTTTCAATTTGTGACTTCTCACTTCTTGCTCCAGCAACATTCTGCCATGTTCCCACTGTGGTGGTCATGAACTCTAACCCACAGGAACTGTGTGCTACAAAGCAAACACATCCCTTAGGATTTGTCCCATTCCTGATGTTTATCACAATACAAGAATAACTAAGATATTCTTCACACATGTATTAACACACCTGCTTTTGTTCAGTGGTTGAACCCAAATGTTCAAAACATATGGTGACTGAAACCTATTCCCAAGTCTAAAGATTTCATCTTCTAATTCAAGGAATGTAAACTGGATCACCATGGGTCCATAATACAAATGCTAAATCAAATGGGCTCTTCTGAGACATTCTCTTGAGTGACTCTTAAAAAGGTGGATGTGAATGGATGGATCACATCAGCACTGTGAAAGGACTAGGCATGTTCAGCCACAGAATCCATAGCTGGAGGGGAGCATGGGGCAGCTGGAGAGCCCTCTGCAGCTCACTACTGTCTGCTGTGAGTGTAGTGAGGTGATTCTGCCTGGCTGTGCACATGACTCCTCCCCATCCTGTCCCTGTGGGTAGGAAATCCTGCTTCTGTGGCATCTGCCCTGAACTGCAACTCCCTTCCTTTTTTTCCTCTATAAAATTCCAGCTCTAACCTCAGAGGAAACTACAGCTTTCTGTCCCTAGCTTTGCTTTTCCTTCCCTTTGGGTGACATCAGCCTCCAAGATAAAGCCAAGCCACAAGCTCAGGTGCAGGAGAAACCACAGGAACGGCGTTCTTACTATCACAGGCAGATTTGTAGATCACTCTCTGGGTGATTGTATCATAAGTCTGAACAGGTGCCACAAGTTCCTGTAGCTCTGATAAATGTCCCAAGCTTTTAGAAGGCAAAGCTGACACAAAGCAACTGACTCTCTCTGGTGGTAAAACTCCAGTTGGTGATGTAGTACCACCTCATTGGTTGGCAGTTCTTTAGTTTCTTTTTCCCAGTTCCAGCCCTCAAAATCTTAAGTTTCATTTTTCTACTGGTTCAGTAGAAGGGCGCAGAGTAGATAGCTGTATTTTTTGGGACTTTGACTCTGATCTGTGTTTGCTCCTATCCACAGATTCTGTGTCACTTGGTTGGTACCTGAAGGTGTGAAACAATTTGCAGACTGCAGAGTTTGGATGATTTTAGAAGAAAACTCAGGCTCTGGTGAGTTTAAGTTGAGCTGAGTAGGGGGAAGGGGTTGGTGGGGAATTATTGGCTTCTTGCTGAATATTCTGAGGCTCAGGATTCAAAGCATGGGTGACTTTGAGGAAAAGAATTTTCAAGTCCTAAATATTCCAGTTAATTTTCAAAAGAACTTGGGTCATTTTTCTACTCTTTAATAGTGAATTGCAGCATGAATCTATGACTCCATGACAGGCACTGCTCTACCATCAAAGAAGTAGTACAGCCAGAATGGTGTATAAAAAATAGTTTAAGATTTCTCTGAGAAAGAGTGGAATTACCCGTGAATCTTAGGCATCATTCCCTCCGCTCTGACTCTGATTTGAAGGATTAATGTCTCTGCAATCTCGTATTAACTTACTTGTATGATGAACCAGCTTGAAGTATGTCGAGAATTCCTAATGTCACTTAAAAGTCATTAACTTTTGCCTGCCCTTTCCCTTGGGGCATATGTTCTATACCTAAAACAAGATCAGCCCTGGCTATTAAGGCCAACTATTAAAAAAGAAAAGAAAAAAAAATCCAGAGACCAAGAACCAAATAAGACCAAGTCTAAAGAAGAAAAAGTAGCCAGGAGTTGTAGCTGATTTAGGAGCAATTAATAGGCTGGAGCAGCACTTGTAAGTGTGTACCAGATATTAATTCTATTCCAAGGAAAGAGAAAATGAATAGGGTGGAAGAGAGAGAGAGAGAGAGAGAGAGAGAGAGAGAGAGAGAGAGAGAGAGAGAGAAACAGAGACAGACAGACAGACAGAGAGAGGCAGAGAGAGAGAGAGAAAGACCACTGGAGGAGCACTCTTTTGAAATAACAGATTTTCTATTTCTGTGTAAGCCAGGTTGACCTCATGGATATGTCCAGTGCCAGCCTCCCCAGCTGCTAAAGTAAGAAATGATCATTACTAACCCTGTAGAAACAACATGAGCTCCTAATTGATTTTAGTGACATAAAAGGCTAAATGTTATCTCAGATAGAAACATCTAGAGATCTTGAGAACCATGACAGGAAAGAATGTACTTCACGTAGAGAAGCCAGGCTTCACACAAAATAATGTGGACACCAGAAGACACAGGTCAGGCCTTCCTGTGTCCACATTGGCTTAAGGACTGTCAAGAGTCCATTTGTCCTAGTTCACTTTGCTCTTTCTCACTTTCCGTGGGTTACAGAAACATATTTCCTGAACAGAAAAATTAACTGTATTTACAACCACATGTTTTGAGATATTAAAATGAACATTTTAGGATTTTCTAATTATAAATGTTCCAAAATTTAGGGAGTACACATTAAACTACTTCAGATAATGTTAGTCAGTAAAGGAAGCCTGGGAAAATTTATTTACCAGATATATAAGGCAAAGGAACATTTTGTGTGTGTGTATATATATATATAAAGACTTTGAAGTATCGTCATTCTTAAAGTTTTACTTGTTACAGAGTTCAAATACACCGGGCAAACACAACAGACTAAAATTGTAAAAAAGTGAATTCACTTAATATTGCCAGTAGCCCAGTAGTCTTAGAGCCAAATAAAAGCTTGTCACAAAGAAGAGACTAGAGGAAGTGGGTTTAAAGGTGGACATCACAGTCACCTCATTCTTGTGGAGTGTGTAGCTGAGAAACTTCTTGTACTCTACTCAACTGTGAGAACCTGTTTCACTTCCTGTTATTCAACAATACATGGTTTACAAAGGCAGCTTAGCAGCTTTATACTGGAGAGGAGAGCAAGTAGTCAGAATTGTGAGGAACTTATCTTGTAGAAATTTCAAATACTTGCCTAGCACAAATTGGAACTTCCTTAGCCATGATAAACTCCTATAACAACTGATAAGTGCTGTGTCTAGACTCTTCTTTAATTTGAACAAAACTAGTCATTGTTCCTTAGTGTCATTTATTTTAACAGAATAATACTGTTGGAATTGAGGGACAATTGAGGGATTATCTGAAAACCCAATGCAAAAAGACTTCCTAAAGTGTATGGAGGTGGTGCTGATCAGGCCTATTTCTAATTGGAGAATCTCAACTGGGAATCTCTTGTAACCAAGGAAGACTTCCAATAGTGAGACTGCATTACACTCAGCTGACTTATTGACCAACAGGATTCTCTGGATTCATTGAACAACCCAGGTTATTGCTAAGACAATGTGTTGCTCTGTGAAAGGATAGTGCTGCCCCAGTACAGAGGAAGAACCCACATGATTCATTGAACATGGAGATTCTAGATGATGACTACATGGAGCCTTTACCCTAAATTCTCATCTCTATTGTGAAGGAAGATACTCTACAGGCTGCCACAAAAAAAAAAAAAAAAAAAAAAAAAAAAAAAAAAAAAACAAAAAAACAAACAAACAAAAAAAACAAAAAAAGAAAAAACAAAACAACAACAACAACAACAACAAAAAAAAAAAACCCCCAGAAACACCAACCTAGCCTCAAAATCTTTATCTCCAATCTCTTCTGCCTGCAAAAGATGCTAGGGAATTGGTGGAACAGAACATGTGAAAGTTGCTGTCCAGAGTCTCATTTGACTAAGGGTCCAGTTGATGAAAGTGAATCCATACATCGCAATCAAAAACTAAAGAGGTTCAGATACTTAGAATAAAACCAACCATTACTTGACGAAAACACCCACTTCCCTACACACACACACACACACACACACACACACACACACACACACACATACACAAATAACAACAACAAAATATAAAATATATTTTGCATGTGTGCATACACATTTGAAAGGAGAAGGCTATCCATGGTGTTCAGAGGTGCTGTATCATCTGAAGTTGCAGTTACTGGCATTTAGAAGCTGTTTCACGTGAGAGCAAGGAATTAAACTCATATCTTCTGCGATAGCCAATACTCTGAACCACTGCATCTTTAAGATGCAGGTAGTATGTATGTGGGCATTTAACTGATTCATTTATTCATTTATGTGTGTCAGTGTCTTACTGAATATGTTTGTTCACCACTTGAATGGTCTGAGTCCAGGAATGCCTGAAGAGTGTCAGGTACCCTGGGATTGCAGTTACAGACAGTTATGAATTACATTGCAGGAACTAGGAACAGAATCAAGGTTCTCTGGGAAAACAGCCAGGGCCCTAAACTTATGAACCCTGTCATGTTCCTCATACATACATTGAACTACATTCAAATCTTTCAGTGCCGTTATTCTTATATGTAATTGAACATTTTTCCATTTCATTCAATACATTTAACGTGCAGAGGGGCAGATATTTCATCTTGTTTGCATTCATAGCTCTGGGCCATATGCATGTAATGCTGCCAGAGGCCAGAAGAGGGTATCAGATCTACTGTCAGGAATTTAGAGGGCCTGTGAGAGATATGTAAGGCTGGGATCAAACAGAACCATGGTTCTCTGCCAGGGAAGGCAGTGCTCTTGACCACTCAGGCATCCCTCCATCCCATTCCCTGTGTTTCAAATTCAACATCGTTTTATCACAAAATCATTATATCTTTGAATTTGTCAAGCTCTCCCCTCTACCTCTCAACAAACTTGATTTAGAGGACTGCACTATCAAATCCAGCTGCTGCCATTTCTTCTCTTTCTCTACCTCTTCTTCCTCATCATCTTCCACGTTCTTTTTTTAATAATTTTTCAGACTTTTTACTGCAAATGTGCTTAATGTGTTACACAGAGTTACAAATATATTAACCATCATTATAATATTGTTTATTTATTTGTAATTATTCTCTTTTATCCGGCTTATTACCCTCCTCCTCTTCACCCCCTTCCATAATGCTTTCCCCATAGAGTTAACCCTTGTTGTCTGAGTATGTGGGGCCCTTTCAGGTTATACCCCAAACCTGGCATATCAATTCTCTGTGGGGCTAAGAGCATCCTCTCCCACTGTGGCCAGACAATGCAGCCAAGCTTGAAGAATGTATTGCACAAACAGGCAACAGTTTTTGGACAATATGTCCCAGGTGTTCAGGACCCACACTGAAAACCAAGCTGCACATGTCACATATGTATGGAGATGCCTAGATCCAGCCCATGTAAACTGTTTGGCTAATGTTTCAGTCTCTGAAAGCCCCAAGGGTGCAGTTTAGTTAATTATATTAGTGTCCCTGTGCAGTTCCTGTCCCCACTGAGGCCCACAAACATTCTTCCTATTCTTCCATGAGTGTCCCCAAACTCCATACACTGTTTGGCTGTGGGTGTCTTCCTCTGTCTGAGTCAGCTGTGGGTGGGGCCTCTCAAAAGAGAGCCACACTACACCACTGACTGCAAGCATGACAGAGTATCATTAACAGTGTCAGGGACTGTTTCTGGCCAGAGGGATGAGTCTCTAGCTGGGCCAGTTATTGGGTGGGCATTCTCTCAATCTCCACTCCACCCTCCCTTCCCTGAATTTCTCGTGGCAAGCTATTTAAACACGTTTGGGTCCCTACAGGTAGAGCACACAATGTACCCAGCCAAGAGTTCTCTAGATACTCTAGTGAAAGACACACTCATGCACGATCACACCCACAGGTCTGCTGGCCTCATTCTGATGTTTCTTGACTAGATCAAAGGCTGGGCAGCTCTAATCCTACACCACCTACCACAGGCTCCCCACCAGTATCCTTGGCTTTACTTGCTAAGCTAAAATTAAATCTTTGTTACCCCAGTTCTAATTGGAGGAGTAGCCCAAATATTGACAGGGCTGGTTAGTTTTCTTAAATGAAGCTCTTGTCACTACCCTCTTTCTCTCCAGTTCCCATCCCTCACAAATCTGAGTCTTTACTCCTTCTCCTGCTGCTCAGCCATTAGCTACTAGAACCTTCATTTCCCAGTCAAAACTAGTTGGGGCATAAACCTGTGCCATATTAAAAGCAAAGGTGGAAAGTCCTATTTTAACTGGAAATTCATTAAATCAAGTGTCCAAAATGCATTTTTTTTTGTAGACAGGATAAATTCGGGGTCAAAATTTGGTCATTGGCTTGATGTTATTATCGCTCTATTGGGGCTCCTGTCTGGCTACAGCAGAGGGACGCTTCAGGTACCATTTTCCCAGTACTGTGAGTTACAGCTAAGGTCACTCCCATTGATTTGGGGGGGGGGGCAGCTCCCTTCGCCTAAGCATCTGCCTTATCTTGAAAATGCCTCCGACCTTCTACCCTGTCAGTTTCAATTTTCCTTCATTCTCATAGTGATCAGGCATCTCTCCTGTTCCTCAAAAACCTTATCATAAACCCCTATATTTTTATCCCCATCTGATCTCTTACCCAGTTCCTTTCTTCCATCGACTCATTGTGAGAATGTTATTGCATCTTTTAAGTGAGATTCAAGGATCCTCCCTTATGCCTTCCGTTATTTTTAACTTCATGGGGTCAATGGAGTGGAATGTGGGTATCCTGTATTTTATAGATAGTATCACTAACAGGGAGCACATACCATGCATGTCTATTTGGGCCTGGGTTAACATGTTCTGGATGATACATAAGGTTCCATCTATTTGTCTGCAAGATTCATGATATCTTTGTTTGTCGTAGCTGAATACCTTTCCACTGTGTAGATGTACCACGTTTTCTTCTTCTTTTTTTTTTCTTACAGCTTTATTTTTAAAAACAGAGATACATTTCTAAAGGCATTTTGGCATAAAGCTATATGAATATATTTTTGTCAGTACTTTACTTTTTAAGAGGTTTGATGGTATGCATTAAAATTTTACTAGTTATGATAAGCAGAAGGTACATGTAAAACAAAGTGTAACATGGAAATAGTCAAAGTGTTTTTGGTGTATAAAGGTGAACCATAATGATTTTTAAATACCAAAAATTCCGATAAGGCTATCTTCATAGATCTTGAGCTATTAATGATTTAAGGTCAATTAGTACTCCACTCTGAGAAGGTACTATAAACCTTTTTTTAAATGAAGGGCTGAGGCTTTCACTTTTTGGCCTTTCTTTTTTTGAGCTTCATATGATCTGTGAGTTGTTTTTTGAGAATGCAGATCTTTCTGGGTCTAGTATCCAATTATCAGTGATGGCATTTTATGTCTGTTCTTTTGTGACTGGGTTACCTCACTCAGGATGATAATCTCTAGATACATCCATTTTCCTAGAAATTTCATACAACCATTTTTCCTAATATCTGAGTAGTAATCCATTGTGTAAATATACCAAAGTTTTTGTATCCATTTATTTACTGAAGGACATCAGGGTTCTTTCCAGCTTCTGGCTATGATAAATAAGACTGCTATGAACATGATAGAGCATGTATCTTTATTGTATGTTGGAGAAGGTTTGGAGTATATCCCCAGAAGTAGAATTACTGGGTCTTCAGGTAGTGTGCCACATTTTATTTATCTGTTCTTCAGTTAAGGCACATCTAGGTGGTTTTCCCTTTCTGGCTATTACATATAAAGCTGCTATGAACATAATTTAGCAAGTGTCTCTGTGGGTGGTGGAGCATCTTCTGGGTATATGCCCAGGAGCTGGGTAGCTGGGTCTTCAGGTAGAATTTTTCCCAGTACATGAGAAAGTTCGAAATTGATTTCCAAAGTGGTTATACAAGTTTGTACTTCAACCAACAATAAATGAGTATGCCCCTTGCTCCACACTCTCACCAGAATATTCTATCTGTTGAATTGTTGATCGTAGCCATTCAGATGGGTGTAAGATCGAACCTCATAGTTTTTTTGATTTGCCTTTCCCTGATGACTAAGGACTTTGAACTCTTCTTAAAGGACTTCTCAGGCAATTAGAGATCCTCTGTGGATTAACTCCCTGTTTAACTCTGTACCACATTTTTTGGTGGCTTCTTGGGATTGTTAGTGTTCTACTTCTTCAGTGCATTATGAATTTGAGATTGGAGCACTCTGTCCATTGTATGGGTTGGAGAGAAAGCCCATTTCCAATTTTTAGGCCACTGTTATGTACTATTGATAGTGTCCTATACCAAACAGAAAGTTTGAAGTTTCATGAGATCCCATTTATGTATTGTTAATCTTGGAGACAGAACCATTGTTGTTTTGTTCAGGAAAATGTCTTCTGTACAATTTGTATAATCTGTACCTTGAGTTCAAGGATATTCTCTGTATTATCTTCCATGAAATACAGTATATTGGGTTTAATTTCGAGGTCCTTGATCCACTTGGACTTGAGTTGAGTTTTGTGCAGGGTGATAAATATGGTTCTATTTGCATTCTTGTAAGGGTAGACCTCCACATAGGCCAGCACTATTTGTTGAAGGTGTTTTTTTTCTGATTGTGTGGGTGATGCTTTTTTATCAAAAATCAAGTGTCCATAGGTGTCTGAATATGTTTCCAGTTCTTCTATTTGATTCTGTTGATTAACATGTCTGTTTTTGTACAAGTACCTTGCAGTATAAATCAATACTGCACTGTAGTACATCTTGATGTCATGAATGGAATTCCCAGGAAGTGCTTTTATTGTTCAGGATTTCTTTGTTTTTCCCCTGTCCTGGGGGGGGGGTGTTTGTTTGCTTGTTTTTGTTTTTTGTTTTCTTTATTGTTTTGTTTTCTTTTGTTTTTCTATCTGAAGTTGAGTTTTGCTCTTTAAAGTTCTATAAAACTTCTGTTGGAATTTTGGTAGGAATTTCATTGAATCTATAAATTGTTTTTGGTAAGAAGCCCATTTCCATTATGTTAATCTTGCCTATTCATGAGCATGAGAGAGTTTTCCATTTTCTGGTATTTTCAAATTTTTTTCACTGGTGACTTGATATCCTTTTTATACACATCTTTTACTGGCTTGGTTTGAAATAAACCAAGATAGTTTATGTTATTCCTGTCTATTTAAATGGTGTTAATTCCATGATCTCTTACTCACAGGCTCAACTTCTTAATTTCCTTATCATGTTAGCACACTACTTGTGACTTTTCTATATGAAATATTACATATCCTTTGCTGAGCTCAGTGGATTTCTTTCTTATGTAAAGAGACTCTTACTTGCCTTTTATTTTACTTTACTTCTTCAACTAGCATTTATTCTAAGAACTTGCCCTGCTGTGATGAATACAGTTAACATAAATTAGAATGCTTGATTTATATATGATTTTAAAGAAAAGGAATGCATTGCCCTAGATTTGCTTTGAAGTTATCAGTAAGCATATCATGTATGACAATACAGTAGGGTAATTTATGTCAGTTTATAAACAGTTTTGGAAATTTTTCCTGAAATTATTTATTTCAAATTTTTCTCAATCAAACAATGATAAAAGTTTTTTGGGGGCTTGGGGATATGGTCAGTGAAACAAAATATCTCTGTAGTGGAAGGTATCCTGAAGCTCACTCTGTAGACCAGGCAGGCCTTGGACTCATATATCTGCCTACCTTAAAGCAAAGCACCACAACCTGGCCAACAGTACTTCCTTATCTTCAGTTTGTCAGTGTTGTGGCTTGTCTATTAGTTTTTTTTATTCTAAACTAATGTTACATGTTACTAGGAAAAAAATCATTGTATTTTTTTCTTTTGACAAAGTACAAAGTCTATATTTTTTTAATCAACTTAATAGAAGCATCTCTGCAGGAGCTAACATGATTGGAAAAACTAGGCACAGTCATAAAGCAAAGCACAAACAAATCATTCTAAGATACAAATGGTCACTCAGAAAACACGTACTGTGGCTGGAAATCTGATGGACTCAATCTCCCTACTAAACAAAAATACAGAGAGATGTAACATTGTTTTTGAAGTATTGTCCCTGAAGTTTATAATCACAGTTAGGTTCCAATTCTTCTTTCACAAAAAACTTATAGACGCAGTTCACTTCCATTTGTTAAACTATAAACTCACCAATAACTGGACAGTTGATCCTACAACTGTTCAATTCTTTGTTAGCGTACATGTCATTAGAGTTGGCATTAGACTACTAATGCAAAGATGAATGCCTACAGTTAACTCAATCTAAGCAAATGAGAATAAAGAGTCCTGATCAAAAGAACTATGTACACCTTTCAGATGAAACTATAAAGGTCAAAATACATATACCTAATAATACTGGAACTGTATAGTATCAGTATCTGAAAGATTAGTGAGTAATTCACAGTCACAGAAATTATTGTAATATTACTATGTGCTTTTCCTTTTACAGACTAACGTGGCATACATACAGTTCTACCTTACATAAGACTAAGTAGAAAATTAAACATTACTTCATTCACTCAATGTACAGCACTAACTGTGCCACAGGTAACCTGGTCCAAAATAGTCAGTTCTATAGACAGGACACGGAATTAAATGCATGGACATTTTAACAGTTTTAATGAAGACATATACTTGCAGAAGTCTGTTAATTAAACAAATAATAAGAATAATTCATTTGGAAATAATCTTGATCTCAGTACATGGTGGCATACATACCTGGGTCACCAATTAAATGTTTATGGCAAATTTCTATACCAAGATGTATTATTTGTTTTCTTACAACTTTATTTAAAAAAGAGAGGTGCATGTACAGATTTTTAAAAGCATTTTGGCATAACAAGATATGAATATATTTTTGACAGTACTTAATTCTTTTAGAGGTTTGCTAGTATGCATTGAAATCTTACTAGTTACCATAAGTATAAAGTACATGTATAATATAAAGTAATATGGAAACAGTCAGAGTTTTCTTGGAGTGTATAGATTAAACATAATGATATTTGAATACCAAAAATTGCCGCAAGGCTATATCCTTAGCTCTTGGAGTATTAATGATTTAAGGTCCAGGTGTACCACACTATAAGAGGGTGTTATACACTTATATTTTTTCTAAGAAAGAATGAGGCTATCCCTTTTTGGCCTTTGTTTTTCTTGAGTTTCATGTGGCCTGTGAGTTGTTTCTGGGGTGTTCATAGCTTTCTGGGGTTAGTGTCCAATTATCAGTGACTGCATATTATGTCTGTTCTTCAGTGACTGGGTTACCTCACTCAGGATGATATTCTCTAGTTGCATCCATTTTCTTAAGAACTTCATAAAGTCATTTTTTCTAATAGCTGTGTTGTACTCCATTGTGTAAATATACCACGATTTTTGTATCCATTCATCTACTGAAGGACATCTGGCTTCTTTCCAGCTTCTGGCTTTTATAAATAGGGCTGCTATGAACATTGTGGTGCATGTGTCTTTGTTGTATGTTGGAGCATCCCTGGGGTGTATGCCCAGAAGTAAAATAACTGGGCCTTCAGGTAGTACTATGTCCAATTTTCTGAGGAAAGGCCAGACTGACTTCCAGAGTGGTTGTATCAGTTTACAACCACATCATCAGTGGAGGAGTGTTCCTCTTTCTCCACATCCTCACCAGCAACTGCTTTCATCTGAGGTTTCATCTTAGCCATTCGGACTGGTGTGAGGTATAATCTCAGGGTTGTTTTGATTTGCATTTTCCTGATGACTAGAGACATCGAGCACTTCCTTAGATGCTTCTCAGCCATTCGATATTTCTCAATTGAGAATTTTTTGTTTAGTTCTGTACCCCATTTTTAATAGAATTGTTTGATTCTCTGGCATCGAAATTCTGGAGTTTTTTGTATATATCGGATATTATACCAATATCAGATGTGGGATTGACTGCCATTTTGTTTTCCAAGATGTATTCTTAACATTTACAAACACAAGATTTTTTAAACCCCCAAAATTGGGGGCATAACTTCACATTTCTTTTGTTCTGGCTACCAATTGTGTCCTACTATTCACCTTTCTTTCTTTCTTTCTTTCTTTCTTTTTGTTTCCCTCTATGGGTTAGAGCAGGCACACGGGATGATTTTCATAACCTTTTAGTGGAGTAAAGAAAATTAACCCTCTTAAGGTTATTTCTATACATTTGGCATGTAACCATATGAACAAACATGTAAGCAGTCTTTTATTAGAAGTCAATCAGAGAAACCATTGCATATGTGCATGAAGAAAGTGAAGTGTTTATACTCTATGTTAGCATCAGCTCTTTCTGGTGAGAAATTGAAAATAGGGTCAGAATAAGTCCCACTACCTCATTCAGACAATAGAAGCGGGGTGAGAGGTATGAAAGACTTGGTGCATTTCACACTGAACATGATGCCTGGTTTGATACGAAAGAATAGAAGGGAGGTTAAACAAGGCTGTTGACAGGGAACTCTCTCTACTCTTCAGTAAAATATGCCTTGATACTTTATCTGTCATATATGAAATTTGTCATTGATATAACCTAAATGTACAGCACTTGAAGTGTGACAAAGTACTATTTGGTATGTCATCACCTTCTTCCATATTTCTTCTAGTGGCTTTTAACTTGTCACAGTGGTCCTTTATTGGCCTCTGTAGAGGGTTCATTCTGATCATACATTTCTTACTTAGCAATTTTCCCCATCCCTATAACACAGGTATCTGTACACAAGTGTGAGGAGTCAGGACAGACAGGCACAGGATCACAGCAACTATGGCCTCATCAGTCCTGGAGATGATAAAGGAAGAGGTGACCTGTCCTATATGTTTGGAGCTCATGAAAGAGCCTGTGAGTGCTGATTGCAACCACAGCTTCTGCCAAGCCTGCATCACACTGAACTATGAGTCCAACAGAAACACAGAAGGAGAGGGAAACTGCCCTGTGTGCCGAATTCATTACCAATTTGGGAACCTGAGACCTAATAGACATGTGGCCAATATAGTAGAGAGGATGAAGGGATTCAAGTCCATCCCAGAGGAAGAGAAGGTGATTATCTGTGCACAACATGGAGAGAAACTCCAGCTCTTCTGTAAGAAGGACATGATGGCCATCTGCTGGCTTTGTGAGAGATCTCAACAGCACCGTGGTCACCAAACAGCTCTCATTGAAGAGGTCGACCATGAATACAAGGTAAGGAGAAGGAAGATACAGGAAACAGTGCAGAAAACAGTAACATATGGAAAACCTCCACTTTAATGACAGGGTTACCTGAGCAATATAGACTTGGAACTTGATGTGGCATACTACACTTTTATACAATGTGATTCCTAAAAAGACATGGTGATTTATTCCACTTAAACCTGAGAGAATCTACCTAGACTACAATTACTAATACAAAACAACTCCATATTTTTGAACTGCTTATTTAAATTGAATTAATGTAAAAAATCTAAACTAGAAGATCATCTCCTCTTTTATTCTGGGTTTATACCTTTTCAATGTTAATGTCAGATTCATTCAAGGGACTTAACATGCCATCTAGTGACTTTCAACAGAGGGGTTTAATAAATACTTGACACCCAGCAGTGAAGAGAATGGGCATGTGGCAGCTGACACATCGCTGAGGAGAGGAAGCTTTACATAAGGAGAAACAGCAGCAAGTTCTGTGCTTGATCTTCGTTCTCTGTTGCTACTTAATTAGACCAAATATAAACTCACAGTTACTGCGGATGTATGCACAGGTGCATGAATCCAGAAGGAGGTGCAGGTAGGAAGTAACTTGGAGCTGTGAGGAAAGAAAAAACTTTAATCAGAGTGCATTGTATGGGGCAGGAGAGATGAATCAACCCTTCAGAGCAGGAGCTGTTCTTGCAGAGGTCCTGACTTTAATTCTGAACAAGCACAGGGTGTCTCACAACCATCTCCATAGGACTTGATGCTTTTTCTGTTATGCAGGCTTACATGCAAAGAGATTATTCACATACTTGAATAAATAAAACATGCTTTAAAAGATACCTTGAAACAAAAGTTGTATTAGAAGTTTATTTTCAGTGAAAAAAAGAATCTTAACCACATATAATGCATTTACAAGTGGGAAGAGAAGAAGAAAGAATGTTCATGTGGACAGTGTAGAGCGGAACTTGATCCTAGAACTCTGTCAGCTGATGCTCTTTGATCTCTGACTTTCGTGTCTATACTTGTCTGCACAGTAACTGCATGCAAGCCAGGGCTACAAAACTTGATCCAGGTTTAAAAATGCAGGTCAAATATAACAATGTAGGTTATGTGATATATGTATATAGTTATGATCAAAAAACTAACAAAAGTGTGCTGGTTCTCTAATGGTAGAGGTAAAATAATACACTTCTATTATGTAGAATGACTGAATTAGAGAGATTTCTTTGTCTGTGTGTATGTTGGTGTTGGTGGTACATAGAAAATACAAAAAAAAAAAAAAAAAAAAAAAAAAAACCCCTAATAAACTCTTAAGCTGTGCTTATTTTTTGTACATAAATGTTGACACAAGATTTTAAAAAGAGAATAGTCTTAGGCTTCCTGTCTTTCCAGAAGAGTTCTTGGCTTTTGTTTAGGAAGAGTAATTCGACTAATCACACAATGTGACTCTGCTACAATTCCTTTCTCACAGGAGAAGCTGCAGGAAGCTCTGCAGAATCTGAAGAAAAAGGAGAAAATATGTGATGAATGGCAGGATGCTCTTCAACAGCAGAGAACTGACTTGGAGGCAAGTGGGGCCTTTACTAAAGGAGTCAGCCTGATGCTCTGGAGGGACCTGGGCAACAAGCTCCTGGGATCTTTAACTCCTGGGAATTGATGAGGCCAAGAGGCCTTAATTTCTCCTACCTAGTGCTCCTCCAAAGCTGGAGATGCAGAGTCAGTGTATCACATCTGAGCTGGGCTCTGAGTAGCTGACACCATGGAGGTTGTGGTCAGAATGGCCACTGGGTGCTACTCCTCTGTGGCTTCTTGAACTCCAATTGATAGAAAATGTACTTGCAGATAGGACCCAGTTTTATTCTCAATGTTTAGTTTCTCTTAAAGGTTCATACTTGAAAAGAGGAGTATTATAGGCAGGACAAGTAGCTTAAACAACGATTTATAAACTGAACCACATCTAGTCATTCCATGATTACTCAGGTTGCTTTGGTTAAGGTGTCCTAAGGTTATTTTTTAGGATGTACTGCATAGATAGTGAGAGGAAACTCATGCTTCCCTAAGAATCCCTTCCCTTTCCCAAGCTCAATTCTCTGTGAAGCGCCCCACCCAGAGGAGTTTTTCTCTATCTCCTGGTCCCATGAACAGACGAAATTCTTCTCTTTTCTTACCTTTGAAGAACCAAATACAGAGCAATGTAGAAAATGTTCAGATGGAGTTTAAAGGACTGAGAGAGTTTCTGGACTCCAAGGAGAATGAAGAGCTGCAGGAGCTGAAGAAAGAGAAGGACGATATTATGAAAATCCTGAAAGAGTCTGAAAATGAGCTAGAAGAGCAAAGGGAGTTGCTGAGAGCCCTCATCTCAAATGTGGAACATCAGTTGGAACTCTCAACGATGGAAATGCTTCAGGTAACACTGCAGGAGAACCCAAGTTCTGAGAGTCAGGAGACATGGAAGCCATGGTCCTCCCTCTATTCTGCTGTGATCCTCCTGGTGAGGAGAGTGAGCTCTTCCTGTCGTCCTTTTTGAATCAGGTTCAGGATCTGGGGAATCGTTGCCTGCCTGAATTTCAGGAGGAAATGGTAGTTATGGTATTAATGGGATGGAGTGCCAAAGCTGAAACTTTGTGAGAAAAACACTTGTATCATTTGTAGATTTATTTTGTTGTATAGGAATCAAGCACAAACAACAAGAATGCAGGTCTCTGAAAGGGACAGTTTATTAAGCATTCACCAAGAACTAATCAATCAGATCCATAATCCAGACTCTGGAGCTCCTTGTGACCATGAGTATGAATCCTACAAGGCTCTTAAGCCTTAAATCCACAAATATCTTGAAAAATTATTTCACTAATTAAGATTTGGGGTTTGGGGACAGCCTTAGGCACATGTCTTTGTTGTACATTTATTATGGTCTCCTTTGTTTGTTGGGTGATCAGTTGTGTCAGGAGACTTGCCTTCTTTACCATTCATTTCTTTACTTTCTAACCAGAAGATCAGTTACCTTTGTACATTTTTCTCTCTGACAATCAGAAGTCAATTACCAGGAAGTTATTAGGAACTTAAAACTTAACTTAACCCCCATTGAAATGGAAACTTTATTGGAAATGGCTTTTTGTATTGGTGCAGGAGGCCTTCTTATATTGGGGTTCATTCCAGGAACAGCTTGTAATGACAAATCATAAAACTCCTACACACACAGGAAAGGAGGAAAGGGAAATTCAGTTGGGCAGTTTATTCTGGTCCAAGCTTATTGTGACTAAATAGACAAAGCAGTTCTAACTGACCTCTATTGTGATTGCTTCTCAAAAACACCAAATCACAAAACATAACATAATATATAGTCAACGTGGATAGGAAAATTTCCTTACAATGTTAATAACCACATAAAATGACTGGCTAGACAGGCAGCAGTTTCCTAGGTCTTAACACTTTTGTATTTCTAAGCATGTGTAAAGCACATTTTCTACTGTCAGGTTGGTGACTTCATCAGAATTTGAAAATAGTAGGGATTATTTCTTCTGAAGAATTGAAACTTTGACTCCCATAACCTCGGTTTCCAATGGAAGTAGATCCTGTGATGCTGGTCAAGCCTCTGTCTGCCAGTGGCTGATGTGAAAGCTGGTTTCATTATCTACAGAGGCATGAGGTCTGCAGTGTATATGATCTCTATCACATTTTTAAATCATTTACACCAAAGTTATATTCTGGTTGTGACTACCACTGTGTGAATTTTGTTTTTTCATTGGTTTTTTTAATCTTGTAGACCCTGAAAAATTTAGAAATTTTTCATACTCCTTTGGTTTCTTTCTTTCCATTTTGTTAAATTTAAGTACAACAGAAGATATTTATATATTTATATTAGATTGTGTTTTCCTTCTCCCACTGTGAGATCTGAAAGAAATTCCCCCCCAAATTTTTTTTTGAATCGTATTTTCAACATTTTGATAGTCAAATTGAGAGACACACATATCTCTTTAGCTCAACTTCTTTCTTCTCGGTCAGTTGCAGCAAGAGAATAAAAAATATTGTCAGGGATGAGCAGTTTGAGTTTGGAGAGATCTGCTTAACTGGTTTTCTGTTCAGACATTCTAAGCCTCTGGTTTCATTGGAATCCTCAGTATTAATACATTAATTCACGTTTAAATGATTAAATAACTAGAATTTTGCTTCTCGTCTGGGTGAGTTTCCAATAAGGTGAACAGATACCTAACCTGTAGCATGAGAAAGGTCAAGTGTTTATATGTTTAACTTTATGCACATAAAAACCTACAGAAGCTGTCAAACTGTAGGTCAAATAAAGACTTATGAACTTTTAAACTGTATTTGTATCATACCTGCGGAAACTATCGGTGACTTATTTGATGCTCTTTTGACATTTTCTCTTTGGCCAGTAAAAGTATGAACAGAATTCACAAGAATCTGAAGAACATGCTATTAACTTTGTTTTGTCCTTCTCCCTAGAATGTGAATCACGTCCTGACAAGGTATGTCTGGATGATAGGGAAGGATTGCCCTATAGCACAGTGAGAATAAATTGAAATTCAAAAGAATAAATATCTCTGAGGTTTAGAAAAATTTATGTATAATGCTATTCTGAAAATCTAGTAAGAAGAAAAAGTGGGGAGAAAGCACGGTTTGAGTACTTTGTAACTCTTCTCAATAGTTATTTAGAAGAGATTAGGATCTCTTTTAGGGGACTGGGTTATGTAGAGCTACTTCGAAAAGGCAGTGCTGTAATGAAGCAAATGGACCTCCAGGAGTTTTTGGACTCCTAGTGGATAAAACAATCTGACCATGTTGTGTGCTTGTATCTCGCTCTGGATCTTCTGGTAAAACATGCAGATAGGTGATGAATGTACTGTGTATCTGTAATGCTCACAACGTTGTACAGTGGGAAAAGATCCTGAGTATTCTGTGTATTTCTCCTGGGGATGGAGGAGATCCAGATTTCCTCTGCTGTTGCACTTAGATTATTAGAAAAGATGCTTGACTCTGTGGGCACCATATCTTGGCAGTGAAACAACAGCTCCAGGTGAACCACATGTGTCTCAGGTGTGTGAAAATCTTCTCCCTTATATGTAAAGTATCACATCCCAGCTGTCAGCATTAGGTTCCATCTAAACAAATGAAGCTACTGTCAGCCTAAATGTGGCTTTTCTGTCTCCTCTTCCAAATGTTGTCATTTTTATAAGAGAACTTGAAGGAACAGTTGCTGACTGAGTGTTCTCATTGACAAGAGTGTCTGAAGGCTTTCCTCAGATGGCTTTCCATCACTGTGACTGCTACACTAGATTTGTGAAATGCTAATTTTTCCCTTATTTTCTTCTTTCTTCCTGTCCTTCTTTCATCCATCCTCCTTCCTTCCCATCTTCCTTCCTTTTTTTGTTCCTTCGTTCCTTCCTTTCATTTCTTTCTCTTGTCCATGTTTCTAATGACTGATTTATGGGTTTTTTTTTCTTTTTTTACACTCAGAGCTCCTCTATGCAGATATGGATGTTCTAGAACTCACTGTATAGAAGAGGTTGCTTTTGAAACAAGAGATTTCCTGCTTCTGCCTTCAAAGTATATGTGACAGCATTCACAGACCAGACATAAGTTTTCTGCTACTTCAGTTTGACTTTTTAAAAATTCACTAATTCACATTTAAAAGCATTCTGGGAGAGGAGGGGGGAAGGTGGAAGAAGCACGTGGTGTGAGTGTGACATCAAAGCTCTATGCTTCTGGGAATAGGACGCAGCATCACACCGTAAGTAAGTGGGCAAGGTATGAGTATGTCCCACAGGTTGATAGTCTACCTTCTCTCATTCTTCACAGAATTCTCAGGAGAGGTAAGGACCATCTATGGTTAGGATGACAGGGAGTCAGTGATGATCATAAGTCAAAATTTGAGATGTGGAAGTCAATTTTTTATTCCTAGGAGCCAGACCTTGAAACTGAAACAGCCCCAAAGGGTCCCCCCAAAAAGAAGAAGAGTGTTCCAAGCTCCAAATTTGAAAGGCATGCTGCAAGCTTATCAAGGTGAGGGCAGCTAAAATCTGTGATTCATTCTTAAATCTTGGTGTAGTTGAGCTGCATGTGGAAGAGAGGAAGAATTCTGAATGTTGTTAGAGAGACTGAGAAGAGCAGATAGTGTGTCTCTGTGATGTCATTGTATATGAGAGGAAATCATAATTTATCATGACCCATATCACAATATTCATACCTTCCCATCATACAGAAAAGTGATGGGTTTTAATATGTTAATTCCATAACTATACTTACTTCCGTGTACTTTCTACATTTCAGGGCTCATGGATGTTCAGCAATACTGGGGTAAGGACAAACCACAGCACCATGAATTATTCTCTTTCATTGTTTTCCAGAGATTATTTCTCCATTAAGTCTCAAGTTTCATGATGTTACTGTCACTATGCACAGTAATCTGCTTCTCTTTGACTTTAAACAGGATTCCTCGTGTTTTCTTTCTTGTTTTTTCTTATACTTCTGCTGCTTAAGTTACAATAAGGCTATGCCTTGTATTTAATCTGACTCATAATATATATGTCTCATTTTTCTGCAGTTCATATGACTCTACATGCAAAAAAAATTGCAGTGATTGACATTAAAAATGAAGTACAAATACAACATAAAAATGTCTATTCCGGGAAACTTAAACTTTCTGAGACTTATAAGTGTGGTGTCCTGGGATATCCATCTATTTCTTCAGGGAAGCATTACTGGGAAGTAGACCTATCTAGAAGCTTTGGCTGGCTCCTTGGATTAAATGATGGAAGGTGTGCTCCACCCCAATTTCTTTCAGTGGATGAAATACTTATAAATACGAAACATAATACTAATGTTTGTCAACATGGAATATTTCAGCCTAATAATGGCTACTGGGTTATAGGGAGGTATAATGAGTCTGTATACAAAGCCTTTGATGAGTGCTCTATCACCCAAAATTCCAGTGTCTTGGCCCTCTCTTTGACTTGTTCTCCCAAGCGTGTGGGTGTTTTCCTGGACAAGGAAGCTGGCACTCTCTCATTTTATGACGTTTCTAACTGTGGAGCTCTCATCTATAGGTTCTATTACCCTTACTTTCCTCAAAAAGTATATCCATATTTTAATCCTATGAAATGTTCAGAGCCAATAACAGTATGTGGGCCACCCTTGTAAACCCTTACCTCTCTCTCCTGTGCAGTGCCTCCTTCTCTGTAATATTTCATGTGCCCGAGATCCCCGGCATCATTTCAAAGTTTTCCCTACAGGGGTCCTTTATTATCTAAACCTTCACTTCGAACTACAAACTGCTGAGGATTTATATCCTTGATCCAGTTGCTTCTCTGCTCACAAGATGATTACTCTCATTTGTCGTTATCTATATTATCAGAGAAAACGGTTGTTTCCTCACTAAGTGAAAACAGGATCTTTGCTAACACCATCTCAGTAGGAACACAGTTAAAAAATAACTCATGGTAAACAATGGCTTAGGGAACTTGAGAGAGACCCCACCCAAAAAACAAGGTAGAGGGCCTTTTACCTCAAGTACATTTTGTTCCCTGGATTGCTATGACTGTGATTTTGTGACTCCTAAAATAATAACATATGCATTTAATTTGTAAGAAAAGTTTACTCTTGTTGGGTGTCAGAACATAGCTATAGACCCCATTCTTGTGAAAGGATGTACTGACTGCTACCCTCAAGGTACACAATTCTGAATATGAGCCTGTGCACTGATTTCATGCTTCGCAATGTGTAATCTATTATATAGTGCCAGACAATTGTGTTTATATGGTCTGTTCTGAGACACTTGTAGGAAAGAATTGATCTGTTAATTTTTAGTACGTAGTTACTGGTATTTATTTGCATGTTTTTCTGATTTTGTTATCTAATATCAAATAACCGTTCTTGTGTACATTCCTGTATAAAAGAACACTGAAACTGAAGTAACTTGTCTACAGCATTAGGCTGTAGTTCCTCGCCACCTGCATTCTTGTTTTTTCTCTCTTACAACTTTAGTTTTTAAAAAGTGGTGTACATATACAGATTTTTAAAGGCATTTCTGCATAACAATTTATGAATACATTTGTCAGTACTTGATTCTTTTAGAGGTTTAATACCATGCATTGAAATCCCACTAGTTACCATAAGCATAAAGTACATGTAGAAAAGAACATAACATGGAAACAGATTTCTTGTTGAGTATAGATTAAACATAATGGTCTTTGATTACCAAAGAATGCCACATATAAGGTTATATATTTGGCTCTTGAATAATTAATGATTTAAGGTCCCAGTGTACCACATTCTGATAGTGTGCTATACATTTGTTATTTCCTAATAAAGAACTGAGGCTTTCATGTTTTGGTCTTTGTTGTTTCTGGGGTGTTCAGAGATTTCTGGGGTTAGTATCCAATTATCAGTGACTGCATATTATGTCTGTTCTTTTGTGACTGGGTTACCTCACTCAAGATGATATTCTCTTGATGCATGCATTTTCCTAGGATTTCATAAAGTCATTGTATCTGACAGCTCAGTAGTACTCCATTGTGTAGATATACCACAGTTTTTGTATTCATTCATCTACTGAAGGACATCACTACCTGCATTCTTTAAAGTTGTCAAACCCCATGTCTTAGAAACAGAACTACTTCGGTCCACAAGGGTAGACACAACATCCTTTTTGTGAAACAGAAGATAGAAGCCAGGGCGTTGTATAGGATTCTGAATTGTTCTAGCACTGAGTTGATTTGGCTCTGTCAGATCTGTTTTTTTTTTTTTTTTAATTTGGACAACTTTATTTTAAAAAACATAGATAAATGTACAGATTTTAAGCATTTTTTATAAAAGTATACAAATACATTTTTGTCAGTGCTTGGCTTTTAAAGGATTGATAGTGTGCATTAAGATCTTACTAGTTATGTAAGTAATAGAGCACATGTAAAACAAGATGTAAACTGGGATTTGCCAAATTTTTCTTGGTGTGTAAAGTTTAAGTATAATTATTTTTCAATTTCTTTTTTTTCTTTTCTTCAACTTCATATACACTATGAGTTATTTCTGGGGTGTTCAGAGATTTATGGGGTTTGTATCTAATTATCAGTGTCTGTCAGATCTTCAAAACATCATTTTTTTCTGTCACAAACAAAAAATAGATGAAATAAAGTTCTTTTCAAGCTTGTCTGGCAGTTTAAAAAATTATATATAGGAGTCTCTCCCTAAAAGATAGTCCATAGCATTAAGTGATTTAACCACAGTTCTTGAGTTTCATCAAGAGTTAAGGAAACCTTTCAAATAATACCCACTAAAAACATGTGTTTAGAGGATCCAGGTTCTAATCCTGCCTTGCCATATAGCAGTGTAACCCTGAATAACATCCTCTAAAGGGTATGTTGGACTGTTTTTTTTTGTTTGTTTGTTTGTTTGCTTGTTTGTTTAATTTTTTTTTCTGTTTTTCTGTTCTAGTATAAATAATGAACCTATATTACAGATCATTGTAGATAAATAAACTTGAAAACATTAGAAGGCTCTGAGAACGAAAGCCCTTTTTCTATGAGTGATGAACTGAGATCATTTAGTCAGACCCTCATGGCTGAAGGAGGCAGACAGTTCCAAAAATTTCTTCTCACTCCACCAATGCTACAGTTCACAGAGGATGAAGACATACAAAGAAGAAAGAGGATTATGTAATGTTTGCCAAGAAAAAAAGCTCAATACTTATAGCGCATCCACTGCACAGTAGGTGGCGGTTGTGCTAATTATTGAGTAGATGTCTGGTACTGATGTTCTTGTCACAGTGTGTGACTGGTGTAACTAAGGTGAAACTCTTCTTATGTCTTGATGTTAGGTCCTGGGAACTGCCACAAGATTACTCTAATATGTTCTAGATATAAATGAGTTCTTTTGTTACACACTCATTTTGGAAAGCATACTTGTTTAGCTATATTCTTGATCAAGTAAGTTAAATTCTATGATTTTCCACTTTGCAGTGAATGATAACGATGCCATTGATAGCCATATCTTCTGTTCTATTGTGAAATATGAAAAACAGAATGTTTCTACAAACACATTTTGCTTCTAAACTAACATTTGACTTACAAAGAAATGTTGCCATGATAGTTTTGATACAATCTGAGCACTCAGGAGACAGAGACAGGAAGATTTCAGTGCTTCTGAAACCAGGCTCAGTTACAGAACGCGACTTTGCTTTGCCTTTATGCTGAGGTATACAATACATAGGAACAGACCAAAACTCACAATTTTAAAGAAGAATGTGCTGGGATTTAGATAAGCAAGGAGGTTCAAGAGGACACTGTGAGGTTTTACTGGAAAATAGAGTTTTCTTAAAAAACAGCGACAGAAAAGAAAAAAAGCGACAGAAGAGAAATGATGGGTTGTGGTTCCCAGAAAAGTTTAGGCCCCAGCACCAGAGAAGACTAAACAAAGGGATCTCTGCAGAGAATGCATGCAGACAAGAAACTTCTTCTACCCGTTAGCATGGGAGTGAATTCTCAGCAGGAGCCTACACCAAGGCTGTCTTATGTCCAGGACAGACTCAGAGCATCCAGGTGGCACAGGACATCTCATGGAACCTCACTTAGGTTAGTTGGCTCCAGCAAGGCAGCTGCTAAGGACTCTGTTCCCTTAGAGAAGCTGTCACTGAGAGGAGTAGAGGGAGCACTTACAGGGCAGCAAGTACAATCCACATTCTAGCATCACATGCTGGCAGAGTATGCAGAAACTCATTCAAAACTGTCACCTTGCTTCAGTCATCAGAAAAATGCAAATAAATGACCCTGAGATTCCACCTCACTCCAATCATCATGGCTAAGTTCACAATGCAGGTTATAGCAGATGCTGGCAGGGAAGTGGAGAAAGAGCACTTCTCTATTGGTAGTGGGACTATAGATTTAGTAAACCACTTTGGAAATCAATCTTGTGTTTCCTTAGTAAATTAGAAATAGTTCTACCTGAAAATCAAGCTATACCACTTCTTGGCATATTCCCAAATGATGCTCAGACATATGTCAAAGCATTTGCCCCACTATTTTTATAACATCCTTATATTTAATTGCCAGAAGCTAGAAACCACCCAGATATCCCTCAACAGAGGAATGGATACAGAAAGTGTGGTACATTTGCACAATAGAAGATTACTCAGCCATTAAAAACAATGACTTCATGAAAATCACAAGCAAATGGATGGGCATAGAAAATACCATCCTGAGTGAGGTAACCAAGACACAAAAGAACACAGATTGCATGTTCTACCTGATAAGTGGATATTCAATCCAAACCTCAGAATACCCAGGATCCAACCCACAAACCATTTGGAGCATAAAAAGGAAGACCAATGTATAGATGCTTCAATCCTACATAGAACAGGGAACAAAATAAATGCAGAGAGTAGAATGATGAAGAAACCTGTGTAGGAGAGAAATCAGGTAGGGAACAGGGCAGGCAGGATAACTTTTGTAAAGAAAGGAGACAAGATCACATTATCAGAAATTGAGTAGAAATAAGGAGCAGTGGGGGATGGAAATCTGGAAGTAGCCACTAGAACGTCCCAGATACAAATGTAGGCAGAGGTTCCCAGGACCTATCTGTTTACCGAACAAAGTAGAAATAGAACCTGTAGATACCAACTTCAATAGGTAGGCAGGGCCCCAAGTTGAGGAATGGGGCCACCCACCCACCTCAAACTTTTCAACCAGAAATGTCCTAAGGAAAGACAGGGACAAAATAACTGCTCCAGAGCCTGAGGAAAGACCATTGAAAGAATGCCACACCCAGGGCTCTATCCCAATCAGGTACCAAACCCTCACACTATTTCTGATGGCAAGAAGTGCTTGCTGTCAGGAGCCTGGTATGGTTTTGCCATGAGAGTTCCTACCAGCACCTGACCAATAGAGATGCAGAGAGTCACAGCCTACCATTGGACTGAGCCTGGGGTTCATAATGGAAGATGTAGAAGAAAGACAGAAGGAGCTGAAGGGAATGAAGTCCCCAAAAATACTCAGAGCTCTCAGGGACTAAACCACCAACCTTCAACTGCATATGTAGTAGAAGATGGCCTACTCAATGGGAGGGGATGTTCTTGGTCCTTTGGAACAGCTATGCTTAGTGGAAGGGTATGCTTCAGAGTGAGTGGGTGGAGGAGCACCTTCATAACAGCAATATGGAGAGTGGACAGATGGGATGGGATGGAACTTTGTGGAGGGATCACTGGAAGCAGGATATCATTTGAAAGGTAAACAAATAAAATTATTAATTTAAACATGTGGTGTTTTTGCTACTTACTAGACTGCTTTCCACTATTTCCTTCCAATCATGCCTTAACTGTCCACATATGTCCCAGTTTCGAGAAGGGTTCCAAGAAGGCTGTTACCAAGGCCCAAAAGAAAGACAGCAAGAAGCACAAATGAGCACAGCCACCATGAGAGCTACTCCATCTGTGTGTACAAAGTGCAGAAGCAGGTGCCCGGACACTGGAATCTCATCCAAGGCCATGGGCATCATGAACTCGTTTGTCAATGACATCTTCAAGCACATTGCAAACGAGCTTCTTGCCTGGCAAATTACAACAAGCGGTCTGCAATCACAGCCCTGGAGATCCACATGGCTGTGCACTTCTACTGCCCAGAGAACTGGCCTAGCATGCCATGGCAGAGGGTTTCAAGGCTGTCCCAAAGCACACCAGTGCCAAGTAGAAGCCCCCGTGGATGAGGTCCTCCCTGACTCTCTTGTTCTTCAAGGCTGTTGCAGTTACCCCCTCAAATCAGCAGAGAGCTTTGATTTACAGTTTGTTTTATGTTTTGTTTTGCATAGTTTCTAGTTCCTATTCCAATGTTACTTTAAGTGTCTTGGGAAAGGTCCACTTCAGAAGTTTTAAGGCTTTATGGTTTTGAGTTTCCATGTGTGTAACTGGCTTGCAGTTAGCTGCACTGTACTTAGTTTCTTGGAGTTTCTTTTAGATTAGGATAATGGATGTGTGTCTCTGGGCCTGTCTTACATGTTCTACAGTATTGTACAGGTGCCTTTTATTTGTCCATCTAAAGTGAGGTGGTATCAGTCTGTGTCAACAAATGCTTGGAACCAGTCATCTACAACTGAAACCACTCTGCCCCTTTACTTGGCATATCCTGGACACCAGAGGTTGCAGTTACCCAGGGAGGTGTCCCTCTAACTTACTGATTTACAAACATGAACTTTGCTGTGGATTTGGTAGGAGTATCTTGTGGTTCTTTATCAAGCTTTAGAATCCCTGTTCATGGCTTGCTGTGTTTGTTTCTTTGTTTGTTTATTCCTTTGTTTGTTTGTTTTTTCTGATTTTGTTTTCCATTTAAAACTTTGCATTAACCACTACAGTGCCAGGTTACTGCAAATATACTGCTCTTTTTCTCTCTGGATCTATTGTAGGACCCCCTGTCGGGGATCCCCATTCAAGTCTCAGGACAGGGGGTCACCCAATGAAACTCGAGAGACCTTCTTGTTGCAAAAGCAGGAGGTAGTTTAATGGTGGAGCTCTGGGCCGATAGGTTTCTCACATAGGAGACAGAGGAATTGACCCTGAGACTGGAAAGCTAGGTGTTTTTATAGGAAGAGGGTTGGGGGCTGGGAAGAATTAGCCAGAGTACAAGGTTCACCCAACACCCACAGCTTAAGTGCAGTCAGGAAGTCAGGAGACTGGTGGAGCAGATACTTATCTAAGTCAGAAAGACATGTGATTAACATATGACTTAAATAGACTCAGGAGTGGCTCATTTGACAACTAACTCAGTTGTAAAAGAGAGCCTGGACAAGCTTCTGCATTCCTATTGTATCTTTATGGTCAGTTAACCTAGCCTCAGGAATATTTTAACAATGGGCTTAGCTGCACATGCCAGGTCTTGTTTTACAACATTCTCAGTCCTAGGCTTTAAGCTTACAAACTACCCCTTTTCCCCCAACTTACAAGAGTTTTCAGACCTTGAGTTTAATTTCCTTTCACTGTGAAGCGATCTTTTCAATACACACACTCAAGAATTAGATTTTTCTTTTATTCCTGTTCTGTCTCCATGAGATGTCTGAAGTTTCTATTGCTTTCCTGCTTAGCCTGTTGCTGGTCAGGCTGGCCTGAAGTTCTTTGTACCTCCAGAGCCCACCAATGTCTTACCACAGCAGATACTACTTTTAAAAATTACTCATAGAATTAATTTTTATAACATTGCTTTTTAAATTACTTATTACAGTAATTTTTATATCAATACAGGGCAGCTGGGTCCTTGTCCATTTGATGTATATGAAGACACTATGGAACAGAAATGTTTTGAGGATTCTTTTTTAAAAATTTATCTATAGTAACAGTTATTATGGTGGCTGTTCTGAATTGTCAACCCAAGCAGCTGGATACACCTGTGAGGGATTTTTTAAATTTCATTAGAAATTCATTTGATATGAGAAGAACCACTTTTATCTGGGTCTTTTCAGGGGTAAAGATCCATCTTTCATCGGGGCTACACCTCCTGGTAGCTTCTATTAAGGACAGGGAAGAAAAAGCTTGTTCTTTGCCTGCTTGCTCGAGATGGCAATCTTTTCCTTAACTGACATTAGAGCCCAAGTCTTCGGGGATTCTGACATACACTGTAGACCAGCTGAGACATCCCGCCCTGTGGACTGAACAACTACTGGATTATTGGAACTTCCGTCAATAAAGTGCAGTTGTTGGACAAGCTGGATGCCAGTCCAGGCTCTTTAAGAAAGAATATGGAGCAAACATTGAGGTTAATAGAAGCTAAATGGGTTGGTCCATCACAAAGGTTGGTTTCCTTTGTGAATTGTAGCATAGTGAGGTTTTTGTTTGACATCTTGATTTGTTGGGGAAGTGTTGCTGCTGGTCTGAGCACTTTCTCAGTTCTGCTTAATGGTAAAGGCTTCTGGAGCTGATTTTAGGAGCTTTGTGAATCCAAGAAAGAATTCTACACATTGTCATGAATTGAATAAATCCTATTTACTATGTGTGCATTTTCAAATGTGTACACATTGTTATTATCATTAATAAAGTTACCAATCATTTTCAAAAAAAGAATGAGAATATCTAGAGTATAAATTCACAGATGATTTTACTTTTACCAAAATATAAATCTTTGTATCTATTTATTAAAAAGTAAGAACTTATTTCATCAGTCTCCAGGCTCCACAGAAAGAAGAACACTAGCTGTTCAAGACTTTATAAACATATGTAGTTTAGACTAAGGGTATAGCTGCTGATGAAGCACTAACCCAGCAACCACAGGGTCCAGGTTTCAATCCCTGAAGACAAAGACCAAACTAAACAACAGCCAAAGGACCTGATCCCAGCACTGGGGAGGCTGAGGGAGATAGATCTCAGTTAGAGCCAGGCTGGGTTACACTTTGAGAGCATTCCTCGAAGGAAGAAGAGGAGATGTAAAAAGAAAGAACAACAAATATGTGAAGTAAACTCAGTCTAAGGGTCATATCAGCTGTCACTCATCTCGCCGTATTTCAGTAGATCTGAGAATGTAGGGAAATAATGAGAGACACACAGGAGTGGGGATGAGACAGGGGATGAGACAGGCTTCTCCATTGTTCCCACACACAACCAGCTTTCTTTATTACATTATTTCTTTCTCCCTTTCTTTTCTCTTTGAAAAGTTTCTGACCACTACCACCATTCTCTCTCTGCCTCAGGTTTGTGTCAAGTTTGTGTCTCACCTTGTGACTTCTCACTTCCTCCTCCAGCACCATGTCCCCTGCCAGCTGCCATGTTCCTCACTGTTGTGGTCATGAATTCTGACCCAGTGGAGCTGAGAGCCCCAAAGCAAATACTCCCCTTATAACTTGTCCCAGTCATGGTTTTTATCACAGTACAAGAATAACTAAGGCACACTGCACATGTGTGTCAACACACCTGGTTTTCTACAGTGGTGCAGCCCCAGAGGCTCCTGAATGCAAGGCAAACACTGTGGTGACTGCAAACAATTATCAACTCTACAGATTTCACCTACTAGTTCAAGGATTTCGGAATGGATCACCAGAGGTCTTTAATACAAGTCCTAAATCAAATGAACCCTCCTGAGACATTCTCTTGAGTGACTCCTAGAAGCAGAAAAGTGACTCGGTGGATTACATCAGCACTGTGAAAGGACTAGGCATGTTCAGCCACAGAATCCATAGCTGGAGGAGAGCATGGGGCAGCTGGAGAGCCCTCTGCAGCTCACTACTGTCTGCTGTGAGTGTAGTGAGGTGATTCTGCCTGGCTGTGCACATGACTCCTCCCCATCCTGTCCCTGTGGGTGGGAAATCCTGCTTCTGTGGCATCTGCCCTGAACTGCAATTTCCTTCCTGTTCTCCTCCTATAAGAGTCCAGGTCCAACCTCAGAGGACACTGTGAGGTTTTCTGTCACTAGCCTTGTTTTTCCTTTTCTTTGGGCTACACCAGCCACTAAGGCAACACCCAGCCAGGAGCTTAGGTTCAGGACAAGCCATGGGGAAGACTTTCTATCTTGGGTAGCTTTTCAAATCACTTTTTGGGTGATTGTATTATTAGTCAGAACAAGTAACACAGCTCTTGGTTTTGTTGATTCTTTCAATGGTTCTTTTTGTTTCTATTTGGTCTATTTCTGCCCTAAGTTTGATTATTTCTTGCAGTCTACTCCTCTTGGGTGTATCTGCTTCCTTTTGTTCGAGAGCTTTTAGCGGTGCTGTCAAGTTGCTGATGTATGCTCTCTCAAGTTTCTTTTTGGAAGCGCTCAGAGCTATGAGTTTTCCTCTCAGTACTGCTTTCATTGCATCCCATAGGTTTGGGTATGTTGTGCTTTCGTTTTCATTGAATTCTAGAAAATCCTTAATTTCTTTCTTTATTTCTTCTTTGACCCTGCTATCTTTTAACAGAGCATTGTTTAGTTTCCATGTGTATGTGGGCTTTTTGTTGTCTTTGTTGTAGTTAAAGACCAGCCATAGACCATGGTGATCTGAGAGGATGCATGGGAGTATTTCAATCTTCTTATATCGATTGAGGCTCGTTCTGTGTTCAATTATGTGGTCAATTTTCGAGAAGGTGCCATGGGGTGCTGAGAAGAAGGTGTATTCTTTTACTTTAGGATGATATGTTCTGCAGATATCTATTAATTCCAGTTGGTTCAGAGTCTCTGCTAGTTTTACAGTGTCCCTGTTCTGTTTCTGTTTCCATGATCTGTCCATTGGTGAGAGTGGGGTATTAAAGTCTCCCACTATTATTGTGTGGGGTGAAATGCATTTTTTGAGCTTTAGTAGGGTTTCTTTTATGAATGTGGGTGCTTTTGTATTTGGATCATATATGTTAAGGATTGAGAGTTCCTCCTAACAGATTTCCCCTATAATGAGTAAAAAGTGTCCTTCCTTATCTTTTTTTGATAACTTTTGGTTGGAAATTTACTTTATTTGATATTAGAATAGCCACTCCATCTTGCTTCTTGCAGCTATTTGCTTGGAAGTTTTTTTTTTTTTTCCAATTTTTAACTCTGAGATAGTGTCTGTCTTTGTCTCTGAAAAGAGTTTCATGTATGCAGCAAAATGCTGGATTTTGTTTATGTATCCAGTCTGATAACTTATGTCTCTTTATTGTGGAGTTGAGTCCATTTATGTTAATGGATATCAAGGAATAGTGGTTGCTGTTTCCTGCTATTATTGCTTTTGTAGGTTGAATTGTCCCTGTGTGTCTTTCTTTTTTTGGTTTTCTTACTTAGGAGTTCTCTTGTTTTTACTAGGATGCAGTTCCCGTCATTGTATTGGGTTATTTACCTATAATTCGTTGTAGTGCTGGGTTTGTGGTCAGATATTGTGTAAATTTAGATTTGACCTGAAATATCTTCATCTCTCCATCTATGGTGATTGATAGTTTTGCTGGGTATAGCAGCTTGGGCTGGCACTTGTGCTTTCTTAGTGTCTGCATGATGTCTGTCCAGGCTCTTCTAGCTTTCATTTTAAAAAGGGTCATCTTACCAAAAGCAATCTACAGATTTAATGCAATCCCCATGAAAATTCCAACCCAGTTCTTCACTGAGTTTTTAAGAGCAATGTGCAATTTTATTTGGAATAACAAAAGACCTAGAATAGCAAATCCATCCTCAACAACAAGAACACATCTGCGGGAATCACTATGCCTGACCCCAAGCTATATTACAGGGCAATTGTTTTGAAATCAGCATGGTAATGTTACAGAAATAGGCACGTGGATCAATGGAATAGAATAGAAGATCCAGAAATGAGCCCTCACATATATGGTCACCTGATTTTTGACAAAGGAACTGTAAACATTCAATGGAAAAAGGACAGCCTATTCAACAAATGGTGTTGGTCCAACTGGCAGTCAGCATGCAGAAGAATGAAAATAGACCCTTTCTTATCTCCTTGTACAAAACTGAAGTGCAAGTGTTTCAAAGATCTCCACATTAATATATGTACACTGAAACTATAAGATGAGAAAGTAGGGAAAACCTTAGAACACATAGGCATAGGAGAAAATTTTCTGAACGAAATACCAATGGCTCCTGCTCTATGGTCAAAGATTGACAAATGGGTCTTAATGAGTTCGAAAAGTTTATGTAAGGATAAGGACACTGTCAAGAAAACAAAATGGCGGCCAAATTTGTGGGGAAAGATCTTTACCAAACCCACATCCGAATGAGGCCTAATATCCAAGGTATACAAAGAACTCAAAAACCTAGACAGCTGAGAATCAAACAACCCTGTTAAAAATGGGGTACAGAGCTAAACAAAACATTCTCAGTTTAGGAATATGGAATGGCTGAGAAACATCTAAGGAAGTACTCAACATCCTTAGCCATCAGGGAAATGCAAATCAAAACAACCCTGAGATTCCACCTCACACCAATAAGATTGGCCAAGATCCAAAACTCAGATGACAGCAGATGCTCGCAAGGATGTTGAGATAGAGGAACACTTCTCTGCTGTTGGTGGGGTTGTTAAATGATACAACCACTCTGGAAATCAGTCTGGCGATTCCTCAGAAAATTGGACATAGTACTACCTGAAGATCCAGCTATTCCACTTCTGGGCATATACCCCATAAACACTCCAATATACAACAAAGATACATGCACAACAATGTTCATAGCAGCTCTATTTATAATAGCCAGAAGATGGAAAGAACCCAGATGTCCTTCAGTAGATGAATGGATACATCATTTGTGGTATATTTACTCAATGGAGTACTAGCTATCAGAAACAATGACTTAGTGAAATTCTTAAGAATATCTAGAGAATGCATCTAGAGAATATCATCCTGAGTGAGATAACCCAGTCACAAAAGAACAGACATAATATGCAGTCACTGATAATGTAATACTAACCCCAGAAAGCTCTGAACACCCCAGAAATAACTCACAGACTGTGTGAAGTTCAAGAAAAGAAAAGAAAAGAAAAAAAAAAAAAAAACCCATTATGCTCAATCCTTATACACCAAGAAAACTTCGACCAATTCTGGGTTACATCCTGTTTTACATGTACTTTGTATTCATTGTAAATAGTAATATCTTAATGCACATTATCAAACCTTTAATAAAAAAGGCCAAGCACTAACAAAAACGTATTCGTATACTTTTATGAAAAAATGATTAAAATTTGTTCATTTATCTTTGTTTTTTAAAATAAAGTGGTTCAAAAACTACAATGAGAGACTGCACTGATCACAGTCAATTGAGTTGTTATACATCCTCTAAAAGCATGAAAATAAAGTTGACAAGTATAAAAAAAAAAAAGAAAAAATGTTCATCATCTGTAGCCTCCGGGGAAATGTAAATCGAAACAACCCTGAGATTGCACCTCACACCAGTCAGAATGGCTAAGATAAAAAAAAACTCAGATGACAGCAGATGTTGGCTAGGATGTGGAGAAAGAGGAACACTCCTCCACTGTCGGTGGGACTGTTAGCTGGTACAAATACTCTGGTAATTATACGTGAAATTTTTTATATAATTGGACGTAGTACCACCTGACGACCCAGTTATACTTATCTTGGGCATATCCCCAAAGAATGCTCCAATATACAATTTCACTTGCTTCTCTGTGTTCATAGCAGCCTTATTTATAATAGCCAGAAGCTGGAAAAAACCCAGATGTCCTTCAACATAGAAAAGTATGCCAAAAATATGGTGTATTTACACAATGGAGTAATTCTCAGCTATTAAAAATAATGAGCTCATGAAATTCTTAGGCAAATGAAAGGATCTAGAAAATATCACTCTGAGTGTGGTAATTCAATCACAAAAATTTACCCATGGTATGCACTAATTGATAAATAGATATCAGCCCAAAAGCTCAGAATACCCAAGATACAATTCACAGACCATATGAAGCTCAAGAAGAAGTATGACCAAACTGCAGATTCTTCAGTTTTTCTCAGAATGGGGAACAAAAATATAATCATGAGAAAATATGGAGTCAAAGCTTTTAGCAGAAACTTAAGAAAAGTCCATCCAGAGACTGCCCCATCTGGAGTTCCAGCCCATATTAAGATACCAAACCCAAACAATAATTGCTGATGCCAAGAAATGCATGTTCACAGGATCCTGATATAGCTGTCTCATGAGAGGCTCTGCCAAAGCCTAACAAATACTTGCAGACAACTGTAGAATTAAAAACAGGGTCCTTAAAAGGGGGTTAAAGAAAGAATTAAAAAGTTGAAAGGATTTGCAACCCCATAAGAACTACAATACCAACCAACCAGAGCCCCGAGAGATCAAACCACTATCCAAAGAGTACACATGGGTAGACCCCATGGCTCCAGCTGCACATGTAGCAGAGGATTGCCTTGTTGGTTATCAATAGGAGGAGAAGCCCTTGGTCTTGCTAAGACTTGATGTTGCAGTGTAGGCAAATGTCAGGGTATGGATGCAGGATTGTTTGTTTGGGTGGGTAAACACCATCGTAGAAGCAAGGGGGGGGTGATGGGATTGAGGATATGGAGGGGAATCCGGGAAAGGTGATAACATCTGAAATGTAAATAAAATATATCCAATAAATTAAGACAACATGGGCTAGAATAGGCTAAAATAAAGCTGTCCACTGTATTATTAATTTTGATTAGATTCTTTGAAGTCTTCTCTTCTTTGATCTAAGCTAAGTAAATATGCTCTTTTTAGTTTCTAGTTGGATTGTGGTGCATGCCCTGTACTACTGAATAATGTGAAACTGTGCTGGACCTAAATATATTTGGCTTTGTTCTAGATGTTCTGGCTGAAAAATGTTCCTCTGAGGATACAGCAATATATATTAAAATTTATTAGTTTGAGGACAATAAAATTAGATTCTTCCAGACGCACACACACACACACACACACACACACATACACACACACACACACACACAGAGAGAGAGAGAGAGAGAGAGAGAGAGAGAATTCTTGCTCCTAAATGTTTTTACCCAGACATGACTGGGAAAGCACATTTTTGAAATTTCAGCAATGCAGTTTTTTTAATAGAATTGGCAGAATGACAACATCAGTTTTTGACGCAGTGTGGACGGGAAATATGACAATAACATCAGGTCATGAACATAGGAATGAGATGGGGTATGGGAGAGGTTGAATGAGACAGAGGCAGACAACAGTACTAAAGATGCAATTATCCATATGAAGCTATAAGCAAAAATAATTTTTAAATGCCAATCAGGAACATTGCAATGCTTATGACATTGAAGATATAGTGGGAACACTTGGCAAAAGCGAGTGAATTACTTTTTTGCAGGTTTCACAAAGAACACTAGCTTGTTCAACATTTTACCTTTTGCACTACAACCTGGACTTTTAAATAGCAAAGTCATTTTATGCATTTCTGTTGTTTACTTCCTTAATTAATAATTATTTATTTAATTATTTTTATTTTATATGTACAGGTTTATCCTGAATGTGAGCATTATATGTTTGTGGGGCAGGCAATTGTCAGAAGAAGACATCAGTCCCCTTTGAGCTGGAAGTATAGGAGCTGTGAGTCTCCAAGCGGGCACTGCAATTTGAACACTGGTCCTCTGAAAGAGGATCCAGTGCTCTTAACCACCAAGCCACTTCTCCAGCCCCCAGCTACTTTCAACAGTGTCTATAAATAATTTCTATTCAATAAGGCTTATTTTTATTTTAAGTACATATAGAAATTATAACCGGTTATTGGGTAAATCAGTAGAAATTTCACTTGTGATGAAATACAGTTTTAATATTTATAGTATAAGCATTTCGTAAAATAAAGTCATCAAATATCTTCCTATTGGAATATTGTTTCTATGCAAACACTATTTCAATTGTGTTTGCGATTTGTGTGTATTTTGAAAACTGAGAAACTGTCAGTAAAAGGGGCTGGAAAAAACAAAGGAAAAACTGAAAACTAAATCACAGAGTTTCTCCTTCAGTATCAAAACTCTAGAACATGGTTATGTTATTTACATAGGACTGGTACAAGTTTCTATAAACTGACTGTAGTATACTAAAGCTACAGGAACACTCTAAGATATCTAAGAATCCTGCCTCAACCATCTCCCTGACTTGTCTCTGAATGAACCTTCCAGGAACACAATGTTTATAGGTTATTAAAACATGCAAGATATATGCCCCCTCCAGAGAAATGACACATCATTAGTCAAATCTCTTGTGTGTAAATGGGAATGAGGAGCAATCACTCCCTCCTATTTACCTCTTGAGAATTTAGTTGTGCATAAATGTTTTCATTTACCTCTCAGTAGCATCTTTCCTTTCTGAAAGTGTAAGTATTTTTTCTTTCCAAATTCTCTCTGTCACTCCTGTGAACCAAGAGAATCCAGGCTGGTGAGTTGAGAGTATAAGCAGTGGGTGAGGAGAAATCCTTTGTAATATTATTAAACCTCACAGTTTGTTGCTCATTCAGTGTCTAAGGATTGTGCTCTGAACACTTGTCTGAGGGAGAGATGGATCTTTTTGACATCAGTGATTATTTCTAAAAAAAATGTAAAATAACATTTATTTTATTTGTGTGTTAATATATGCAGATGTATGAACACATGTATGTATCTGCATTTGTGCCATAACGTACATTTGGAGGTGAAAGAACAGCTTGTGTGACTCAGTTTTCTTCTTCCATTGTGTGGATTCTAGGGATCTAATTCAGATCAAAAGGCTTAGCAGCAAGTACCTGTACCTGCTGAACCATCTCTCTGGCCCAATACCAATGATTCTATGCTAGGACAGTGGCCTCTTAATAGGAAGCTACTGATTTCAAGTTCAGAGCAACTATGTACTGAAAAAACTACTCAGGATTTCAATAGAGATTTTCTGGTGGAAGACATAAGTCTTGAATAAGTTCTGACTGAAGCGAGAATTCATGGTTCTGATTCTTTGAATCCCCATCCCTGTGTTTCCTCATGGTTTCAGCAGTAAATTGCTATTTTTCTCCCTCTTAGATGTATTTCCTGTGATTCTTCTTTTGGACTGTGTTGGAGTTAATAGCAAATCTATGCTATAATAAGCTGAACTTAAACATCGTCATTAATGAGATATTTTCACATCATGGTTCTTCCAGAGTTTACTTGCTTATCAGCCAAAGACATAGCTGTAACTTTAGGAAGAACATCATGGAGCATCTGCTGTCATACATTATTTATAAAGGTTCTGTGCTTTTGGTACTTTGTTCTGCACCAGGTCTTGTGATGGGTCTCAGAACCCACATTCACAAGAACACACATTTGCTGGTGGCCATCTGCATTTGTCTCAGGCGGATGTGATGTGCTCTCTTTGGCTGGTTAAGGCAAGTGCTAATGACAAATTGAGAGCTGTTCACTCACGTAAAGCCCTGACTGGTGGCCTATGAGGCATATCACAAAATCTAAGTGTCCCTAGATTTTCTTTTTCTGGGCATATGACAACAGATCACCAGCACAGATCCTAGTGTAGAACTGTTATGCATTGTTTTCCAAATGACTTTCCTGCATTTTGAATGACTTTGTAACTTATGGTTACATATGGTTATGTAACTTATTATGGTTAATTGCTTTTGGATAAGCACCAACATTTACCTATGGATGGCTCTTAATCTGTAGGTACTAACAACAGGGGACTTCCTCAACACAGCGTCCTGATTATCTTTCCTTTCCACCTGAAAAGAACTGTCTAAAACAGATCCCAGAAACTGGGTTAGAATACAAAGGGTGGGTTCCAATGTCAATGCCATCTCTAAATGTGGGCTCTATTTGGTATAAAGCTAGAGTTTCTCAAAGGTCTAGTCACCAGCAGACCAGAAAAGAAAACTTTGAAGCTAAAACTTCTCTATGATTTTTTAAATTTTGCTCTAGAAAGCAAGACTCAGCAGGCACTTTACCTGTACAAACTCCTCTATCTGGCTGGTTTTTGGTGATGGAAGCTTCCTCTAAAGTAGCAGCAGGAACGTCCCTTCTGCTAACAATGGAGAGAAGAGACCACTTAGTGTTTAGAACATTGCCCCACCCTGATGTTTCAAACTTTATCATTTCTTAAAAAAAGCATCCTTTGGGTTCATGGCTTTTTCTTATAGTTGAATTAATGTTGCTTGTCCTTTCTCACGTATCTCAGGAAAACACACATTCTCATGGTTTCAACCTCAAAAGCCTATAAACTAAATAATGCACATTTCAGTCCCTGAAGCAGAAGCTCCCACACCACCCAAAATGAGAATCTGCTCATTCACCATTATTCTTCCATCATCTTTTGCCTTTGGGCACTTAGATGCTTTACTTTATTTTATCAGATGTATTGTTTCGAAAGTAGAATGTACTCTAAGAAAGTCACATCTCTTTCCTTACAGTTAGCTTCATTCAGCACAACACAAAACAAGCAAGCAGAAAAAGAAAAAAAAAAAAAAAAGCAAAACAAAGCAAAGCAAAACATAACACCTGAACTTAAGGTTTATTTTAAATTCTGTGTTTATGTGTGGGGTCTGAAGGTGGGTGCATACACATAAGTGTGGGTGTCTGTGGAGGCCAGAAGAGGAAGTCAGATTTCCTGGAGTTGGAGTTACAGGTTGTATCGATCCAACTCTCAAGGGCGCCGAGAAAAGAATTTGGATCTTCTGGAAGAGCAGTACAGAATAGTATTTTTAATACTTGTATTTTTTATCTTTTTCCTTTCCTTCCTCACTCTACTTCTTTTCCCTCTTACATTTGGCACTTTCTCACTTTAAAAATATGCTCATTTTAGAGTCATAATCATATGCAGTTCCTGACTTACACAGATTACTATTTTATGTTGTCTATTCATCAATATGAATGCATAGGAAATGACGTGAAGCCACTGGAATATAGAATGGGTAAGAAATCTATAGGTATTTATTCATCTTGGAAAAAGGACTGCTTCCAAGCAGGGATGCTGACTTGTCATGAGTCCTTTGCACCAGAGCCAAACATTTACCTTTCATATATGATTCTGAAAGAATCTCTGTCCTCAGGTTCAAGACAAAGCAGATACCACAGAGGCCATGGATAACCTAAGCTGTTATAACCCAACTTCCTTCATTCTTGTTGGCATTCCTGGCTTGGAAAAGTTCCACATCTGGATCGGGATTCCCTTTTGTGTCATCTATGTTGTGGCTATTGTAGGCAACTGCATTCTTCTCTATCTGATTGCAGTGGAGCAGAGCCTCCATGAGCCAATGTTTATATTCCTGTCCATGCTGGCCAGCACAGACCTCATCTTGTCCACTGCCACAGTGCCCAAACTGCTCAGTAACCTTTGGTTTGGGTCCCAAGAAATATCCTTCTCTGGTTGTCTCACTCAGATGTTTTTCCTCCACTTCAGCTTTGTGGTGGACTCAGCTATCCTGTTAGCCATGGCGTTTGATCGCTATGTGGCTATCTGCTTGCCCTTGAGGTACAGCACTATCCTGACTCCGAAGGTGATTGTCAAGATGATGATTAGCATCATTGTGAGGAGCTTCTCAGTCATCCTGCCAGATGTTTTCCTGCTGAGGCGGTTGCCGTTTTGCAAGACCCGTGTTATTCCTCACACATACTGTGAGCATATAGGCGTCGCGAGGCTTTCCTCTGCAGACATCTCTATCAACATCTGGTATGGGTTTTCTGTTCCCCTGATGACTGTAATCTCAGATGCCATCCTGATTGCTGTGTCCTACATTTTCATCCTCCGGGCAGTTTTTCTGCTGTCTTCCAAGGGTGCCCGCCAAAAGGCCTTGAGCACATGTGGTTCCCATATCTGTGTCATCCTCATGTTCTACACACCTGCCTTCTTCTCCATCCTCGCTCATCGCTTTGGCCACAGCGTTCCTCGCGATGTTCTCATCTTATTTGCCAACTTCTATGTAGCTATCCCTCCTGCTCTAAATCCAGTTGTTTATGGAGTGAAGACCAAGCATATCCAGGACAAATTCCTTCTTTTCTTCTCTTTGAGAAAGACACAATGAGTGGGCACTGAAAGACAAAATCAGGCAATGTCTATTCGGTGAAACTTTTAATTTCCATTTATTTGAAATATGGTCATTCTACCCATGTACAAAGTGCAGATGAAGAGAAAAATGGAGAGATCTCCAAAACCTCTGGGGTAATCAAGGCTCCTTTTGCTGAACTGTCAATAACTTTGGTATAGAGTTGGTTGAAGTTACTGCTGATGATGAACACAGCTGTGGTTTGCATCACTTCCTGATAGATGTTTGAAAAACAGCATTTTCCAACATCCTGGTGCTTTACAACTTCTTTATTAGAAACAATGTACTGTATTTTTCCTTGTTAAGTACTGATTAATTCTAACCCTGTCTGCTATAGTTACTAAAGCTTTTGCTTACACTTCTTCAAATCATTGTTTTTCCTTTGCTTGTTTAAAGAAAATGAGTTAAAAAAGAACCCCAAACATCTCTCTTTATTCCCCCTTAACCCTGCCCTTGCTGGATTAAATAGAGTTATCTGTTTTTCTTTGTGTGTGTGTGTGTGTGTGTGTGTGTGTGTGTGTGTGTGTCTGCAAACTTATTTACAAAACCTTACAGTGACTGCCACTGGGCCACAGCTCACTGATCCCCAAGAAACAAAAGTTCTGCATTGTGCCCATCCTGCCTGACTCAGCTTTATATACAACGGGCACTAGGGTTAATCAAATAGACACTCAGCATATCTTTTCTCCAGGAATGCCAAGGTTGCCAAATTTGACTTTACCACCAGCTATACACGAAATGCCTTAATTATTCATTAGACATTCATAAAGTTATATTAATTGTTAACACTGAAGATATTTAGCATTTCCCAAGTGAGTTGTTAAGTGGGTACCAAAGTTTGTGCTTCGGATTCTCCCTCAGACTGCCCAAATCATTAAACAGGTATCCCAACAAATTTATCCCTGAAAGTGTGGAGTGTAATGTTACTTTTTAAATGAATGGCTTAATCACTAGGCCTTGTCTCCATCACTTGAGAATTTATTAATGTACCATACCATTTTTATTTGCTAAACATGTTTTCTTTTTTTAAAAAAATTATTAGATACTTTCTGTATTTATATTTTATCCCCTTTGCCCACCCCATTTCCCATCCCTCCTCCCCCTCTACTTGTCTTCAGGAGAGTGCACCAGCTTCCAATCACCCTCTCTACCTCAGTGTCTTGGCATTCTCCTACATTGGGAAAATGTGCCTTCACTTGACCAAAGGCCTCTTCTCACATTGATGCCAGACACTGCTATTTTCCACTGCATATGCAACTGGAACCATAGGTCTCTCAATGCATGTTCAATGGCTGGTGTTCTAGTTTATGGGAGCTGTGGAGGATTTGGTTGGTGGACAATGTTGTTCTTCCCATGAGGGCGCAACCCCCTTCAACTCCTTCATCCCCCCACCCAGCATCCTCACCAGGGTTCCCATGCTCAGTCTGATTATTTTTCTTTTTCTTATTTGCATTCTTGAAGAAAAATTAAAATTTTATGACTTAATTTGTTTTTATTTTTGAGCACCATATTAAATTAAAAATAATTTTTGAAAGAATAATGCCAGTTAAATATTTTCTAATATAATTATGGAATCACATACACAAATCAAGCATAAATCCTTCAAAATTTCGTTTTTCAAAATCTGTTTTAGGAACTCAGAACCAGCCTTTATATAAGTACTACGTACTAAACAGATCAATTTACCAAAGCTCTAGAATCCCTCTTTTATACAAAGTATACCCAAAATGTTTTCCTCTATGGCAAATGGCACCACCAAAACCATGGCTCTTAAAGCAAAAAACTGATCAGATGTATTCTGTTCTCTGAGGCTGCCCTATAGCAAAATTAGCTCAGTACTTGAATTGAACATTTCTGTTTGAAGTGCTCATAAGTCATTCTTGTGTGTGTGTGTGTGTGTGTGTGTGTGTGTGTGTGTGTTGCACTTTCACCATTGGTTTGACATTAAGTTTGACTATGCTCCAACCTCCTGTCTGTCTCTTCATAAGTATTTCAAGGCCTTTTTGGCAGACTTTCTATCCTTGCTTCACAATTAGATCTATTTCCGAACAGCAGAGTAAGCATTTTACAATTCAAAGAGGATGCTATTTTTTTATTTCATTTTTCATCTTGCTGAAAGTCTTCAATGGTTTCATTGTCCTAGGATCATGTATACATGTTCTTCATAAAACTCCAAGTATTGCATGTAATTTACATGGCATGTGTAATTTATTCTCAGTTTATGTTTACTTTCCCTGACTCTTGGAGTAAGTATCTCCAGAAGAGAGGTTCAATTTTTGTTCTTTTACTCTGTGCCTCATATTTTGTATGAGTTGGTTAGCATAGAGATCTGTGTAGTATGGACAATGATTTCTGCTTGGCATATTTGGGCTTTGAATGAGTGAACTTAGTAAGTATACAACAAGCAAAAGCAACAGATAATCACGTGATAGAAAGACACAGAGATAGATAACATCATCAAATTGGATGCTCAAAACAACCAGAAATTGACTGAGGAAATCAAGCTGAAACAGTCAGCTAGAGTTCAGGATAAAGTATCCTAGGATTAACAAAGTGTTCTCTGAGGCAAGTTTCCCAAATAAAAGGGAAAAAAGGAAAAAAAAAAAAAACACAGAAGGAGGTGTAAGCCTGGTGCTTGCAGCAGATATTCTGCAAATGCCTGACTAGGAGAAGTTCTGACTGAGTCTTCTGTCCAAGGATGCTTCTTTCTAAAGATGCTTCTCCCCAAGGATGCTTCTTTCCAAGGATGTGCTTCCCTTGGTTGATCTTGTTTCTCTTCCCATACCACACGCACTTCTATTCTGTGTTTCTATAGCATGGGGTTAACAACAGTGACCTATGAAATTCTTTCAAGCTGTTCTCAAGGGCACATTTGAAAAGATTAAGATAATATTTTTTATCAATATTTTGGAAATTTTATATACTGCACCCAGTCCTCTCAGGACTACCTTCCACCCTTGTGACATCCTCTAAATCAGAAGAAAAAAAAAGAGGAGGAGGAAAAGGAGGAGGAGGAAGAAAAGGAGAAAGAGGAGGAAATAATTATCAATTCCAATCTCCGTTGTCCATATATTCACTGGCGCATGGTCAAGCTCCCAGTGGGCAGTGCCTAAGAAACTGAGTCCTTTTTCACCTTGTATCCCAGTACATGCCAGAATCCATCACTTGTGGGGATCTATCCAATAGCATTCCTATCACAATCTTTAAGAGTCTCTTCAATGGCTTTTTGTCTACACTGTTTCTTTTTATCAGGGGTGGGGGTTGTCACAGAAGCCTTCTGTGTCTCTCATTCTCAACTTTGAGTCTACAGTCATCGATCCCACTACATAAGATTGTTTCCTTGAAGGGCACATTATTTTTTCTCTTGGGCTGTTTATCTGTTGTCTTTTCTTTCAGTCACAGAGTTAGAGAGATCTTAGAGAACACTTTGAGACAGATATGATGGGTGTGAATGAAAGGGCAGGTGGGTCAAGCCCACTTCCAGAATCAACTTCTTAGTGAACTCAAACAGCATATGACATTTTACCAATACAATGTACATCATACATGGACTAGTACATATTGGGTGGGAGCTATGCATAAACTCATCTTATAGAAATAAATCTGCCAGGTATGGTGGCACTCACTTTTAATTTCAGCACTGGGGAGGCAAAAGTATTCGGATCCCTTTGAGTTCACTGCCAGTCTGGTCAGTGATACATAGAGAAACTAACCCTGTTTTGAAAAAAAAAAACCGTCAAACAAACAAAAAAGACCAACCAAACAACCAAACAACCCACAAACAAACCATCCAACAAACAAAGAAAGTCTGAGGATGCAGTCTAAAATCTTCAGTGGAAATAAAATCATTTTTATTTAGCCACAGTGAGCGCAAGGAGTCCCCCAGGGACTCAATAATAGTGAGTCTGGAATGGCTTTAGACTTGGAGTGTTTGTGTCATTTTCCTTCCTCCTCAGGCAGCTCACGAGAGACTCTAGTGGTGGCTGCTTTATTAGACCACAATTAAAAATTAAGAGACTTGGGCCAAAGAGCTGGCTCAGTCATTTTCTGTTTGGTACCCAACACCAAGCCTGATTTCAATCCCTGGTAACCATGGTGGAAAGAGAGTTTTCCTCTGACCACCAGATGCTTGTGGGCTGAACATTGTATTCAACTGAATTTGGTAACAGTTTGTTTCTTTTCTAATCTGCTTTCAACCTGCAGTACACTATTTAATCCACTGCATTATGTCCTAAATTTACCTGTCTTTCCTTCATAACCAGTAAAAGTACTCCTAGACTTTCAAAGTCGTTTGCTCTAGATTTTAGAAAATTGCTGAAAATAACATAGGAAAAAGGAGAATGCTATTAGCAATTAATTAAAACAAAAGTAACACCACATTTTCCCTGTTTTAGGTCTTTAAATTCATAAAATTTTTCATTCCCTTTTCTCCATATATTTTTGGTTCCACATTCTTATTTATAATTTTCCGTGTTTCCTCTCTCTGATATTCCTACTGCCCTAGAGAGGTAGAATTTTCAAAAAAGAAAATCATGGAAACTAGAATTTTATCCCAAAGCAATAAATAAAACCTAGAGAGGTCGTGCTGTACCTCAACTGTAAGCATATCATAAAAGCCACATTCTAGAAGTGTGGTATCTGCTATTTGAGGAAAAATAATTCCATACAGAGAAGACAACAAGAATCTGCATAAAGTAGGTCTTATTAAGACACTTTTTTTTAGTACCGGCAATGGCTGAATGTATTTTTTTTAAATCCAAGCTTAAAAACACACAATAATTCTTGGCTTTTTTGGGCTTTCTTTTTTAATTCCCCCTCATCATTTGAACATTAAAACCGTATGTTTTGATTTTTCTTTACTTAATTCAACTCTTATTGGAATGCTGTCCATCGTAAGGAAAAAGAAAATATATTTTATCTTTTCTCCATGATCTTCCTTCCTTTCTAAGATCCCCAAACTTCTACTAACATGAGCAACATAGGCTCTTAAGGAATTAGGACATTAATTCAACTGGATATTTGCTCGGGTCCTAGGCTAACTTGAATGATGGGTACCTAATTCTCCCAGGATTTGAGGTTCTCGGTTCCTACTAGTTTATGATCCCTGGAGAAGACTAGGATGTTTATTAACACTCTACCTTCTAGGCTCTGCCTTGGCTCCTCCTTGGTGTGAGCATGGTCCCCTGTATGCTACTTTTGTCCCTTTGTCTTTCATGACATTGAGACTGCTTTTCCTGCTTTTTCCTCCTCCCTTTCCTTGCTGCATTTTTTAATTCTCCAGTCTTAACTCTGTTTTTGCAAAAGGACCAGACCTCTGAGGTATAAATTGATGGAAAGCAGGATAGAACTCCTACAGGAAGTCAAACTGGTAGATCTGGAGAGAAATAGCTGGTGGAGCAAAGAGGAACTGTGGCAAAGGTGGGATCTATGAAACAGAAAGAGATTAGAACACCACCCATATTTCTACAGCATACCATAACATGAGACAATGGTGCAAAAAAAAAGTGTCCAATTTAAATCTTAGTGCATCCCAATGCTTTCCTCAAAGCATTTCTATACTTTTGGGGAAGGCAAATGTTACCCTAAGAACATGATAACCTTCAGTGCAAATATGTATTCACAATTTTGTTTTGGCTTGGGCATACCAAACTGCAGCCATCCATCTGGAGATTGCAGACTGGAAGACCACTGGGAAGACTTACATGTTATTTCATATAAGCAAGCAAATGTTTGTACTTGTAAACTCATTGTTTTGGTGGTAATGGAGGGAAGTATCAAGATAGGTTCTTCCTCTGCACCCTAGAGTAACATATATACTTAATGCAAATTTAATTTCTGGAATAGGCCTTAAGACCTTAGGACTTTATCGAAGGCTCGTTTTCCCAGTGTAGGGGAATGCCAAGATGCTGAGGTGGGAGAGGGTGGTTGGGAGAGGGAGCACCTTTATGGAGGCAATGGGAGGGGGAGAGGGATGGGATTGAGTGGAAAGGGGATAACATCTGAAAATTAAATACAGAGAATAGCAAATAAAAATAATAAAAAAATTGTAGGACTTTACAGGTAATTGGGGAAGGTACTAATTTCCCATTCCTTGACGATTCTCTTCAGAGGGTATCCTTTAGTGAGGAAGACTGGCTTGGTGGATTCTATGGTAGGAGCTTTTCCTCAGTCCAGAAGTATTTAAATGTAGGAAGCTAATAATGTTCATGCCTTTCTAGATCTTACAATTCTCAGTGGTAAAATTCAGGAGCCTATCTTTTCTATTACAGTGAGATGTTGTGATAGAAAATTGACAGGGAGAGATAGGTGAATTTCATGGGTGGGAACAATAATAATCTTTATGAATAGCATAATTGATAGTTATTGACTGATCAAATTAATTACTGTGTCAAGAAGCTGCCTTCCCACTAGTTCATAGTAAATGCACTTAGTGAGACAGCATCAAACACTGTCCCAAGGAGATAAAAAACACACCCAGGATTTCTGCCTTTTTAAGGCTTACAGCTTCTGAAATGAGAGAGCCTCCTGAAACAAGTAAGACAGTGTAATTAGCACTGTGATTTGATAATCATAAATGCCTAGAAATATTTTCTCACTTTCACATGACGAGGAAATTTGGTGATCAGTGGATAAGCATAAGTTTTCCGCAAAAGAAAAACCTTTGAGCAGATCAAACAAAAGCTGGTGGTTTTTCAGTTTGGGGTAGCATAGTAAACTGAAATGATCTCACTTGTGATGTGGAGAAAGACTGTATGAACCTTTCCCATTGAAAGTTTCATCTAGCCTATTGTTAATGTAATCCTTTGTCTGGGCAAAGGGATAATTGGCAGTCTTTAGAGTACCATCTAGGAACCACAGGTCTACAACAAAGTCAACCACACCCAGGTGCTGTTAAGGTAAAGAACCAAGAGATTTATGGAAATTTTTCTCATGCATTGAAGTCAGGATGCTCATTAGAGAGCTAAGAATATGGAATGGACTCAAACACTCAAGAAATGCGTTTTCAAGTTAACATGAACTTGGCAGATAGTAAAGAAGTGAGCCTATTTTAAATAACTTCTAAAATTACATTTTAAAGCTAAAACATAAAGTGGATCTATGCAAAAAAAAAAAAAAAAAAAAAAAACAAGTAAAAACCTGGCTTATTAATCTCTCTTGTTAGAGTAATTCAGGCTGCCATTATACCTCATTAGAACATTTAAAAATCTCCTTACAGAATAAAATTATCGTCTAGTTCACATGGAGATATTGATTCAGGAAAATCAATTAAAACAAAAATAAATTAGAACAAAAACCCTAGACACTGAACCCAGGACCTTGCGAGTACTAGGCAATTACTCTACCACCAAGCTATGTCCCCAGCTAACAGAGAGCCCCCCTTTTTTTGAGTGACTGAATAAATGAACATTTGTCTAGGTTCTCACAAAATGCTTATAGTAGTTTTTAAAGTAAGTATAGAGTTATTTTAAGGTTCTGTAGGCCTATTAATTTCTTGAGCTATTTTTTCTTTAACTGTAGAAAGATAGACTTGAGTATCTATTTAGATTAGGTGCTTGCAGATCACAAGTGAAATCCTGGGTTCAATTCATAGCACCATGAAAGCAAAACAAACAGAACAATTATAGTCTTAAACTGTCTAAACAAGGCATTATTTGGAAGGAGATAATTTGTGAGTATCTGTTTTATTTATCTTATATAAGTTAGCCTATTTATATGTCTGAGTAACTCATGAACAATATTTTTCAATTGTTTTATTTTTTTCTGAGTTTCATCTGCTTTGCTTCAGTTGTCAAAACATTTGTTTCTGTACAATGTTATTTAATATTATAAAAATCCTTCATTCCTTGCTTTTAAATCTTTTTATTTGCAATTTTTTCACATGATGTTCTCTTTCCGTGTGTGTGTGTGTGTGTGTGTGTGTGTGTGTGTGTGTGTGCATACATGTATGTGCGTGTGTGTATACATACCATCTATAGGAATAATGAGAACCGGAGCAGATACAAGGGGTATAGCATAGTTGAGTGTGAAGAAGCAGAGCAGAACAACACACTGGAAGATCTGCTTAGGTTTCAGACACCGAGTCTGTTTGTATGAAGCCCCAATTAGCATTTGGATAATTAAATGGATCTCTGACTAATATGTAACATAGTTTGAAATGTGTATTTTTGTATTTGTGGGTATTGAGCATAGGATCTTTTACATTCTAATCAAATGCTCCATCTCTGAGAAACCTACCTAATTCATTCTTTATGTGGTATTATTTAATGCACAAAATTTCCAAAGAAACTTTACTGGGTTGCTGTCAGTAGTCAGGACTGATTCAGTCATGTGACTTAAGTCTTTGGGAAAAATACTCCAATGATGCATATTATATGATTGAAAGTTTGGCAAACATATATTCATAAAAAGATGAAAAGAGGGATAAATTAATGATTTCTGAGAGGTAATGGTATTGGGAAAGTTTGCTTGGATCACTGTAACTGTCACATTTCATTTTCAGTTTACGAGAGCCATTTAACCCATGCCCATAGTGACTACATTCAACCTCAGTAGTTTCAATCCACGCTTTTTCATCCTCCTGGGAATCCGGAGGCTGGAGCACTTTCATATATGGATTGAGATCCCTTTCTTTATTATCTACTTTGTAACATTTGCAGGCAACAGCATCCTCTACCTCATTTTTATGGAGCACAGCCTTCATGAGCCCATGTTCTTTTTCCTCTCCATGCTGGCTGGTACAGATCTCATTTTGTGTAATACATGTGTTCCCAAAACCTTCAGCATCTTCTAGCTGGGTCCTCAGCACATCACATTAGCTGGATGTCTTACTCAGATGTTTTTTTCTCCACTTCAGCTTTGCCATGGATTCTGCTATCCTGCTGGCCATGGCATTTGACCACTATGTTTCCATCTGCTTCCCTCTAAGATGCACCGCCATCCTCACGCTCTAGATTGTTACTAAGATTGTGGTGGCGATTATCAGCAGGAGCTTTTGTATCATCTTCTTGTGTGTGTTCTTGCTAAAATGACTGCCTTTCTGCCGAGAACTCGTCGTTCCCCACACGTACTGTGAGCACATAGGCATTGTTTGTCTGGCCTGCGCTGACATCTCCATCAATATCTGGTATGGCCTTGCAGTACCCATAATGACTGTCATGTCAGAACTGATCTTGATTGGCATGTCCTACACTGTTATTCTATGTGCCATCTTTAATCTTCCCTCCCAGGATGTCCGCCAGAAAACCCTTAGCACATGTGGTTCCCATGTCTGTGTCATTCTTATATTCTACACACCAGCCATATTCTCTGTCCTTGCCCATCGTTTTGGTCACAATATCCCCCACTCCTTCCATATACTTTTTGCAAACCTCTATGTAGCCATCTCTCCTGCCATCAAACCAATTATCTATGGGGTAAAGACCAAGCAGATTCAGGACAAAATCAACCTATTCTTCCCCAAAGTCAACCATTGAAACAACACTGAGGGCTTGGTAAAAATAAGAGTGAATGGTATCAGCTTAGGACTAGTTCATATTTCTTAAAGGTGAAATACTCATAATGCCGACCTAAATTTATGTGAAGTGGTAGAAAATCTACTCTGGGTGATAGAAAGTGTGGAAGATTAGCCCATGTTTACAAAAGCCAAATAAGAACCAAAGAAGACATCCTTCCTGACAAGATAGAGAAAAGGGAGGTTTAGCTGCCATTTGTAGGTAAGATTTTTAATTATCTCTTGGCCTTTGGGCTGACATCAAGTATAATATCAAATAATACTTTCAAGATGTATGATATAGCATATTGAATACATAAAGTGTAGACAGGCTATAACTATAAACAAGTTAGAACAGATTAATAAAAACTTCACAACATGCCATATTTCTGTAGGATATTTTTTATATGAGAGCTGGAATCAGCAAATGATTACTCTTTTAAAAGCATATTTGCTGAAAATTAATCCTGTAAGACAGTGGTTTTCTGAACTATTCTGGATACTAGGACTTGATAAAATTTAAACTTCAGGTTCACTCTTATTTTAAAGAACATCTGCAATCTGTAAGGATTTCTTGGGAGATTCTTATATGCAACAAATCTCTGCCCTTTCCAGATCAAAATGACCCAGTCTTTTGATAGATTCCAAAGAGTTAGTTCTTGTAATTTTCTGGGCTAAAGGTAACAATATCCTTTATGCTCCACATAACTGTTACTTGATTAACATTAACTATTTATCCAAACATGCACACCCTTAAACCTCATATTCAAATATATTATTAATTACCTCTACTTATTTTAGTTTTCTCTTCAGCCTGAGACCTTTTTCCTTCAAGATTTTTTTCAACTTTCATACAAATAAAACAAGAATAACAATAAAAATAGACTGCTGCCATGAATATTGGAAATGTTATTATGTATATAAATGACCCTTTAATTATTCTGTGTGGCAGATTTTACTTTTCAGTGAGGTCACAATACCTTATGATGTCCATACTTACTTGTACCTTGGCTTGTAATTTCCATGGCAACGTTCACAGTCTAACCACCTTCTTGAATTGTCAGGAACTATCTAGAAAAGGCTAAAGGCATACAAGTGACTTTCTGGAGAGGACTCATCAATTTGAATGGCTGCAATTGATGGATAATTCTGGATTACAAGACTTTCAGAAATCTCACCTTGGGGTTGAGTCCTATTGCTGATATGCCTTTTCTGTACTATGGTATAAGGTAATAGTCCTAAAACTTTAGTCCATTTTATTAGTCAGATCTTCTGCAGATCAATAACGTTGCACTTTTTTGGGATGCTATGTAGACAGATTAATGATTTCATAATACTAAATAACGGTTCTATACAATTTATAAATTTATACTAACAACTTCTAGTCCCCCACAGAAAAGGCTGCACTTAGGCTCTGCAGCCTTCATGTGTCTCAGGCTAGTTGCACTAAAGTATGAAGCAGATTCTAAATAAAATTAGGATTAGGGAAAACATTTCTTCTAGGCTGGCTGTGAAATGATTATTTGATAACTAAGGTCATAAACTGGTAATAGATAATTTACTATTGGTGCAAAGAGAGAAAATAAAATATTGACTGGATTAATTTACATAAAACTTAAAAGCTAATGAGATAAAACTAAGCTAACTTATTACACAAAAATTATTGTTATAAACTCTTAATGACTCTAGAGTTAGTAGCCGATAATGAATGTTTAATTAGATAACTAGTCTTAATGAAAACACATGTAAATATTTCTGTTGTAACTTCTTCAATCTATGATTTAAACTTATTGCGAACTTGAAGAAAGATGCTTAGAATTCCATGTGATTATGTATCTTGAAAAAGTATAAGAACTAAGAATGATGACAGTGAGCAGAACAGAGCAGAGCAGAGCAAACAGGCTTCTTTGGCATGAGACAAGTTTTTTCTTTCCGATAAGGATGGGGCTTTTTTCTTATAGTTGGGCTTCTTTCATTCAGCAATAAAGAAGTAGAAGCATTTTCTTCCTCTGAGCAAAGAGGTTGGAGCTTGTTTTCCATCCACAATAAGTGAGTTCGTTCTGTGTTGGTGCTTCTCAATGAAATTTACTCATGGTGGCTTTTGTTCCATCCACTGTGTGTGTGTGTGTGTGTGTGTGTGTGTGTGTGTGTTTTGTGTGTGTGTGTGTGTGTGTGTGTATAAATACTTGTTGAGTGGATGAGAGAGGTGGTTGGGCCTGATATGAATGTGTGTGTGAATGTGTGTGTCTATGTTTATGTGAAAGTTTTTGAGCATGACTTTCTTGTCCTGGTTCACAAAGAGTTAATTGCTTCAGGCCTCCCTCTCACCTGGCCAGCAGGGGCATGATGACTCCTGTACTAGAGAGAAAGGAAATCTAACAATTAATCCTTACTTAATTTTCAGCTGCTGCCAGCAGGAACCAATTACTAATCGTATATTCTTTCTATGCATATGTACACTTAGGACTTAAAGAGTTCAGAGTTTCTCACTGGACATTCTTGCAAGCCCCAGATATTTAAGTTTTGTTTTGTCGTTACGTTTGACTCTATAAATGGCCCATCATTGTTACCAGCTGTCTACTATCAACATGACTCCAATCACCAATGCTTCCCTACTGCTGCTTAAGAGAGACAGACAGAGAAAGAGATGGGGGTGGAGGGGGAGACCTGGGAAGGCTCTTGGCATCAAATATAGAATGAACTGTAGCATTCATTGACAAATAATATTCAGTAGAAGTGACCTTTGAGGACTTATAGGGTTATGTTGTCAAAAGAAATCTTTGCAGTTTCAATCTGGGCCTCTTAATAAGCTTGGCTTTACTAGATTCCCCTTGGAGCCCAATTACTATGATATGTGTACCCCAAGAAACATGTGAAGCCATTTATAAATGTTCTAGTGAATGGCCCCAATCTTGATTCTGATAGCCAATAACAGCCACAGTCTCTCTTAGAGTCTGAACTTGGACATTAGTGCAGCTGAGACTCTAGATAGGTTTAGTATTAATTTGGAAGACAAATGTACTCAAGTCGCTGGTGCTTTTGGCTAAAGAATGTTGTAGTACTGAATGCATAATATTATTTTACCACATGTGATGAGATATAAGATGCAATGACATTATTTGTTTCAAGCAGAATAAATACAAAAATGCTATGGTTGGCTAGGTTCAAATGAAAATGTCCCCCCAGCATTTCCATTTAATGATAGACTCTGCAAGCAAAATATGGCAGCAGGGATATGACTAGGAATGTCAAACTCATCCTTAGATGCTTCTCAGCCATTCAATATTCCTCAATTGAGAATTTTTTGTTTAGCTCTGTACCCGATTTTCTAATAGGATTGTTTGATTCTCTGGCATCTAACCTTTCTATTCAGATTGATGTCTGAGGTAGCTCCATTTTCAGTATTCTGACTTATCTTTCAAAGCTTAAACACCTACATACTCGCTACTTAAGCCCTTGGAAATACCTTGGAATTGAAATTTGTATCATTGCATTCAAATTATTTTTAATCTAACTTTCAGGCATTTAATCCCTGACAAGTCACTCTTCACTCTCGAGAGCCCATTCTTCTGAATCTCAGTTTAACACTCTTTGACCTCAATGACACCAATTATTCCACTGTCTTTCAGGCTCATTTCCCTCATTTCTTAATTTTGCAAAAATCAATTTTATGTTTAATTCTTAGAATTCATTTTGAATATAAATTTGTAGGCATAAATTTTTTTGCAGCCTACTTTTAATAAGGGTTCAACCTCTCCTCTATCCTATCACACACCAGAGGTAGTAGAAGAGAAAAGTTAGGATATGGGGGAACTGGACCTGTTAGCAATAGTTCTTTTGGTGTGAGCTCGATCTTCTTGGTTAGTAGTTCAGCAAATATGAATCAGCAGCTGCAGCAGGCAGACACTGGCTCTAACCAGCAGCTACAATCTAGTTCTTTCTGCAGGCAGATACCAGGCCGCTGTAGTTTAATCCTGAAGAAACCACAAGTCTTGCAAAACCAGACTGAGGTGAGGTTGTGGAGGCAGCAAACTGCCACAGGAAACTCATGAGCAATTCTTTGGCAACTTTCTCTCAATAGCTCAACGGTAGCGTTATCACAAGTTGAGCTCAACAATGCTATGAAAGGAGAACCAGGAGGGAGAATGATGCCACACTTCTTGCTTTAGATAGGCATGAAAGGTTTTAAAATTAAATGACAAAAAGGGGAGGAGTTTGGCTATAGAGGATTTTAGGTGTCCATACCCCTGAATGCACCTGGGAGGCCATCAAGGGAAATGTAAATTGGGTTGTATGATTTGGTGAAGAAGGAGGGGAATGGCTGGGGAACCTGGGATAAGGTAGGATGAAAGAAAAAGAGGCTCCCATTGTTGTTAAAAAGTCCTTTGCCATCAAAGAGATGAAACAGGCTGGTGCCACTAGCAAGCAATGGGTAAGGGGTACCCCTAGAGATACAGATATTTGGTGGAGTTTGGTTGGTAAGGCTGTCTCTTTACCCCCAGAATAAGGAAATGAGGAGAGATTGGTTCTCACAATTCTGTCAGGACTGAGTAGGTGACTCCAGTGTCCAGATGGAAAGAAATAGTGATGGGACCCAGAAGAAAAAAAAAAATCCTTCTTTAAAAAACAAACAAACATTTCTTCTTCATAGAGTTGAAGTTCTTGTTATATAGGTTCTTCACTTGCTTAGTTAGAGTCACACCAAGTTATTTCAAATTGTTTGTGACTATTGTGAAGGGTATCTTTTGCCTAATTTCTTTATCTGCATGTTTTTTCTTTGAGTACAGGAAGGCTACTATTTTGTTTGGGTTAATTTTATATTCAGCCACTTTGCGGAAGTTGTTTATCATCTGTAAAAGTTCTCTGGTGGAATTTTTGGGGTTACTTACATATACTATCATGTCATCTGCAAATAGTGATATTTTTACTTCTTTTTTTCTGATTTGTATCCCTTTGATTTCCTTTTTCTGTCTAATTGCTCTGGCCAGGACTTCCAGTACTATGTTGCATAGGTAGGGGGAAAGTGGGCAGCCTTGTCTAGTCCCTGATTTTAGTGAGATTGCTTTAAGTTTCTCACCGTTAAGTTTGATGTTGGCTATTGGTTTGCTGTATATTGTTTTTATTATGTTTAGGTATGGGCCTTGGATTCCTGTTCTTTACAAGACTTTTAACATGAAGGGGTGATGAAATTTGTCAAATGCTTTCTCAGCATCTTGAGACGACTATGTGTTTTTTTTCTTTGAGTTTGTTTATATGGTGTTTTACAGTGATCGATTTCTGTATATTAAACCCATTCCCAGGAATGAAGCCTACTTGATCATGGTGAATGATCATTTGATGTGTTCTTGGATTTAGTTTGCCAGAATTTTGTTGAGTATTTTTGCATCAATGTTCACAAGGGAAATTTGTTCGGTGTGCTCTTTTCTTGTAGGGTCTTTGTGTGGTTTTGGAATGAGGGTTATTGTGGCCTTGAAAAATGAGTTGGGTAGTGTTTCATCTGACTCTATTTTATGGAGTAGTTTAGATAGTATTGGTATTAGGTTGTCAATAAATGTCTGATAGAATTGTTCACTGAACCTCAGTTTTTCTCCTAGTACTGCTTTCATTTTATTCCATAGGTTTGTGTATGTTGTTTTTTAATTTTCATTAAATTCTAGAAAATTCTTAATTTCTTGTTTTTATTTCTTATTTTAGCACGCTATCATTTAGTACAGCATTTTTCAGCTTCCATGTGTATAAGGGCTTTTTTTGTCTTTGTTGTTATTAAAGACCAGCCTTAGTTCATAGAGACCTGATAGGATACATGGAAGTATTTCAATCTTCTTATATCTATTGAGGCTTATTTTGTGACGGACTATATGGTCAGTTTTGGAGAAGGTGCTGTGAGGTGCTTAGAAGAATGTGTATTCTTTTGTTTTAGGGTGAAATATTCTATAGATATATTAATTCCAATTGGTTCATAACCTCTTCTAATTTGACTGTGTCACTGTTCAGTTTCTACTTCCATGACCTTTCCATTGATGAGAGGGGGTTTTGAAGTCTCCCACTATTATTGTGTGTAGTACAATGTATGTTTTGAGCTTTAGTAGGGTTTCTTTTATGGATATGGGTGCTCTTGTATTTGGAGCATATAGGTTAAAGATTGAGAATTCATCCTGGTAAAATTTCACTGTAGTGAGTAAAAAGTGTCTTTTCTCATTTTTTGATAACTTTTGGTTAAAAATCTACTTTATTCAATATTAGAATTGCTACTGCAGCTTGTTTCTTGGGGCAGTTTGCTTGGAAGTTTTATTTTCCCAGAGTTTTATGCTGAGATAGTGTCTCTGAGATGAGTTTCCAGTATGCATCAAAATGCTGGATTCTATTTATGTATCCAGTTTGATAGCCTATGTCTCTTTAAAAGGGAATTGAGTCCATTTATGTTAACAGATATTAAAGAACAGTGGATGCTGTTTACTGCTATTGTTGCTATTAGGGGTAGAATTATGTCTGTGTGTCATTTTTCTTTTGGTTTTCTTGTTAGTTATTTTCTTGTTTTTTTCTAGGATATAATTTTCCTCCTTGAGTTGGGTTTTCCATCTATTATTCTTCTTAGGGCTGGGTTTGTGGTCAGATATTGTGTAAATTTAGTTTTGTCCTGGAATATCTTGGTCTTTCTATCTATGGTATTGAGAGTTTTGCTGGGTATAGTAGCCTGGGCTGACATAGCCTGGCTGATCTTGTGTTCTCTTAGGGTCTGATTGATGTCTGTACAGGATCTTCTAGCTTTCATAGTCTCTGTTGAGATGTCGGGTATAATTCTGATTGGTCTGACTTTATATGTTACATGACCTTTTTCCTTTACTGCTTTTAGTATTCTTTCTTTGTTTTGAACTCTTGGAATTTTGACTATTATGTGTTGGGGAAAATTTCTTTTCTGGTCCATTCTATTTGAAGTTCTGTAGGCTTCTTCTATGCTCATGGTCATCTCATTCTTAAGAGTATGGAAGTTTTCTTCTACGATTTTGTTGAAGATATTTACTGTGCCTCTTAAATGATATTCTTCACCCTCTTCTATTCTTATTATCCTAATGTTTGGTATTCTCACTGTGTCCTGGATCTCCTGGAGATTTTGGCTTAGGAACTTTTGTCTATGTTTTTCTCTAAATCTTTTGTCTATGTTTTTAATGTTGTTTTTGGCCCCTGAAATTTTCTCTTCCATCTCTTGTAGTATGTTGGAGATGCTTGCATCTGTGACTCCTGAATTCTTTTTTAGGTTTTCCATCTCCAGGGTTGTCTCTTTTTGTCTTTTCTTCATTGTTTTTATTTCCATTTTCAATTCCTTCACCTCTTTGTTTCAGTTTTTCTGTCGTTTTTTGATTCTTTGAGTTTTTTACCTGTTTCCTCTTTAAAAGATTCTATTTGAATATGGTTGCCCTGCCATACTTGTTAAAGGGAGTTTTTCCATGCCCTTCTCAAAAATCTCCATCATCATCTTGTGGTATGATTTCAGATATGAGTCTTCTTTTTCTGGAGTGTTTGGCAATATACCGCTTGCTGTTGCGGGAGAGCGTAGTTCTGATGTTGACAGGTTGTCTTGCTTTTTATTGCTTAAGTTCTTTTGTTTTCCTCTTGCCGTCTTGTTGTCTGTGGTTATAGGTGGTCTTTTTGTCAGTGATTGGTACCGTCTCTCTCATGGACCTGAGGGCCCGTGGGTTCAGGGAGAAAATTGCTTCTGAGTGTTTGGCTTTTGGTGGGCAAGCAGTGAGTTCTGATAGCAGTGACTCCTCTGTCTTTGTAGGCTCAGATGTGGGAGCTCTTGTGAGGCTGTTCTGGTAGCTTAGCCCTGTGCTCACAGGTCTAGAGTACTACTTATAGGGACCTGGACTTTCTCTACACCACAATGGACCTTTTCCCCAATAGCACAGTACTTTCTGCTCTCTGAAGACGCCTGATGTGCTCTCCTATGCCTATGTGTCAGACTCCCCTCTGGTCCAGGTGTAAGAGGGTCTGTAGAGTTGAACTTTAAGCACTGTCTTTCCCAGGAAAACCCCGGCTCCCAATGACAAGGGCCTGTGCCTTACAGTGGGACTGTGTGTTTAGGCTTTGAGCCAGGGTGTTTCTGGTGGATCCCGAGTCTTGTGCCAGAGTTTTGGCTCCACTGAAGTGGAGAGCCATGTTTTCTGTGTGCTCTGCCTACCCCTCTCTGTGCTTTGGTTACACACAGTGCAGTCTCACCAGCCCTGTGTCCATGGATCTCCACTGTTTCAGGTGCCACCTATTTCAGTATTTTAAGGAAAGGCACAGTGGCAGCAAAGACTATTTTATATGGGGGAAGATGAGGCAGTTTCCCTCCAACCAACCCTCTCTTACACCTGCAAGTACACAGATACACAGACACACACACAAGAGAAAAGAGGCCACACAGCTTAACAAATAACACATGTTTCTTACTAACAACAGTAATTTTTATTATTTTTTTGACTCAATAAGAAGGTAAGTAAAAAAAAGTGTCACTGGATAACATGTTCTACAGCAGTGGGTCACCTGAGAAGTGTCATGAGATACCCTGTGGGAAATAATGTTGAGGGAGGCTGGACTTAGAAGAATCAAGGATCTAAACTAAATCGAAATCTCTTATTTGTCATTGCCATTGTTTCAGTGCCTACGTGTCCCAAGACAGGGAAGCTCATCTCACGGAACATGAAAGTCAACTGTATAGTGAGCTTCATAGAAGGACAGAGAGCAAATCTAGAGAAACAAGTGGACAGCAACTCTATATAAGTGGATTTAATTGTTCATGCTGGGTCACCCACTCACGGAGCACCTAGCACTCTCTCACAGCTCAGTCAGGCTTTGACCATTGTTTTCTAAGTGTGTCTCTGCAGCAGGTATTACTAAGGTGATGCTGACTTTGCTCCTAATATACAGTCAACAAAGTGCAAGCCTATCTAATAATTTGCAGACTTGTTAATGTATTGGCTTTTACTGTGGGTTATGCATATAAATCACCAGTTATGTGGCCCTTTTCTCAGCCTTTGCAATTACGTTGGGTGAGATGGATGCCATTAGTTAGACTAGTACCACAGTCGCCTACAGCTCTGTGCTCTCTCTCTCTCTCTCTCTCTCTCTCTCTCTCTCTCTCTCTCTCTCTCTCTCTCTCTCTCTCTGTTTTCTTCCCTGGCTGTGTTACAATAAACTTTCAATCCATTTCACACCACTAAAAAGACTGTAAGTATTTCTATGTATACCCATTGCGCTACCTTAAAATTAAAGAAAAAAATCACTAGTTACCTTTGTAATACTCTTATCTGGTCTAGTGAACAATATTTCCATATTCTTCAATATAGTTATTTAACTTTTATTAATTTTAGAATGAATGTAAAAGGAATTTTTAATTTCTTACATTTTCAATATCATTTATATTTTAAATAATCATGAAGAGGACCTCATCAAAAGGACATCTATCTCCAACGAGTATATCTAGAATGCTACCACATGTGTAGAAGATGCTAAAGTCCATGTACATCAAGGAGAAGAGATTTTTACTTCTCTTGTAAGTGCTGACAAAGCACCTTTCGGAAGCCCCGCCTGAGTTCTCTTGTCCTAAGTGCGTACACAATGGGGTTGAGCGAAGGAGGGATGATATTGTGCATCACATTGAGCAAAACTGGGATGAGAGTGGCCTTGGTCTCTGCCAAGTGTGTTATTGAAATCACCACAACGATAGTGTAGAAGAAGAGAATGAGGATGAGGTGGGAGCTACAAGTGCTCAGAGCCTTAGAAACAGCCTCAGATGAATTGAGTCTGAGTACTGAGCGCAGAATCAAAGTATATGACAGTATGATGAGACCCAGGTCACTGCCCATTCCAAGCCAAGCCAGGGTTAACTGGCAGATGCTGTTCGGCCTTCTGTCATCACAAGCCAGGCTTGTGACACCAAGGTTAGAGCACAGGCAGTGATCGATTTCATTTCTCCAACAGTAATTCCGCTGGGCTGCAAGCACAGGCACTGGAATGACACACAAGCCATTTCTCAGCACCATAAACACTGTGACCTTTAAGATCAAGGAATTGGTAATAATTGAAGAATAGCGGAGAGGATAGCAAATAGCTACATATCTATCAAAGGCCATGCAGAGGAAGATACCTGACTCCATGCCTATAAAGCAGTGAATGGCATAAATCTGAGCAAAACACTCAGGGAGGCTAATGACCTTGGCATTAAACCAGAAGATGGCCAGGATCTTAGGCATGATGGTTGTGGCGAGGCCCATGTCCACCACAGAGAGGATGCCTAAGAAAAGGTACATGGGCTGCTTCAGGGAAGGGTCCTGATAGATGATGATGATAATTAGCACGTTTGTCCCTATTGCTGAGAGATAGAGTAAGCTCAGCGGTAGGGAGAGCCAGTGCTGCCAACTGTGGATGCCTGGGAATCCCAGCAGGATAAACTCGGATACCTGGAACTCAGAATTATTAAAGTCTTTGAGATATGCAGACATTTTCCTGTCAAGAAAAGAAAAGATGGGGTCTGTATAGTCAGTCACTTTAGTCAAAAATCAAAAAACAATAATTATTTCAGTTCTTACATTGAAACACTTAAGAATATTAATCAATATCATCAATTTTAATGTCATAAATCTTGTTCTTGGAAAATGTAGCTGTGGGTTCAAATTCATGCTGGAAAATCATGATGTTCAGTGTGTGCAAGTGTGCTGAAGGATTCAGCAACATTTTAGTCAAAGTCCTGTTCAAACTTGAATAATCTCTTGGGAGGCTTCCTGGAAGGTACTGTGACCTTATGATCAAATCATGATAAACTTCAGCATTAATTCTTAATAGCACAGCTCTGATTGTGCTGATTTTAGCAATGCCATGGTGCAGACTGTGTGAAGGAAATGATTTTTTAGAACACTTTGTGACCCCAAATGCTGTCTTAGTAGATTTAGCCCTGCTAGGGTATATCCAAGAACCACCTTCAAGAGGATTTCTAGGGGAAGAGCTGTCTTCCCAGGAGTCTTTACTAGTGTTAGGACTTAGTCTATCATTATCTGTCCATGACTTAAAAGCTGTTTTGTTTTCCAATGAAAGCTTTCATAACTCCTGGGAAAGTGGAAGATGTAGGGTGACAAACAGCTTTACTATTTGGTGACAAAGGGAGATGTCATCTGTGTGTTTCAGTGAAATTCAACAAATGCAATTTCCTGTTTTTTTCCCAAGTTCTTCAGCAAATCTTTCTGGGTTGCAGGCTTTCTTGGTTGTTGTTGAAGTTTTTAGTTTTCTTAGTATTTGGTTTAAACTTTATCACTGATGTAAACAAGAATCTGTGCCTTTAGTTCCCAGTGTACACAGTGCATATTATCATGTGGCAAGCTCGATCTTGGAAAACCTCTATTCTATGTAGCATGGAATTAGGTTATTATGGATGCACCAGAGGAAGATATTTTCTGCATTCTGTACCAAAGAAAAGCCCATAAAAAAGAGGCAAAGACATCACTTGCAATACATTTGTTAAATGGGTCTGTTACTTCACTGTTTCTTAAAGAACAAAAGAAGAGTTTTGGGGTAGGGAACTCGTACAAAAAGCAATGAATAAGGCCCATCATATCAACCAAAAGAAATTTATATTGGAAGAAGTATTTTGAAGAAAAATTTGGATAAAATAAACAAATCAATTCTGATTGTTTGAAGTTATTGAATCCACAGCTACAATCTAAAGAAGTAGAACTTGCCCAGCTATTAACAAAGGTGGAGACTCAGCAAGTGATGGGAAATTTGGATCCACCTTCATCAAATCTGGAGGTAGAAAAGGTGAAGACCCATCATTTGGAACAAGGGCTGTGAACTAATGAAGACAGAATAAAAATGGTCTCAAAATAGGGCCACAAGAAGTCAAACAATACCCCCATCTCAGAGGAGCAAGTTTAATACCTGCGATCTTTTGATGATGTTTTAAAACCATCATTATGAGGCATAAGTCTGTGCTATGAAAGAATGGATGAGATAGAGAGTCTATTACTGGAGGGCTTTATGCTGATAAAGCATCAGGTAGTTCAAGAAGCTTAGAAAGTGAAGTAAACTTACAGGTTACACTTATATGGGATGTGGGTTGAATCAATGGTAGAATGCTTTGTCATCAAACACAGCTCAAGGTTTAATTCTTGCCACTTCCGAAAAGTGTTGTAGTTAACAGTTTGACTCACTGTGGAAATTCAAGAATAAATAAAAAAATCTGTTTTTACAAGATCCTTTTTTATGCCAGACCGTGTTATCACACAAATTTAACTAGAATTTATCTTCACATTTTTTACCTCTTCAGAAACATAGAATTGAGGGTGTGCCTAGTTTCTGTTGTAACTTTCTTATTGTTGCATGTGTTATTGTTTATTCACTGATAATAATCTAAAGACTTTTAATCTGTAATTATGGAACACTTAATTTTGTAAATACACAATGCATGATTGTATACATATATACTATATAACCATTACCTATATTATGTATCCATTCATATTTTATACATTCTTTCATCAAAAGTATTATCATAAGCATGTAAAGATTCAAAAAATAAACTATGCTGAAGTTAGGGGATAAATATATTTTAATTTATAGTCTACTTTGTATACAAACACCTTGAAGAGACTGCAAAAGAATAAAGCAAAACTAAATGACTATAACTGAATTTTTACCTTAACTATCTGTCCAATGGTGTTATGGAGATAAATTTTAGTTACCTGAGCCTTCGTGGATCTATAAAGACAGAATTTAGGCACACACAATGGTGATTTTATTATTATAACAGACACATTTAATATGATGTATGTCCTCAGATCCTCTAGCACACAGTGTAATATTATGGATACTATTAAACACAGATTTCAGAGGCTTTTCCTATAAAATGGAATCTTCATAACTAGGGAACAGAAATTACACCCTATTTTATGGACAATTCACATCTATCACTCTGAAGAAGCTACAGAAGATCCTCAGAATCGTGGTAAAATCAGACTCCTACGCCTTCAAATTCTATTGCCTGTCTTGTCCTTTATTTTCTTGGCCCATCACATGAGTGAAAAAAAGCCTGTCACTTATATACAAACACACACACACACACACACACACACACACACACACACACACACTACTCATTTTTTTTTTTTTTTTGCCCTGCTCACATCCTTTTCTCCTTCTTTTACAGAAGCTTTGGCTTCTGTAACTCAATTAGTTTTACTTGCTTCTCTTTTTTGTGATTTTTTTCTTTTCTAACAATCTGACCTATCCAAGACAGCTGTTTTCTTCCTTAAAGTAATTGATGACTTTATACTCTCAGTCATTGTACATAGGGTACAATCAATCAGGTTTGACTCAGACCATCACTGTACATGGGGTACAATCAGGTTTGACTCAGACCAAATTAAGCATCACCCCTTGGCTTTAGCTCCCTTATATGCGCATTTGAGATGATCAACTTAGGGTCATCAGGCAACTTGTCAGCTTGATCCATCTTATTAGCTCCAAGAAAGTTATTAACAGGATTGTTTTTCTTTAGATCTTTCTCAGAGCTTCCATATTTCAATAATCATATAGTCCCCTAGTGACTGTTACAATTATTCCAACATGACCAGAGTAATCTCAGCAACCACACAATAATTTAATGAATAAAATTAAATTTAGACTGCAATGAGACTTAGATATAGGCTAGTTTCACTGAGATCTTAGATGAACATTTCAAAGAAGCTCATTGTAGTGTCAAAATGTCTTGAGACTTTGAAACTGTAAAATATGTTTGAACAAGACCTGACATTTCTCTAAGATTTCATTCTTTACTCCTCAGATCACACAGCCTATCTTATTTGATGGGTTCTCATTTTATTTACATTTAAAGATATATTTTTATTTACTTACTTATTTTTATTATGTAGCATTTTAATTTTTAATATTATGTGGAATGGTTAGATTGTTGATTAATCCTTCACCCCAGATATTTTATGCATATTTTATAGCGACGTATTCTGTTAGCAATATTGAAATGCACATATCTCAATGTCCAGCTCTAGTCAGGATTCCAGGTAATTGATCTGAAAAGACCAGGCTATTCCTACTGCCAACATGAGAGCTTCCTTCCTCTACCACCATCCTTCTTCCTTCCAGTGCAGACTACAACAACCACTATTCTTTCTCTTTTTCTATGAATAAAACTATTTTGTACTCCACCTGAGAAATATCTTGTGGTATCATCTCCTTATGTAAAGATTATTTTATTTAACATAATGGACTCTGATTTTATTTGGGTTGTCAAAATTGCCAGAATTTCTACCTTTTTAAGTTTGAATAATTCTATTTTCATTATTTTCATTTAAAATGTTTCTCTAGTTGATATTTCGGTTATGCAATTAGAACTATAAGTGAGTTTGAACTCAGAAAAAATTTAACATTTTAATTATTAAATTCTAAATAATATAAAATATGTTTCGTCCATCAAAAATGCTTGATATAATAAATATTAAAAATGACATGAAGGTTTTTTTTTTTTCTGAAAAAAAAAATACCTTTTATTTCATACCAGCCTGGTCTTTTCTTAATGTGCCCTTAGACATTTTCTCAAAAGCTTTGCAAACCTCTGTCTCGTACTATGGTAGAAATTAGTATTGCTTGTTTTTGACGGAAGTTGCAGAACAACATTAAATTTGGAACAAAACATCATATTCTGGAAGATTTAACCAATAAAATTGAACATATTATGATAACTTACTGTCATTATGATCAGAACTTCACATCCCCGTAGTCTTGGAAATGGAGGAAGTTTCCTACTGGGAAGCAGAACCTTTTGACATTTTTTCATAAGATGAGGAGCTATTCTCATCTGAGTGTGATACAGAATTCATGGAATCAAAGACTTATAGAATTTATGGGAATATTACCAACTAAATGACCTAAGGATAATAGGTCCTTATTAGAGGCTTGAGGGAGAATGGCCAGTAGAGAAAGCTGAATTCCTATGGTGTTAACTCCCTAAAGTGTAACAAGGAGATTAATTCAGAGATGTGTTTTCTATTAATGTAACCTGACTCCTTACTTAAATAGAAATAAAAATTTCTTTCAGGGAACTGAAATGCCAATATAATAGGTATGAACTTCTTAATCACTCCTTTTTTTAAAAAAATAATTTTACCAACATAGCTCTTACGTTTATTGGCAAATGTGTCACTTCTTAATCATTTTTAAGCATAAAAATTAAAGAATTACAAAATTTGTTATTAGAAAACTTCTTTAAATAGGTTTGAAAAGAAAGTATTTATTCATTCAAAAACAAAGTTTCTAGCGTGTTTGAAAAACATGACATGTATAAAGTTATCACTAAATACATAACTTTTGTTCTAAAAATTGTTGTCTTGTAAAGGTAAGAGAACATAATATTAAATGTAAAATCCAGAAATATCAAGAGTTGTATAAATGTCTTAATGTAAAATTAACCAGTGAGGCACAAAAATAGACACAGACATGAACAATAGAAGAAAAATCTAGAAATAAACTCCACATAGCTACAAACACTTGAGTTTATATTGGACAAAATACACCCTCTTCAGAAAATGGTTCTGAGAAAATTGTGTATCTATCTGCAGAGGAATTACACAAATCCATACTTTTTATCTTATAAAAAAATCAAAATAAAGACTTTGTTGAAAGACCTGAGCCCCTGAAATTTCTTGTAGAAAGAAAACATAAAAAAAAAAAAACACTTCAAGATATAAACATAGTCAAGAAATTTCTCAATAGTACTCAGTTGCTCAGGAATCAAGGCCAACCATTAAAAACTGGGACTTATAGTATGCTGTAAGGACATAGTTAGAAACATATACTGGTGACAGTAGTTTTACTACAAATTTCAACTTCTGGTTGAAACTAGGCTGTAACACAAGAAGCAAGAGTCAAATATAGAAATATTTAGTATCAAAAATAGTTTAATAAACGCAAATAACATGAATGGTAGTAATGCATTGGTTGCAGGACGTATAAAAACAAAGCTGGGATGAACTAGAAGCTTCCTCTCAAAAGGTTGCCATTCACAAAGCCAAAAGGTGTTACAAAGGCTTCTGAGAGGGAGTTGACTTTAACTATCTTACTTTTTTCCTATTTGTTATTGGATATTCTCTGCATTTACATTTCAGATGTTATTGCTTTCCCCCAATTGTATCCCTTCTCCTCACATTACCTCCATGAAGGTGCTCCCTTTCCCAAATACCCTTTCCTACCTCAGCACCTTGGAATTCCTCTACACTGGGAAAATAAGCCTTTGCTGAACCAAAGGCCTCTCCTCCCATTGATGTCAGAAAATGCTATCCTCTGCTGCATATGCACCTGGAGCCATGGGTTAACTATCTTACTTAACCATGGCTTCTGCATATATTCTGCCAACCTGTCAAGCATCATGGACCTATCAATGCAATAGTGGCATGAATGTTTGGGGACAAACCAACTTTTTTTTTATTGACTGTAAGACCTTCTCCACAAGAACAAACTGATATCTGGTACAAAAGACTGGTCAAAAGTCTGTAACTGAAGAGGACATACCCTTGGTAGAGAAGCTACCGCAATTGTTTTACTAAATTGACACACTGAGAATGTCTTCTAAATATTTATGTCTATGCTTATGAATTAGTGTCTATGTAGGCTGGTTACTAGGGAAGTTCATAACTAGTTAAGATTCTGAGAATAAATGACTATTGGGTGTTCAGCCATAAACACAGAATCTATGTCATTTTTTTATTTAGACATCTCAAAAGAGGAGTCTAAAAGTATATAAGAGATAGCGGAAAGGGTGAAATGTTTTAGAACATTCAGGACATGCCCACTGTACGTGGAACTTCTATTGACTATGATAAACTACACAAGATTGGGCCTGTCAACCTTCCATCATAGCATGAGGAAAAGCTCAACTGCCTCCACCCTTCCTTGAGTGTATGTGTATATAAATACACACACAGAGAACACATATATGCATAATGCATGTGTCTATGTGTATATATGCATTATACATATGTGTATATTAACACATATGCAAATAATGATCATTAGGAATAAGCAGTTCAACTAACCACACAATTCTCCTGGGAATCTACGAACAGTTAATTGTTGGGATCAGGGCAGAGATATTTCTTAAGTGGAATAACTCCCAATATATTACTCATATTCCCACAAATAACACCTCACTCACATTCCTATGAGCAATTTCTCTAAGTTCACCAAAATGAACTTTTTAAAGATATAAGAGCAGAAGAGGAAACAGTTGGAAAGAGGAAGGAGAGTAGCAGAAGTAGGAGGAATTCACAGGTAATGGGGTGGGGTCAACATGATCAAAATCCGTTATACATGTATATGAAATTACTACAACAAGGTTCCTTATTACATATAACAAATGTTTGCTAAGAAGAATCTTTTATCAAAGAAAGGTAAAACATGTCTGGTTAAAAAAATTTAGCGAAATGATTACACATGATAGTTTATAGTCTCATGGATACACGCTTTGTCCAGCTGTCATAAGAGGCTTCCTTAGCAACAGAGGGAGCAGGTGCAGAGACTCACAGCCAGACATTATGAAGAGAGAGAGGGAAAGGGAGAGGGAGAGGGAGAGGAGAGAGAGACAGAGGTAGGGTATAAATTGAGAGTCTCATTCATATCCTTCACATTGGAGAACAGTGAACCCCTGGGAGAAAGGGAAAGATTGTAGGAATTAGAGATTTAGGCTACAAGAAAAACATGGACCACCAAATCAAATCAACAAAGCAGGGCTCATGTAGGGTCACAGAGACTGAAGCTGCAAGCATGAGGCCTGCACCAGGCCTCTGATATATGTTCTGGCTGTTAGCCTGGTTTTAGTGGAACTGTTAGCTTGGTGCTTTTGTGCAACTCCTGGCCTTCACTCCTTTACCTGCTCTTGCGACGTTTTCTCTTCTGTTGGGTCGCCTTGTTCAGCTTCAATTTGGGGGCTGTCATACTGCATCTTATCTTATCCTGTTTGTCTGTTGCCTGCTGAAGGCCTTTTTTGTTGTTGTTGTTTTCTTTTTTAAGAATAATTGGAATTTTAATTAATTAATTAATTTACCTTACATTTTTATTGTACCTTCCTCCCTCCTCTTCACCCAGGCCCTTCCTCACAGCACCCCTTTCCCCATCTTTCCTTTCTATAACCTCAGAGAGGGGGAGGTGGAGGTCTTTTCAAAAAAGGAAATGGAGGGGGAGTGGAAAGAGGGCAGCATTGAGGAGTGGAGGGAAGGGAAACTGATTGGAATGTATGAGAAAAGAGTCCATTTTTCACTTTAAAAAGATTGGTTATAGGCCAAGACTATAACTCAGTGGCAAAACACTGGCTTAATGAGAGAAAGGTATAAGATAAGACACATGCTCTACCATGTTCTTAGTAGCCTTATTTATAATAGCCAGAAGCTGGGAAAAAAAATCAGATATTCATCAACAGAGGAATGGATACAGAAATTGTGGTACATTTACACAATGAAATACTTACTACTCAGCTATTAAAAACTGTATCTTCATGAAATTCCTAGTCAAATGGATGGAAGCAGAAGCTATCATCCTTAGTGCAATAACCCAGTCACAATAGAACACTCATGATATGCACTCTCTGATAAGTAGATGCTAGCCCCCAAATCTCACAATACTCATTAAACAATCCACAAACCTTGTAAAAATAAAATAAAGGCAAGGCCAGAATATGGATGCCTCAGTCCTTCTTACAAGGGAGAATAAAACACCCATGGGAAGAAATTAAGAGACAAATAAAGGAGCAGGAATTGAGGATCACCTCAGGATACATCCCATATGCAGCCACCAAACCTGCACATTATTGCTGATGCCAAAAACTGCTTACTGGGAGGGGCCTGATATGGTTGTCTCCTCAGAGGCTCTGCCAGAGTCGTACTCATACATGAGGATGTTTGGAGCTATCCATAGGACTGAACACAGGGACCCCAATGAAGGAGTTAGAGAAATGACTAATGAAAGGTGTTGCAACCCCATGGTAAGAAAAGCATTATCTACCAACCAAACCTTCCATAGCTCCCACGGACTAAAACACCTATGAGTATACATGGAAAAAACCCTGGCTCCACTTGCATATGTAGCAGAGGATGGCATTGTCTGGTATCAATGGAAAGAAAGACATTTGTTCCAGTGAAAGCTCATTTTCCCAGTGTAAGGGAATGCCAAGGTACTGAGGTTGAAGAGTGTGGTTTGGACAGGGTCTTTGGAAGAGGGAGCACCTTCATGAAGGCAGGGGAATGGGGAGGGAGGATATGAGTGAGGGAAAGAGAGATAACATTTGAAATTAAAATTCAGAGACTATAGATATTAAAAAAGAAAAAAAGAAATTTAAAGAAAGAAAATATTCTATTTTTAAAAAAGACTAAGCTTAATCTCTCTCTCTCTCTCTCTCTCTCTCTCTCTCTCTTTCTCTCTCTCTCTTTCTACACACACACACACACACACACACACACATACACACACACAAATGCTAATTAAAGCAAAGTGAAATTTAGTAAAAGAGCTCTAATGAAAATGTGCCAGTGAACTCAGACAAATTGCTAACCCAAGGAATAGCAGAAGATGACAGGATGTGCTTTTACCCGTGCATTGTAGGCTTTCCTGAACACCAAAGGATGCAACAGGAAGTGAACACAGCAAAGAGGGAAAACGAAAAGGCTGTAGCTGTCAACCGTTCATATAAAATTGAAATTTTTATTAATTGGTTATTTTATTTATTTTTATTTCTAGTGTTGTCTCCCTTCCCAATCGCCCTCCACTTTGTCTCTGAGGGGTGCTCTTCCTTCCACCTACCCACCACAGCTTCACTCCTTTAACATTCCCCTATACTGAGGCAACAAGCCTCCACAGGACCAAGGGCCTGCCCTCCCATTGGTGACATATAAGGCAATCCTCTGCTACATATGTAGCTGGAGTATTGTAATTATTTTATTTAACTCTTGGGATAGAAATTAATATAGATCTTAAGAATGGAGAAAAGTACTGTAGAAGGCAGCTGAGTGTGATAAAAATACACCATTATAAAACATACACAGAGGACAACTACAAACACAGATTGCTGAGAGTCCAGCTATGATAAGTCATGAGCATGTGAACTGCCGATTTGTGCACTTTCAGAATTTATCAGAAATGTTGCAAGCTCCTATGTCCAGAACCTGAGACACAGAACAGGGTAGCTTCAGAATTACAGAAGTGGGGTTGGGGACTCAGTACCAAAACTAACGCCAATTCGGAAAATAAGAAGCTTATTCAGTTAAAGAAGTACCATACTTTGAATGGTCTATTTTTAGGGAATGAGACAGAGTATTGTTATATTGCACAAGATGGTCTTGACCTTATGAATTTAATGCCTTCATTTCTCAAATGCTGAGATTATAGGTCTATATAACCATAACCAGTTTGAAGAGGACACAATTCTGAACAGTGTGTTAAGGTTATCTCAATTTGAGGACTAACCACAAAATGATATTTTATAACAGTCTCTGTGTTGTTTGGACTTACCACTGACTAGAAAACTGTATTTGTCCCTTAAAATAGCTATTCAATTAAAATATTTGTAAACCATTTTCTCTCCTGGTCTGAAGAACCAAAATATCAATCATTATTTTCTCAAACATGCAAATTTTCAGTAGATAGCTCTTGTTTATTTCTCTCTCAGGAGTGATGATTTCTGAGGACCGGGGATTCTATAAATGTCTAGGAGTCTTGTGTGCCATCTACATTGGACAACAGGATGACAAACAAAAATGTCCCTCATCAATGGACTCAGTTTAAAGGTGCTTGTTCTTAGTAGCATGTAACATGCCAACCATACGAAGTTACTCTTCTTGGAGACCCAAAGTCTTTGTGTGTCTAGTGACCAGTTTCTCATTCTAGTTACACTGATGCAGTTAAGGACATTTTACCAGGTGGTCTGGAGAGGTGGATTAGTGGGTAAAAGGTTCTTGCTTTTGCACAGAACCTGGGTTCAGCCCTTAACACCCATATAGTGTGTTCATAACCCTCTCTAAATCCAGTCCCAGGGAATCTGATGCATGCTTCTGGCTTCCACAGAAAATGCACATAGGGATGAACAAAAATACATGCAACACTTAAATAAAACACACAAATAAAGAAAATTTTAGAAAGAACCTTTTACCACGTGCAGTTATCTATGATTAAAATTGTCTATTTTTTCTTTATGAAAGAAGAATTTGTTAATAAGTATTGGGTGAATGAAAAAAAATAGTGAACTGGTCTGTTTGGGTAGCTGACTATTTTTTCTAAGTTCAGAAGATAAATTCAATGATTTGCAATGTTACTTTTAGAGATCCTATGTAAGTGATCTGAAATATAAGTATCAAAGATAATATATTAGGGCATTTGGTTTTATATTTGCTCCCTCGAAGCTGGGAAACAGGAGCTATGTGTGAGATATATAATTTGATATTAGAAATGAATGTATGTCCTGACCTCTCCAGTAACCTTGTCTACAGAGTTTCTAAAGACAAAAAAGTGAGATAAAAGAAAAACCACTAATATTAAAGTTAGACATGTCAAACCAACTAAAGGAAAAGAGCTCAAGACAAGGCACAAGAATCAGAGACCCAATCGATCAAACACTCCAGAGTCCCAGAGTAGCACTAAACGGAGAGCCACGATACATGCAGAGGACGTGGTGCAGACCTGTGCAGACCAGCACTTGCTGCTTTAGTCCCTGTGTGTTCATGTGACCTTTACTCTGCCGGATTTAGAGGGTCTTGTTTTTTGGGTGTCCTTGATCCCATCTGGCTCTGACATTTTTTCACTTCCTCTTCCACAAGGTTCCCTGAGATCCAAGGTGAGGAATTCTCCCCCCCCCCCACACACACACATGTCTAGGTCTGTATTTGTTCCTGTCTGCTGAGAAAGGAAACTTCCCTAATGATGGCTAATAAGGCACTGGGTGTTTGAATATAGCAGAATATCATTTGTAGCCAAAGGCCAGCTTGCCTTGAGGAAGGGCATGGATTCAGTAGTCTGGTTCTGAGGGGGAAAACTTCACTTTCTGTGGCTGGTGAAAAAGGGGAAAGACAAACACACACACACACACACACACACACACACACATACACACTCACACACACACACAAACTCACTTGTTGAATGTAATGAGGCTTCAACTATTTTGAACATCATTAATTTATTTTTCTCTTGGCCCTTTTGAACCACCTAAAACAAAAATCCTCAATGTTAATAAAAAGACTACCTAATAACCACAAGTTATATATTCTCCAAAAAACAATAACCACAAAAACATATTCTTCAAAAACAAATTAAAACCATTACACAAAAAGAAATTACAACAGAATTATTTATTATATATTCTTCTTCTGAATCTCATACCTAACTGAACATGTACCTTTTTTCTTTCCACAAATTCATCATAACTACAAAGAAATGAGTCTTTTCTTGTTGATTAGCAAAGTTTAAGCTAAATTTATAGTAGCAAATGTTTCCCTATGCTCAGCTGACAACAATTTGTATTTACCAAGAAACAGATCATCATCTGTCTTAGGTCAGAGTTTTGAAGTCTGTTCGGTTAAACTGACTAACCATCTATTCTCTGGTCTCATATTCATAATAGAATTATTTACTCTTTTTTTATAACCCTGTCTTTTCATGGTGCATACCAAAACCTGTGACCGTATCAATAGATCATAAGATCAAAGAACTCAGACCCAACTTGAAATGAATGTTTTATTTAATCATTAACTTCTCCCAAACCTACATTATTTCCCAAGTACAATTACATGCTTGTAATGAATGTATGACCCCAGTACTCCTCTTGTAAGCTATACAGCCCTCACTACTCTTCAATGATGAGGCACATTTTACTTTTACTTCTAGCTGATGTTTTCATGTTAAAACAACCTAATCTATCCCCCTAATCTTTCTTATTAACTACCCTAACTTTCTAAAACTACTTAAATCAAATCAGGAAATCTGTAAAACAATTTATCCAAAAAATACTATCTTATACAAGTTCATCTTCACATTGATCTGCAGGAAAAATCCCACCGCATTGGCCGCAACATTCCACCTCCTGCTCACATTATCCTCGCCAACATTTACTTTCTCTTACCTTCTGTATTCAACCCAATTATCTATGGTATGAAGATGAAGGAGATACGAGATAGAGTAGCCAAATGCTTGTGCAGATGGACTTCATAAGATGTGAATCTCAGTAATAATTCTTCAACTAGATAAATGATGAAGATATCGGCGAAGACCTTTGACAACAATCCAAGATACAGTAATATCTTCTGATAAACCGTGGATATTATGGAAAAAATAAACCACAGAAGAGTGGTCCCATTCCATTTAATTCTATGTTCTCATTCTCAAGTTCTGTTTGTTTCTAGCAACTATCTTCTTGCTAAAAGGATCCTAGTGTGCTTCTTATTGGATTCTTTTTTACGATAACTACTCAAGGAAATGAAAGATTATATACTAATTTTCATTGGAACTTTTTAATTGTTAGCAATATAAAATTTTCCATGGCTACTGATTGAATGTGATAGTGTGTGTGTGTGATATGCATATAACATGCATAATTAGGATTTGTGGACTATTGAAATGCATTATTTGAATTGTTGCATTGCTAACTTAGTCAAGCTGTCTACATTTATAATTCAAGATACTGCATGTAAGGTGGAATCTAATTGCTTCTAAATCAACACTAGCATCACGAATTCATCCAGAATGGCTTAGCTCCTTAATAAATATCAACATACCTTCAGTGATAAAGTATTTCTTTGTTGATGTGTTTTAAATCATTCTTTGAATAAAATTTATGATAATAAATTATCATGTGTAAAAATGTAATTATAAAATTTTATGTCTAAATTGACTTGCACAAAATAAAAGCATGGACTCTAAAAATAACTTTCAATATCATCTTGGTATTAAAGCAAACAGATGTGGTCATTGAGCCTAAAGTTAGGAGATGAGTCTCGCATTCCTGAATTCCAATTTTAACCTGTAACATTGTGTTAGAAATTTAAAAACAAAGCAAGCATTTCATCTATTTTTGAGATTATAATATAGTATTATCAATTTTCCTCCCTCTCCTCCCTGCTAGCTCTCTAATACCTCACCTATTACGCTAAGGTGGCTGGCCGGTGAAATTGTTAAACAAGTAATTATGAGTGAAATGTTTGGAGTCTTTACATCTAGCCACCACATTAAATGTCTCCTTTCCTTTAGAATAACTCAGTCTATCAATTCTAATAGTGATTTCAACTCTTTTAGGCCAGAGCAAAAAGACTTTTCTGAAGGAACACTTTTGCCTGAATTTTATTCGGTACTGATTAGATTAGGGAGATGTCTAATCTAAAGCTATATATATTTTCCCCATGAGGTATAAAAGAACCCACTTACCAATCTGTTAAAACATAATCCAATTTTCTTGTAACATAAACAGGCTTAGGAACTATTTGGGAGGAATGTTGACATGGGGGGAACCTGTAGCAATATCCTGGGTGTATGGTGACTTCTGATTTTCTGCTGAACTTTTGAGCATACAGAAAGTATTTATACCTGATGCTCACTTTCAGCTACCATCATGATCACCAGGTCAGAACACATAAAAAACTAGGAAATTCATGATTGAATTTTCTGTTATCCTTGAAATATCATTTATGAAGGACTATAGGATGCAATTGTAAGAGTAAATTTTTTTTATCAAGTAGGTCAATATAGTCTGTAATAAGAAACTCTAAGAAAAGTTCAAAGCAACAGCAAGATTGGAATGTTTCTTCATTAGTGGAAGGTCACATTTTCTTACCTCCCATTAATTTCACTAGGAATACCATGTGTTGGGGTTTTTCTCTTCTCTTGGTTACCCTAGGCATTTTATGTATAATAGTTCAGCTGCAAATCAAGCTGTATAATTACATACCTTGCATATTAACTTTAAAATGCTTGGCTTCTTCATAAAACCTTCCCACTCAAGCAGTGAACAGTTAGGCCTGCATTCAGATTCACACTCATCTCTTCCCACACAGTTACTCCTTTTGTAGAGCTCAAGGATTGAAACATTTGTGAAGTAAGACTAAGTGGAACACTTAATAGAAGAAGCTAGAATCTCGAGAAACATGGTAACTATTATGTGACTACCTCATGTTCAGCAACAAAATTTAGCTGCAAAGTACTTAGAGAAATAAAATACCTTCCTTCCTGTTATGCTCTCCCTGCCTTTTGAAAGCCTTGACACACCTTCATCTGATTTCTATTCTTCTGATACCTGCTCTGTGCTCAGGCAGTGTACTATACCTTGTGAACATGATCTGGATCAATTTCCATGTATCATGATGAGCTCCTAGCTTTGTAACTTCATGGTTCTGACTATATAAATTTGCAGGTCTCATAAAAAAACCTCAAATTATTATAGAGAATTAAGGAAGGATGGCTATCAGTAATATATTGCTGAAAAAGAAATCTCAACTAGACAGTATGGGGTAGAATAAAATAATGATCCAAAAGTCAAGGGCTAGATACTTGCAAAGTAGAGGAAGCTTGGATCTGAAATGTCTATACTTACTTTTCTTTTTGTATAACAAGTCAAGACAATGAACATTTGACCATTGTTCACATGATATGTAGCATTGTGTATATGTCTTGTTCTAAGCTCTTTCAATAAGATAAAAATTAAAGAGTGACTGAAAATATTCATCCCAGAACAAAGCAACTTGTAACACCCAACTTTTGCTCATGAAGCATGAGAATTGGGAGTCTGATGACAACTTGGTGGGTGCTAATTTCTCAGGATTTTTGTAAAAGGTTCAGAATTGTTGTCAACTTAAGCAAAAGGCTTCTTACGATTTGATTGAGACTGATATATCTAATTCTAAAACATTGTTACCAGAGACCTCAGTTTTTGTCACAGACAACATCTCTTCATAAAGTTATTGTATAACCCATGGCAGGAAATCTGGTTTCCCTCAGGAAGTGGACTAAATGAAAGACCATCTGAAATCAGAAATGATACAGCACCACCTTGACACAGCGTGCCACAGTATTGAAAGTTAAGTTTGGCTTCTAGGAGTGATGGATTAGCCTGGTATATACCTATAACAGTGTCTATGTGAAAGCGTTTTATTTCTAACAGAAGATCCGTCCAAAAGGCCAGTGCTTAAGATATAATCCCAGAAAGCTTCATTGGGACACTTCTGCTGAGGCTTGTCAAGTCCCTTCATGTTTTCTTTCATGGCTAAAACAAGTATTTAAATGTACTTGCACAGGGCGTGAAAGTATAAGGAGGACAGTAAGATGGGACAAAGGGCTTAAGGGTACATGAAATGGTAATGGGGGAAAGAAAAGGAAGTATTATATATGGTCTCTTGTACAGAATCTAGGTTTAAATATATTTTGTATACCTAAGGCATAAAAGCAGAATGGGATCTATCTGAGTGACAAGTTGGGGTAAGATGATGGAGTGAGTAAAAGAACACACAAAAATGTCATAATCAAACTTGCTATTTTGTATACTAACTGAAATTATTATCTAAAATATAATTTTTCAAATGCAATATAAAAGTACTTAGAATCAGTCTATGTGCTTATTAACATGGTGTTTGTTGAAGTTTTCAGATACACGCAGGAAATCAAAGAGTTTTGAAGGACTGGTGTAAGCCCTGTGCAAGTTCCTCAGTGTGTCACTATTTTTAAGCCCTTTCTGAGATGGTAACACATGTATTGTATTTCAACTCATCATCTGGAGCACATGCAGATTCGATATATTTTATAGTTAAGAGTTTATGTTGTGTTTTTTTTTTTTTTTTTTTTTTTTTTGAGGATCTGTAAAGAACAGCACTGCTGCATTAAGAAAGGTTTATTCGTTATTTCTCCCGTAGTATTCTCTCTACATATTTATTCTTCAATAATATTTGGTTGTGCAAACAGTGAATGGATGTTCTATATAACAGAATCCTCATGCCATTCTTCTAAAAGCAACAAAACCATTCAAGTAGATATCTATCAATAGTTGATTGTTTAAACTATGTTCACAGACATGCAACATAATTCTCTAGAGCAGAAGATTTCAACTCATGGGTTGTGACCCTTTGGCAAACTTCTATCTCCAAAGTTATTTACATTACAACTTATAACAGTAATAAAATTACAGTTATGAAGTCGCAATGAAAATAATTTTATGGTTTGGGAGGTCATCACAACATGAGTATAGAGAGATGTCAGGAGGTGACTGCTCCTAACCTGCTAGCTGAGAGTTGACTTAAGGTACTGGAGAATCCTAGAACATTGGGACAAAAAGAATGCATCCCTTCTCTTTAGCAAATCCTGATGTTCTACATGTCTGAGGAAGTGGCCTTCCTGATCATTTTCTCATGAGAAACGTCTTTTATTTTAAATAAACTAAGCAACACTTTCAAAAGTTGTACTGCAGACAGATTTCTCAGACAATTTTAAAGTTACCTCGAACCCTCATAAACTACTCTTTGAGAAATAGAAGCTGTTGAGAGTTAGAAGCTGTAAGAAATCTTAATTCTGCTTACCCCCAGAAAAACACTGGAGAATTCAATAAAGTATGTAGTGGTTCACTTTACTCTGCATACCCTCTATCCTGATTGCTGTGACCCTACCCTAGAACCCAATGCACTAGGCATTGACAAGGGGGAACTCTATTAAATTCTTTCAGCATTAGGAAGGTTGAAAACCACTGCCATGGAGCTTTGAAGTAACTAAATAGAAATATCTGTCCTGGTGTGGAATAGCCACAAGGCCAGGTAATCAAATAAACATAAACTTCAATATATTCCAATTTGTATAAATTGTAACTTAGAATTCAGTCCTGTTCCCAGATGATATTGGCTTCATAATAAATCTTTTTTTTTTTATATAGAAGATATTTAAGCTGATTATTTCTTGTCAAGGATATACTTTCTTTAATTAATGTTTAGTTATTTAGTAACACTTAAAATATTCTTCCACCAAAAACGGTGATTTCCCAGTCTGTCCCATCTACCCACACATAACTTATTCACTTGTAGTTACAATTTTTTAGGTTATTTAAGAAACAGTTCTGCTTATGTTAAAGTGGACAATGGTGTCATTGTGACACTTTGTATTGCAAAAATTTCAAAATAATCTTTTAAAAACATGCAAAAGCAAGGTTGAATAATTTTTTAACTTTATTTTAAAAAACAAAGATAAAAGAAAAAAATTTTAAACATTTTTGCATAAATGTATATAAATACATTTTTGTCAGTGCTTGGCTTGAGGAAGTGGCAGAAAATTTATATGAAATTGAATAGGATGACACTATATATAAATTACAATATCTGGAATTATTACTTGTTTCACCATTGTTTAAACTTTATCTGATTGAATTCTAGGGTGTTTGAGTAAACATCAAATTGGGATTGCCTAGAAACAAAAATGTTTTTGACACAGCTCTGTTGCATTATGACTAAAATGAACAGTCCACAATTAATACCAAAATCTTCTATACACTGGTGAAGATTTTACACTTTGATCCAGGGAAATGTATTGTGGTGTACTCCTCATTCTTTGTATATTATTTACTTTTCTTAATTTGAAAATGTTCAATTTTTGTCTTTTAAGTAAGTTGTTGCCATCAATTCCCTCCCCTCAGAACTCGGGGAACCTTGAAGAGGAAGCAGAACAGGTGAAAGAGACAGAGAGGCTGGAGAACATCAGAACAAGGTGCTCTGAAACAACAGAGCAAAGTTCATCTGAACTCACTGAGACCCAAGCAGCCAGCACAGGGCTTATGCCAAGTCCTCTGCATACATACTCCAGCTTTGAGTTTAGCACTTTTATGGGACAAATGTATAAACAAATGGGTCTGTGTTCTTCGTCCCTTCTCATGGGATGTTTTTATTTTTCTGTTGTCTTTTGTTTTTAAATATGATGAGTTTTGCTATATCTTGTTATATTTTATTTTGTTAAAAAAGTAAAGGGAAGAATGTGAGCCCTTTCTTTAAAAACAGAGAGAAATCATATATTAACATTTTTCTATAAAATTATTAAAAATTTCTTTAATCACAAATATATTTAATTTATGTCTTCTTGCTTGTCCATTAGTTAAAATTTTCCAGGTTTTCTTACAGAACTATTATATACATACATACATATATAGTACACATTCATGTATCTAGCTAGAAGGAATCTTTTGCATTGAATATTCCAGAACACTCGACTGCCTTATCAAATGCACATATTTCTCTAATAACAATTTAATAGAAAACAACAATAATGATGCATTTTTGTTACCCTTTGTGTGATGAGCTAGACCCAGAAAGACATAAAGATTGATAACTGTGAGACCTGTAAAAGCTCCTTCTAGAATTGTCTTATTTATTTTGTTTCCTAAGAGCACTTTCTAAAGCATCTTGAATGAAGTAGAGTTGTGCTTTCTGATTTTTCTTAACAATAATAAATTATTTTTGTACTAAAAATTAGAACTTTAATAATTTGTGGAGCTGGCTGTGAATGTACACCCATTTAATCTCAAGCTTGGGAAGGCAGCAGCAAGTAGATCTCTGAGTTCGAGGCCACTTTGATCTCCATAGAAAGTTCCATACTAGTTAAGAACATAGTTAGACTGTCTCAATGCAAAGCAAAAACAAAATCTGTGGGACAAGCCCGTGGATAAACCTGTTACTAAGCCCAGAGTAAATCTTGGATCTGTACTAAGTCCACAGATTTTTATTGCAGACTATCCTTGTGCATGATTTCATAATGGTTTTCAGTGTAAAGCTAAGATTCACAGCTCTTTCTCTCTTAAGACATTTTCAGGAGTTGTTTCATCAGAAAAGAATTTTCTTAGGGCTAGAGTGATGGCACAGTGGTTAAGAGCACTGGCTACTCTTCCAGAGGTCCTGGGTTCAGTTCCAAGCATCAAAATGGGAGAACAACTGTCTTTAACTACAGTTTTTCAATTTTAGCAAATCTGATGCCCTCACACAGACATACATACAGGTAAGACACCAATGTGAATGAAGTAAAAATAAAATAATTTTAGAACAGCTCCTCAAAACGAGAGAAGGAAGGTCTTCTCACACACTGGATTTGGTTGTGAAAAGTGGAAATGCTGACTCCAGGAGTTTTTGCAATAATAAAACTAATTAAAAACCCTTGTCAACCTCTGTATTCTAACTAGAGTTTCCATGTATTTTTTTTTTCTTCTTATCCAAAATTTCTCTAGAAATCTAAGCTTGTGTCAAGTATGTACTCCCTTGGCCAAAAGGAAGCAGAAAGTTCTATGGTCCAAGTGTCAGGCCAACTGCCTGAGATGATAAAACATTGACTCACAATTCATTTTCAAGCTTTCTTGACCCCTTTCACTCCTTTAAAACAACTTTTTCTGTATCCCAACCTTCTTTGCACTACACAAATACATGCACATATGCTGCATCAGGCTTGACTGGGTATACCTTGGCAAAGTATATATTATAATATTTGACCACTTATTGAGACTAAGAAAGTTACAGTTTGCTCTGTTTGAAAATGTTCCACATTTTCTCACATGGAAAAAGTGGGTGGTGGCATTCAAAGTTCTGTAATGTACCTTAGCACAAATATTTTACTCAACACTGTTAAATATTAAAAGCAGGTATCATTGTTTTATTACATGAGGAATAATTGCATTGCTTTTGAGTTATTGAAATTAATAAGTTTTCCCCTATTTTAGCTCCTCTTTGCAAGAATAAATATCATAGCTATTAATCTGACATTTCAATGTATTTCTACCATTAACAAAATTTCCCCTAGACACTTACCATTGATACCAAAGACAACTGCTAGATTATCAAGAAAGTTTCTGATTGTGAGAAAAAATTGCAGGTTCCTTCTTCCTGTATAAATATTTGGTAACTTTGTCCCGAAATTCTTTGGTTTTTACACCATAAATAATAGGATTGAGCATTGGTGGCACAAGGAAGTAGAGGTTGCCAAGAATAGTGTGGACATGAGGCGGAATGCCTCTCCCAAAGCGATGAGTGAGAAAAGAGAAAAGACTGGGGGTGTAGGAAACAAGCATGACAGAGATGTGCGTGGTACAGGTATTGACCGCTTTGTGGTGGGCTTCCTTGGAAGAAAGATGCATGATAGCCCGTAGGATTAACGCATAAGAGGAGGCAATAGCTGAGATGTCTATCCCAACCACCAGCATGGCCACAACCAAACCATATATCCTATTGACTGAGGTATCGACACATACCTTCTTCACCACAGCCATGTGCTCACAGTAGGTGGTGGGGATAACTCGATTGGCATGAAAAGGCATACGCTGGAGGAGGATAGGCATGGGGAGAATAAAGAGGATTGCTCGTACCAGGCTCACTAGGCCAATGAGCCCAATGCGACTATTGGAAAGAATGGTTGAGTAACGTAAGGGCTTACAGATAGCCACGTAACGATCAAAGGCCATGGTCATCAGGACAGATGACTGCATGGCAGAGATGGAATGGATGAAGAACAGCTGGACCAAGCAACCTTCATAGCTTATCTGATTCTGTCCAAACCAGAATATGCAGAGCACCTTAGGAATGGTGGTCGTCGACATACCCAAGTCTGTGAGAGCCAAGAGGAAGAGAAGCAGAAACATGGGCTTGTGCAGGGAGCGTTCCACAGAGATGGTGATAAGAATGGTACAGTTCCCCATCACAGTGATGAAGTACATGGAGGAGAAGGGGATAGAGATCCATCTGTGTTTGTCTTCCATCCCAGGAATGCCTTGGAGAATGAAGAAAGAAGGGTGGCTGGTGCTGTTGCAAGGCATCATGGTGGCACCCTGGTGAATCACCTAAAGGGAGTAACAAAGGAAGTACCTGAGTTTAAATTTAAAAAGAAATTTAAACTTAAAAAGGGGTAAGTAACATAATAGTAAATACACAAAATAATCTGAACTAACAATAGTATATGTTATGTAGCCTGGCCCTGTACTATGGTGCGCAGTAATCATGTAGTTTTACCATGACATAATCAATGTCTGAGAATGTATACAAGAGAAATGCTATTAATGAGAAAAAGTGATTGATGACATAGTGAATATACAATGGAATATATTCATTGTCACTAAAAATTATACCATGTCAGAAAAATGAACAAAAATGCAAAATGAAATAGACACATTTTATCTCAGAAACACTCATAAAAATAAAATTACGAGAGAGAAAATTTTAAAACACTTCAAGTTTATACAAAATGCATTTTAAAATATCTGTTTCTAGTAGAAGTGGGATCTGGAATTTTTTTTCCTGTATATATGAGAAAGAGACAATTTGGCAATGGTGGTCAATGTGGAAATGGGAATCAGGTGACAGGGCAGCTGATGTCCAGTGTGGATGCTGTGCAGTAGATTGTGATTGTAAAGACTATTATCATCTACATGCTCTTACCTAAATGTTAGGGACTGAGAACCTGGGCAGCTAGTCTCAGCTGTCTTCAGCAAATATTTTGAAATGTGTGAGTACATGTGTATGTACATATGTGTTAACAAGTACCCATGCTCACAGCCCGGCATCTCTCCACTCTTCTCTCGAGTACTCAGAAGCCAAGATGTGCTTCTTTAAGGCACGTAAGGAAAAAGCCCCAAGGTGTCCAGAATTAGCTCCTTGACAATTCCCCCTGCAGTACAAAATCACAAGGCACCATAGCTGTTGTGAGTAAAACTGGCCCTGGAGATTGACTGAACTCCCAGAAGATGAGGCTGGTTAATCTTAGGGACTCTGGAAATACTTCATCTTGACTGAACAGAGAGACATAAAAGTTAATGATGAGTCAATGAAAAAATAGTGGAGGAGATTATGCAGTGTGTTTATGTCTGAACATAGTCTCAAGGAAGAAAATCCTCACTCTTGCCACAACAGAGCCAGATTTGGTGGAGACTACATTAAATAAAATAGGCCACATATGGACACTAACCAACAAACAAACAATCTCATGCTCTTACTTAAATGTAGAGTCTAGGGGAGGGGGATGGCAGAATTCAGAGAGAAAATAAAATAGCATTTACTGTGGAGCCAAGTGGAGGAATGAGTAAGAGAGAGATTTATACAAAGCAGCAGATACATCAGAGAGGAACTCTAGCAAGAGCTGGAGGTGACATAGTGCACTGTGTTCAAGTGTATGCTCAATGGAAGAAGATGCACTTTGATATGCCAAGGCAGCTGGATATCTATGGAAGGTCTCCCCTTCTCTGAGAAGAAAGGGAGGGGGCAGAGGGAAAGGAAGTGGGGACTGGGAAGAGAAGAGAGAGGGGAAGCTTCAGGATGCAAAGTTAATTAATTAATTAACTAATTAGTGAAAAGAAAGACATGCTGATAAATAGCTTATACCTTCTTTGACACTGGGGGAAACAAATATTAATTAAAATGATAGGATGGCTTCATGTTTTCCCTTAAACTCTTTGTCAAAAATAAAAATGGTGAAATCAGTAAAACTCAGGAAAGGCTGTATTCAGCCAAATTCTGATAAAATTCTTCTCGCAGATGGATTTTGTAAAGAGATGGCAATTAGAAATGCTTGTCAGCAAGACTGAAGCAAGGTCATAAAGAGAAGGCTAGAATAGAATGTCCTGTGACATTATAAATACTATTATAAATAGAGCAGTACAGGTGCCCTTTGCTATAAGCATGTACCCTCATCATGTACAACAGGAGCTATAGTTTTGTCAGTAGAAAGTTGTGGTTTCAATAACATTCAGAAATCATGGCTTCTACCATTTATCACCTGTTACACAGTTACCAGATAAGTAACCCTGTCAGGCAGGTGCCAGTGATTTATTTAATCAAGTGAATCCTTTCCCCTAGTTCTGCTTCCTCACATTTACATTCCTGAGTGCAACTCCTTAAATAGATAATCTTGTGTTACAGCCATGGAGCTCTAGGCTTTTTATAGAAAAAAAAAAAAATTTAACCTAGGTTTTGGATAATTGCACTAAGGAAAACACACCAAGCCTGCATTCTCCTCTCATCTTGTATTGCAAACATTTGTGTAATGCTTGGCATATAATAATATAATATAATATAATATAATATAATATAATATAATATAATATAATATGATATATATTACAATATAATAAACATTGAATAAATCAATAAGGTGATGAATATCCATGGAAATAAACTCATTTAGAAATAAACTAAGAATAAATCCTATTTTGTGAGGTCTTGTTCATTTCAGATATCTAAAAGCATGAAACACAACTAGTACAAAGGCTAGTCCTTATCTTAAATGAATTCCCAGCACTCAGTATAAAGACAAAAATGTCAGTGCATGTCAAAGCATGACATCCATGGTAATCCTCTCTACATGAGCACAGCTCTGACTTGTACTTCCTTTCTCATACCCATCGCCTGCTATAAGAAACAGTATGACTACACCTCCATCTCATCCACCTATTTTCTCACTTTCCTGCCACATCAAAGGCTAGCAAAGAGGATTACATTTGCATGATGTTTGCAGTATAATTCCTCCCTTACTCAAGCATGTTCTTTTGGGGCAGAGAAATGAGCCTTGGTACTATGTCTTATGATCCACAGTGAAGTCTATATATCAGCTACTACAGCCTGCCTGTGATCCTGTCCTAAATGTGCTATTTTCAAAGACTGCAATACACAGTCCATCAGTCAGCCATTTTAAATATATCCTCAGACCTACAAGGTGAACCCCATTTGTCAAGGAGACATGATGCACTTTATTTAGCAAAGGAAGACAGCCACAATGAAATGTCCCCCAAGGTACTTAATATCCTTAGCTTAAGATGTCTTGCCATCCATTAGAGAGGGAACATGCCATTAAAACATGGACATACATGCCACACCTATCACCTTTGGATTGTCCCCGTGTACTCTTTGCAACTAAATGAATGAATCATGATTGAATTCTTATTACTCATTACATGGTAGGCCAAAAAAAAATTAATCACCCATTGTTGATTCTTTTTTGTTGGTGTGCTATTGGAGCTATATTAGAAGCACAGACCAGGTGACCTGAGCCCAACTCTTAGAGGCCACATGAAGGCAGGAAAGAGCTAACCCCACAGAGTTGTCCTCTGACCTTCACACATATGACATAGCATGTGCATCCACATATTATGCACACATATACAAAAACACATATCTTCAAATAGTAATAATATAAGAATTTAGGGGTCAGTGAGATGACTCAGAAGGTAAAGGTGTTTGCCACCCATTGTAATCAGAGTTAGATTCCTCTAACCCATATGGTAGAAGGATAGAAATACTTCTGAAAGTTGTCCTTTGATCTCAACATATATGCCACTGTGCTTAAATGCCCACAAACATACATGTGCAAATAAATAAATAAACACATTAGAGAAATGGATGAAATAAAAGTTACACTAAAGATTTGCTATAAAATCTAATATTTATTATGAAAGCTGTTACAATTTATTGGGGTTACAAATATAAAGCAATATATGTGCTATTTTAAGATTGTACTGATAGAGCTGGTCATACTTTAAACTAATGTTGATACCTCTGAATTTACAATTTCTTCATTATAGTCTTATGTCACTGCATTTCCAAATATATATATATAATTTCTTTAAGTGCACACTTGATTTAAGAACATTAAATTATTATAGAAAGTAATTTAGAAGTTCAAAAATATGAACCTTTAAATAGTATCTTGGGTTTTGTCATATTTAATCTTTGTATCAGAAACTCCTGTCTAAAAAAATAAAATTTTCATAAGGAATTTTTTTATGATTTATGCTCAATGGAATAAGATGCACCGAGTCCTACGACAACTTGATATGCCAAGGAAGGTGGATATCTATTGAAGGTCTCCCCTTCTCTGAGGAGAAAGGGAGGGAGGGGGCAAAGGAAGGAAGGAGGGAGAGGAAGCTCCAGGATGCAAAGTTAATTAATTAATTAATTAGTGAAAAGAAAGACATATACCTGAAAAATAGTCTATACCTTCTTTGACACTGAGAAGGGACAAAGACTAATTAAAATGATAAGATGGCTTCATTTTTCCCTTATACTATTTGTCAAAATCAAAAATTGCAAAATCAGAAAAATTCAAAAAAGGCTGGATTCAGCCAAATTCTGATAAAATTATTCTAACAGATAGAACTTGTTGAAAGATGGCAATTAGAGATGATTGTCAGCAAGATTGAAGCAAGGGCATGATTTTCACTAGTTTTTTACTTGATATAACTGTATTTTGTATTTATATCTACTGTTTTGTTTATTCTTAATTTCACTAAGGCCCTAATTGCAAAATAATAAAAACTGTAAGATGTTTTTTACACTGAAACTTTAGAGTCTCAACTTGATGACTATGTATCATAAACATTTGTTTGTATGCTTAAAAAGTGTAACAGATGGGGAGAATGTGATCAAAACATTCTATGTGATCTATAAAATTCTCAAAAATTAATTTAAAATCATACATTTTTAAATGATAGCAGAAATACTTAGATATTCTAGTCTCTGATTCACATAATGCTATTATGGGAGTTTTTATCTCTATACAGCTTAGGAGAAACATACTTCGATGAATTTTGCTTTTGGAATATGATGAAACATTCATTTTCCCTTTTACTGGAAATTCAGGCTCAGAAGCTATTTATAAAACACACTATTAAATAAATAAGAAGCTTTGGTGATGTATTAAGGGTCTCAGTGTCTATAACAATTTTTGTTATCAGAATAATCACACATTAATAGTTGTTAAAACTTAAATGTGCCTTATGTGTCAATTGGATGATCTATTTTGTGCTGTGTTTATAACACTTCTTGATCTGAAACACTAATCAATGCTGCTTTAAATAATCTCCAGCAGGTAATGGCCACCTCCCTTCACCAAATTCCGGCTTACCATCTACCAAATAATCTTTTAAAGGGGTACTGGATGTTTTAAAAATCAAGAAACAAAAGGATTCTCCTTGATCCTCACTGAGGCAAATTTCTCAGGTGCAGATAACAACCAGCTGTGTTCTGATAAATTCATTACTGCACACACGTTTTCAGCTGACTGTGCTTTTTTCCCACTTTCAGTATATGTTATTACTAAGTCACCACCTAGAGGCAACTTAAACTGGGCATTGTTAATCTCCTCAGAAGAAGGGGCTCCTGAGAGAGCCTGAGAGAGCCACGCAAACCCACCCTCTTACATACCAGTGACTCAAAGTGCACAGCCTCCGGGTAAGACGGCAGAACAAAATTAAGATTTGTATCACTATTTTCATTCGTTTCATTACTAGTAATGTTTATTATCTTAATTCAGTGCATCTTAGAGTCTGAGGGATTTTCATTTCACTGAGATATTGTTACTATTATCACAGCCCAATTTCATAGTGTTTGTCTCCTATCTAATATAAAATGCAACTTTTGAATGTGTACATGTGGATACATGAGAGAAAGAGAGAGGGGGTGGGGGGAAAAGAGAGAGAAAAGAGAGAAGAGAGAGAACAGGTAATGGCTACTCCTCTTAACCTAATGGATTTTTAGATTTGCTCACCCCATACAATCTCATTTGGCATGTTTATTAGCTGTCTTAATTGTATGAGATTTTCTTCGAGCAACAGTGAAGGTTGTGTTTTCCTTCCATTGCTAAACTTGACCCTCGGTGTTTTCAGGGCTGGATCTTGACCCATAATCAATGAAATTCCTTATCTGAATTCACCACATCACTGGCAGTACAGAAGACTCCCATGCCTTTTATACCAAGTCAGTGCAAATGGCATGCTTTGGTTAAACCACATCATCTTCTCTTTACCCATCTATGTTGTGAGTTTCTCAAGCCTATTGACCTGTAAACTCGACTGTATACCTAGTATTCAGTGGCTCTTCAATAAATATTTTTAATGGAAGGAAACTCAATTACAACAAGTAAGCCATGCTCTCTTAAAGCACCTACAACAGATTTGTTCTTGGTGAATTTCCTTGGCTTTTCTGATGTGTCACAGAATTTCTACATGTAGTGATGCAGAGCTTTGTAAACAAAATTTGAGGGTTTCCCAACATTGTGAGCATAATAAGATGACTAGATGACTGAATTGTATGCTTTAAAAGGCTAAGGTGACAAATTTCATGGTATGCATAGTTTTATGATACCACAGTAGAAGTTTATGTTCTTTTATGATATGACTCTTATTTGCCAAATACCACATAATAAATTTAACCCACCATGAATAGGCTGAATGTTATCTCACTGGAAAAAAAAAAGATACAGAGTAGAATAAATGTCCTTGATGATCATCTGGAAATGGCCCCACAGAGAGGGCTCAGTGGTTCAGAGTACTGGCTGCTCATCTAGAGGACCTGGGTTTGATTTCCAGCTGCAGTGTAGCAGCTCACAACCAGTTCCAGAACTCAAAGGAAGTATGCAGGAAGGCCGGCTGCTTGAGGATTCTTGTCACTCTGACTGGATGCAACTAGCAAGAAGCTATCCTAGGGATCCTTGCACACCCAGGAATCTATCTACTGAGGTGAACAAAAGATCACACCAAGTCCATAGTGACCCTTAAAATGTTTTTGTATGTTGAACTCATTGTGCTTAGAAAACCAAGAAGCAGAGATTATGGGGTGAGTATAATCCTTACAGAGTGGCGTCTTTTGAAGTAATTCCTTAAGAGACGTGTACTCTACCTTTCCTCTGCAACCACATGCTTCCAGACTTCTCATGGTGACTCACCCAGTTGCCATCTTTATCTGTTTCAAACCCAACCCAGCACCACAGGGCCTTAGTTTCTTCTAGCCTTCTAGGACCAGGTTGGAGACTCTCATCAATGACATTGGTTCTAGGATTATATATATAATTATATATATATATATATAACCTCCATGACTCTTCTTTCAAGTGTTATACATTTCCTCCTAACCTATTCATTTTCCTTTAAAGACTGAATATCTATCTATAACTTATATATAACTTTATAGGTATGAAGGGGTTGCTCTGAGATCTTCAAACATCTCCAATATTACATGATACTGACTTACTGAGATTAGCTCAAGCCAGGAACTCATTAGTCTTTTGTCTTTGTGAAGAAGATTATTGTCATCTTCTCTTTACAAAACAGTCAATTATTCTCATGCGAATTTGTTTGGTATTGATGCCATAGACTAGGGGGTTGAGAACAGGAGGCACAAGGAGATAAAGATTTGCAAGTATGATGTGCACCCGAGGAGGCACATGGTGGCCAAAGCGGTGAGTGAAAAATGAAAAGAATGCAGGGATATAGAAGACAAGAATTACACAAATGTGGGCTCCACATGTGCTGAATGCTCGGAACTGGGCATCCTTTGAGGGCAATCGCAGCACGGCTTGCAGAATCAGGATGTAGGAGGTAGCAATGAGGACGACATCCATGCCAGTGACTGAGAGTGCCACAGTAAGACCATAGATGGTATTAGGCTTAATGCTGGCACAGGCCAACTTGGCTATGCCCATGTGCTCACAGTAAGTGTGAGGGATGATATGATGTCCACAAAAGGGTAAACGTTCAATGAGAATGACAAATGGAAAGACAAAGAGAAGACCACGCATCACACATGCCAGACCAATCTTCCCAATTACAACGGCATTGAGGATGGATGTATAGTGAAGTGGTCGGCAAATGGCCACATAACGATCAAAAGCCATGGCCAGCAGAACAGCTGACTCTGTGGCAAAGACTGCATGAACAAAAAACATCTGGGTGAGGCAGCCATGGTAGGAAATGACATTGGATCTGAGCCAGAAGATTGCCAGCATTTTAGGCAATGTTGTTGAACAGAGGACCAGATCAGTAATAGAAAGCAGACACAAGAAGAGATACATTGGCTCATGGAGAGCCCTGTCTGTTATAATGATGTAGAGGATAGTGCCATTTCCAACCAGAGCAAGGATGTACAAGGAGCAGAAGGGAATAGCCATCCAAACATGCTGCTCCTGCATTCCAGGGATTCCAAGCAAAACAAATGTGGAAGGGTGGAAGGCAGTTCCATTGGGAAGAGAGGCAGAGAAAATCATGATGCAAGGTGAAAACCTTCTTCCTAAAAATGGTTAGAAAATGAAAAGGATGTTATATTAAATGCCATCTGTGCCTACTAAATGTTCATTCAAATTCTTTTCATTCATTAAATCAATGCTAAGCAAAATTATGCCTTCTTTGTTTCTAGTATACATTATTAACATTTTTAAGTAGCGGTGTTTATCTCATTACCAGGATCTCCAGCTTCTAAAAAGACTACTACACTATATCCCAAATATTCTGACATGAATGCAGTCAATTTAGCCTTTCTTAGTGTGCACATATTGTGTAGAATATTTACATTCAACTTCTCTAGCTTGCTTTATACCATTGTTTATTGTGTTCTGGGCACTGGAACACTGGCATGGATTACATTTCTCAGTTTCTTACTACTAAAAGTATTTCACCATAGAAAAACAGCAACTTTGTGCTAGAGCATAAGGAATCTTCTAAATTATCTAAGTAAAAAATCAGATCTTTTTCTTTTGGGGATGCTAACACAAGACATGCAAGGCTCCTCCTATGCTTGGTTCTGCTTTTCTACAGAACATTTTTCACCAGATATTTAACCAAATACTTCATGTTTCTATTATGTCCAGTGCTGTGAAATATCTGACACATACTTTCTTAAACCATATGCCTTTCCTATAGCATTCTTTCTATACAAAGTTTGTTTCCATTTACATTTTTATCTGACATATGATCTCATGTAGTGGTACACACACACATACATTGAGAGAGAGAGAGAGAGAGAGAGAGAGAGACTAAAAACATGTAAAAATTCTAATTCCTTAATAATTGTGTGTTTTTCCCAACTTCATTCATGTTAAACTGAAGTTTCTGAGTCTTAATATTTTTTCTTCATGTGTAACATGTGTGCCTTGCAGACATTAAACCAATAATTTTTGTTTGATGTGCAATGAGTAAGGCTTGGACTCAGCAGGTAAGTTTTCTAAAAGACTTGGATAAATGACTATTATTGAAAACTGGAAAATTTCTCCTGGAAACTTTTTTTAAGAACAAAATAAGACATTTCCTCCCTAAATGTATGTATTCCTCATGCTCTCATATTCCAGAGAAAGCTCCTATTACCTCTTCTTTAATATACTATAGTGGGAATAACCTTAATTATTATGATTAAATGCATAAATTAATTGAAATAAATTTATATGATACACATCTTTTTGTTTCAAGACATGGTATATGCATGAGTTTGCTTACAGACAATCTCCTGAATAAAGCTGCTTTGGAAATTTAGAGTACAAGATGTTAGAGCCACTCAGTCCTGATGTCACCCAGATGAGTGAGACATCTCTAGGACAGCTGTCAGGCCCCAAAGGAAAACAGACTCATGAGGGAAGCATGCCATGTGAAAAGCATGTCTCAGATACTTTGACAAAGCCTGTCTCAGATACTTCACAGCTTGATGCTACATTGAACTCATGGGTGCAGTAAGTAGACATAGTAAATCAAAAAATATCAATCTAAAAATAGAAAAAATGTCACATAAGGCAATTTCTACTCACAGTCTTCCCGGAGAAAATGATAGCTAGTTTCCAAATCTGAATCTTCTTCAAATTCTTCAAACATCTTTCAGGCAGCTTGGCTTCCAGTATTATCACTCTTTTGCAGATCTTGTTCTGTGGTCCAGTCTGAAACATGAGGGCTAGGACCTAGATTTAGACTGCCTAGTTTTAACATATGACTCTGCTTCAATTACTTGCTAATTGTACTAACTTGAATCCTTTTTTGTAAAAAAAAAAAAAAATATTCCCTTCTTTCTTTAGATTCTTAGTAAAATATAGATAACAGTGCCAATTACTAAATCAGAAGGCTTATGAAATCTATTATGTCACCAAAACAGCTAATGCACATTAATTAAAATATTCACTGATGCCTCTCATGGTTTCAGAAACTTCATTTGGAAAAGTAAAGTTGAAATGTGTAACAGCTTTTTTTGACTGGTGCACTTTGTTGTGAGCGCACTATGATTTGACCATTCCTCAAATCAAGGTCTCACTTTGAAAGCATTCAATGCAGGTCCTCATTTTCTAGGCTAGGTATATTCCCACAATATATAAAACGGGATAACTCCCTAACAATCCCAATCCTACCACGCTTCCAGCACTGTGGAATTCCTCTTATTAATTGCTGGGGGAGTGTCAAGGAACTATTGCAGCAATTGTGGTCCTGCCATTTATAAGGAGCAAACATGGTTTTGTGCTATAATGAGCAGAGTAGAGGTGTAAGAATGATTACATTTCTTTTATTGGATAATGTAATTGAACATTACCTTTATTAGGCAATCAGTCTCCAGTTTTTACCAGAAAAATCTTACAGCAAGGATATATTTGCTTGTGGATTCTAAAATTTATAGACATGAAATTATAAGGCTATCTACACAGGGAACATTAAATTTAAACGATACCATACTGTGTAGACAAATTGGAGTTTCTGGAGATACTGTACAAGTTCTTATAAACTCAAAAACAGTGTTCCACATTAACAAATATAAAAGCTGTTGCTTACTCTCAGTTGGTCTGTTGTGAGGGAGAGCAAGAAGTAATTAAGATTTTACTGTCTACAACTCTTCATTTTATCATGTTTTATACCTTAAATATACAATGACAAGTTTATTCATTACTCCAGAAGTGCTAATCTTGTTGTTGTCAGGATGATTGTACCTACAAATCCATGGACCCTATCTTGAGACGACAAGGAAAAACAGTCAGAAATTAAAACCTGCCACAGAAGGGATTCGTGCATGCTCGCAGAAAGGCATGCTCATGCACACACACACACACACATACACACAGTACTTGCTTATAAAATGTTGGTATGTATACAGTATGCATTGTACCTACCCAAATACCTGAGATGTTCTAGGAACTAGTTTCTGTAGGATAGGGCTCTGTTTGAGGTGACCTAGAGTGAAGTGAAAATAAGAAAAGCTGTCAGTACTTTTGCATGGCTGTTATCTCTCCTGCCCTCCCCTACTTCTCTTCCTGTCTTTACAGAACTATTTTTTTTTATTTCATTAACAATTCATGTTTGTCATCAAACACTTACCCCAGTCTCAGTGATCAACAGTAAACTCTACTCAGCACATACAGTGTAGTTCCTGGTGTGTAAGGGATGATCCTTTTTACCTTTAACTTGTGATGGTGCTCTTGGTCCAGAGAGGATGAGGCTGGATCAAAGCACTAATGGTCCCAGATGCTAAAAATAGAGGTAATTTTTCAGAAATGATCTCAGGAGATACACACCAGTCACAGCAAGATCTGCTGTTCAAGTGTTAACATTTTTTTTCCTAATTCAAGGGAAGGAATTGCTGTAACCTTACCCTAATGGAATAATAGACTCCCAGACTTTGGACAACATAATAGAACCAAATTGTGCCAGGCTATTGGGGAAAGTAATTTTGGAGAAAGAAAAGAAGAGTCAAGGAAGCAACCAAAGTGATAGATGGATATAGGATGAGTTGAGTTTGCAGTTTTGTTTTGTTGCCTGACCTTATATCACCTATTTTCAGTGAGAGATGGATCTAATCTGAATCCCTCCTGGTTGGTGTTGAAGTTGATCACTTCCCTTTACCATTTTGGTTTGTTTTGGGGGTGATTCTTCTTATGTTCCTCACTTAAATATACAAGTTAATAAGCTACTTCGTTACTGCTTATTTTGGTTCAGTGCAGGTTAAAGGGTCCAAGGAAAATACATCCTGCCCATGACTTTACCCCATGTCCGAGACCAGGGAGAAGGAAAAAACACTCTGCATCTGGCTTGACCCTGAGTGTTGAGAAGTGGGAATCCCTAACCCCCTGACCCAGCACTAACAGCCAAACAATGTTTCAGCGTTAAGGACCAAGCAATACTTCAGGTCTTGTTGTATTCCACTAGCTCACTGAGCATGCTGCAAAGAGCCTGTAAAACTCACCCCCCTACTCAGCACTCTGCTTTCTCTCTGTATTTCTCCCCCAGTAAATCTCTTGTGTGAGATACACTGCATAATGTGACTTTGTGGTATTCCTTGGCTCCCAATTGCCAAGATGGCCTTGCACCAGAAAAACCTTTACATTGCTATGATGACTTGGATAGGTTTTCCTGACCCCTGTACCATCCCCTTGGCGTCTGAGATGATTGAGGGAAGGGCTTGTCCCTCATCTCTATTCACCCACAACAGATTCACCTTCTGGCTCACAGATTGTTTTCCCATCCTCCTGCAATAATTTATAAGTTTCCTCTTTTGGTCAGTAGAAATGCTTCCCTGAATCTGAGGAAGTGACAATGGAGCATCTGGCACCCCTCTGATGCTCTCAGTAGTGGAAGTACCCCAGCCATGATCTTAGAGTTATGACTGGATTTCTTCACTAATCCCATTCCCCACCTCACAAATCCTTGGAGCTGAAATTCTGAAGCTTCCTTAGACCCAACATGGCTATTGCAACCCTTCCCTTCCCCTTTGCGTTTTGTCTCCCACTTGGAGCTGCCTGTCACCCACAGCCTCTCTAGGTCCTTATAGTTTTTATAACATTATGTAACCTTACTTAACAGGGGTCCCTTATCCTTGGACCTCATTCCTGATCTTGGTTTTCCATTGGTTTCTGGCAAGCCTTCTGGCCATGTTGAAATCCCTGGTACCAGGTGCCAAGTCTCCACAGAGAATTAGCTATGACTCCCGCTGAGTGCAAGGATAACCCTCTAAATGCCTTGGCCTTCATTTAATCCTCTCTGAATCCTGGAAATGCCCTCAAACTCAGGTTTATACAACTTTTTTTTCTATCCTCATTTATGGAAACACCAACGCCATACCTTCTCAGTCACACTTGGGGTGCTTCTCAGAAAACCTCTAGCCTCTACACCTGGCACCCTACCTGAAGGGCCCAAAACTCTTGCAATCAAATTTGGCCTCAATATCCCTTAGATAACCAATCTAAATGACTGCCTAATGGCACCCTAGATACCAATATTCTTTGGGACTTGATAAGCCCTGTGAGAAATCAGAGAATTGGAAACAGATTCTTGGTGTCCAGGCTTTCTCTTCTCTCTACTCCAATCTCTTTCTTAATTCTTCTTGTTCCCCCAGTCAACTCCTTCTATCATGAAGCCCAAACCAGATCATTCCTCCTCTACTTTTGATCCAGCTAATGAGACCTCCCCCGTATAGCCTCAACTCATAGCTCCTTGTCTTGCTCCACCCTTCTGGGCATCTCTTTCACTATATCCAGAAACAGAGCACCCTAATCAAATCTCCTTGGTACCCACTTCCAGCCCAGTGGTAGCTCTTAGTCTTGTAGCTACTCATTCCACCTTAGCATGGGATCTTCCCCCATCACTCTTTCTCCTCTGCTTAAGACCCCCCCCCCACCCACACTCAGTCTCCCTTTGAGGGAAGTTGCTGGGATGAATAGCTTGATCAGGATACATGTCCCTCTACACTAAGTTAACTCTCTTAGATAGAAAAAAAGAATAGAGTTCATTGCTGCTAATTCCTCCATTCTTTTTTTAAAAAATATTATTTACCGCTTTATTTACAAAAAGAAAGATACATTTACAGATTTTGAAAGGCATTTTGGCATAGCATTATATGAATAATTTTGTCAGTACTTAATTCTTTTAGAGGTTTGAAAGCATGCATAAAAATCCCACTAGTTACCATAAGCATGAAGTACATGGAGGATAGAACGTGACATGGAAACAGATTTCTTCTTGGGTATAGATTAAGCATAATGATCTGTGAATACCAAAAATTGTCACAAGGCTATGATCTTAGCTCTTGAATTATTAATGATTTGTGGCCCATGTGTAGAGCACTCTGAGAGGATGCTATACATTTTTTCCCTAAGAAGAACTGAGGCTTCCTTTCATTTTTTTTGGCCTTTGTTTTTCTAGAGCTTCATATAGTCTGTGAGTTGATTCTGGGGTGTTCAGAGCTTTCTGGGGTTAGTATCCAATTATGAGTGACTGTGTATTATGTCTGTTCTTTTGTGACTGAGTTACCTCACTCAGGATGATATTCTCTAGATGCATTCATTTTCTTACGAATTTCATAAAGTCATTGTTTCTGATAGCTGAGTAGTCCTTCATTGTGTAGATATACCACAATTTGTGTATCTATTCATCTACTGAAGAACATCTGGGATCTTTCTAGCTTCTGGCTATTATAAATAGGGCTGCTATGAACATTGTGATGCATGTGTCTGTGTTGTCTTTCTTCTTTTGGTTTTCTTGCTTAGTTATTTTCTTGTTTTTACTAGGATGTAGTTTCCCTCCTTGTATTGGGTTTTCCACCTATTATTCTTTGTAGTGCTGGATTTGTGGTCAGATATTGTGTAAATTTAGTTTTGTCCTGGAATATCTTGGTCTCTCCATCTATAGTGATTGAGAGTTTTGCTGGGTATAGCAGCTTGGGCTGATACTTGCATTCTCTTAGGGTCTGTATGATGTCTTTCCAGGATCTTCTATCTTTCATAGTCTCTGTTGAGAATTCGGGTATAGTTCTGATTTGTCTGCCTTCATATGTTACATGACATTTAACCCTTACTGCTTTTAGTTCTTTCTTTGTTTTGAACACTTGGCATTTTGACTGTTATGTGTCAGGAAAAATTTCTTTTCTGGTCTACTCTATTTGGAGTTCTGTAGGCTTCTTTTATGTTCATGGTAATCTCATTCTTAAGGGTAGGGAAGTTTTCTTTTATGATTTTGTTGATATTTCTGTGCCTCTTAGTTGATATTCTTTGCCCTATTCTATTCCTATTATCCTTAGGTTTGGTCTTCTCATTGTGTCCTAGATCTCCTGGACAATTTGGGTTAGGACCTTTTTGGTTTTTGCATTTTCTCTGAATGTTTTGTCTATGTTTTCAATGCTGATTTTGGCCCCTGATATTCTCTCTTCTATCTCTTGTAGTCTGTTGGAGATGCTTGCGTCTGTGACTCCCGATTTCTTTTTTAGGTTTTAAACCTTCAGGGATGTTTCTTTTATGATTTCTTTATTGTTTCTATTTCCATTTTCAATTCCTTCATCTCTTTGGTTCTGTTTTCCTGTAGTTCTTTGAGTTCTTTGAGTGTTTTTCATGTTTTCTCTTTAAAAGCTTCTATTTGTTTATGCTTGCCTTGCCATACTTGTTTAAGTGAGTTATTCATGCTCTTCTCAAAGATCTCCATCATTATCTTGAGGTATGATTTCAGGTCTGAGTCTTTTTTTCTGGAGTGTTTGGCAATCCACTGCTTGCTGTGGTGGGTGAGCTGGGTTCCTACATAAACTCTTAACTATAAAATATATTGAATCTCCATGTGATCCAGATGATGAGTGGAGGTACAGTAGCATATGTTACCAACTCAGAAAAGGCTTAAAAGTTGTGACACACTGAGAGGTTTGCACAGGGCTCATACCAGTCGTTCAAAACTCTTTGAGTTCCTGCTTGTACCTACAAACTTCAACCAACACAAAATTAATAAGCGCATGGACTTATTCTAAGTACTTTTACATTGCATTTGAAAAATTATATTTTAACTAAAGAATTCTGTTAGTGTACAAACTAGAAAGTTTGATTAGAACATTTTTTCATGTTCTTTTAATCACTCCATCATCTCTTTCCAATTTGTCCCTCAGATAGATCCCTTTCTGCTTTTATGCCCTGTGTATGCAAAATATATTTAAACCTAGATTCTGTACAAGAGACCATATATAATACTTCCTTTTCTTTCCCCCATTACCATTTTATATACCCTTAAGCTCTTGGTCCCATCTTACTGTCCTCCTTATACTTTCATGTCCTGTGCCAATACATTTAAATACATGTTTCACCCATAAGAGAAAACATGAAAGAACTCAACAAGTCTCAGCAGAAGTGTCCCAATGAAGCTTTCTGGGATTATATCAGAAGCACTGGCCTTTTGGCTGGATCTTCTGTTAGAGATAAAAATCTTGAACATAGAAACTGTTATAAGCATACACCAGGCTAATTCATCACTCCTAGAATCCAAACTTCACTTTTAATCCTGTGGCACAACGTGTAAAGGTGGTGCTGTATCATTTCTGATTCCAGATAGTCTTCCATTTAGTCCACTTACTGAGGGAAACCAGATTTCTTGTTGTGGATTACGCAATAACCTTATGAAGAGAAGTTGTTTGTGACAAAAACTGAGGTCTCCAGTAGCAATGATGCTGGAATTTTGTTTTAGAATTAGATATTTCAGCCCCAATCTTAAGAAGACTTTTGCTTAAGTTGACAACAATTCCAAACCTTTTGAAAAAAGCCTGGGAAATCAGCACCCACCAAGTTGTAATCAGACTCCCAATTCTCATGCTTCATGAGCAAAAGTTGGGTGTTACAAGTTGATTTACAGAGATGAATATTTCCAGTCACTCTTTAATTTTTATCTTATTGAAAGAACTTAGAACAAGACATACACACAATGCTACATATCATGTGGACAATGGTCAAATGTTCATTGTCTTGACTTGTTATACAGAAAGAAAAGTAAGTATAGACATTTCAGATCCAAGCTTCCTCTACTTTGCAAGTATCTAGCCCTTGACTTTTGGATAATAACTTTATTCTGCCCCATACTGTCTAGATGAGATTTCTTTTTCAGCAATACATTACAGATGGCCATCCTTCCTTAATTCTCTATAATAATTTGGGGTATGTTTAGACCTGCCAATTTATATAGTCAGAACCATGAAGTTACAAATCTAGTAGCCCATCATGATACATGGAAATTGATCCAGATCGTGTTCACAAGGTATAGTAAACTGCCTGAGCACAGAGCAGGTATCAGAAGAATAGAAATCAGATGAAGGTGTGTCAAGGCTTTCAAAAGGCAGGGAGAGCATAATAAGAAGGAAGGTATTTTATTTCTCTAAGTACTTTGCAGCTAAATTTTGTTACTGAACATGAGGTAGTCACATAATGGTTACCATGTTTATCGCGATTCAAGCTTCTTCTATTAAGTGCTCCACTTGGTCTTACCTCACAAATGTTTCAACCCTTGAGCTTCACAAAAGGAGTAAGTGTGTGGGAAGAGATGAGTTAGAATCTGAATGCAGGCCTAACTGTTCACTGCTTGAGTGGGAAGGTTTTATAAAGAAGCCAAGAATTTTAAAGTTAATATGCAAGGTATGTAATTATACAGCTTGATTTGCAGATGAACTATTGTACATAAAATGCCTAGGGTAACCAAGAGAAGAGAAAAACCCCAACACATGGTAATACTAGTGAAATTAATGGGAGGTAAGAAAATGTGGCCTTCCACTAATGAAGAAACATTCCAATCTTGCTGTTGCTTTGAACTTTTCTTAGAGTTTCTTATTACAGACTGTATTGCCCAGCATGATAAAAAATTTGCTCCTATAATTGCATCCTATAATCCTTCATAAATGATATTTCAAGGATAACAGAAAATTCAATCATGAATTTTCCTAGTTTTTTATGTGTTCTGACCTGGTGATCATGATGGTAGCTGAAAGTGAGCATCGGGTATAAATACTTTCTGTATGCTCAAAACTTTAACAAGAAATCAAAAGAAGCCACCGTAGACCCAGGATAATGCTACAGGTTCTCCCCATGTCAACATTCCTCCCAAATAGTCCCTAAACCTGTTTATGTTACAATTAAATAGGGTTGTGCTTTAACAGATTGGTAAGTGGATTCTTTTACACCCCATGGGGATAATACATGTAGCTTTACATTAGGCATCTCCCTAATCTAATCAGTACCAAACAAAATCCAGGCAAAAGTGTTCCTTCAGAAAGGTTTTTTTGCTCTGGCCTAAAAGAGTTGAAATCACTATTAGAATTGATATACTGCTTTATTTTAAAGGAAAGAAGACATTTAATGTGATGGCTAGATTTAAATACTACAAATGTCTCACTCATAATTACTTGTTTAACAAACTCACTGGCCAGCCAGCTTAGCGTAATAGGGGAGGTATTAGAGGGCTAGCAGGGAGGAAAGGGAGGAAAATTAATAATACTATATTATAATCTCAAAAATAGATGAAATTCTTGTTTTGTTTTTAAATTTCAAACACAATGTTTTAGGTTAAAATTGGGATTCAGAAATGCAAGGCCTGTCTCTTAACTTTAGGCTCAATGACCACATCTGTTTGCTTTAATACCAAGATGATTATTGAAATTATCTTTAGAGTCCATGGTTTTATTTTTTGCAAGTTAATTTAGACATGACATTTTATAATTGCATTTTTACAATGATTCATTATCATAAATTTTATTCAAAGAATGATTTAAAACACATCAAGAAAGAAATACTTCATCACAGAAGGTATGTCGATATCTATGAAGGAGCTAAGCCATTCTGGATAAATTCATGAGGCTAATGTTGACTTAGAAGCAAGTAGATTCCACCTCACATACAGTATCTTCAATTATGAATCTAGACAGCTTGACTAAGTTTGCTATGTAACAATTCAAATTGTGCATTTCAATAGTCCATACATGTTGGTTATACATGTTATATACTGCACACACACACTATCACATTCAATTGAGTAGCCTTGGAAAATTTTACATTGCTAACAAATTAAAACATCCCGGTAAAATGAGTATATACTCTTTCATTTCCTTTAGTGGGTATCATAAAGTAGAATCCAGTGAGAAACACACCAGGATTCTTTTAGCAAGAAGATAGTTGTTAGATATAAACAGAACTTGAGAATGAGCACATAGAAAGAAATGGAGTGAGACCACTCTTCTGTGGTTTATTCTTTCCACAATATCCAGAGTTTATCAGAAGTTACTACTGCGTCTTGGATGGTTGTCCAAGGTCTTCTCAGATTTCTTTATCATTTATCTAGTTGAAGAATTATTACTGAGATTCACATTCTATGAAGTTCATCTGCACAAGCATTTGGCCACTCTATCTCGTATCTCCTTCATCTTTATACCATAGATAATTGGGTTGAACACAGAAGGTATGAGAAGGTAAAGGTTGGCGAGGATAATGTGAGTATGAGGTGGAATGTTGCGGCCAATGCGGTGGGTGATGGATGAAAACAGTGCAGGTATATATGTGATGAGAATGACAAAGAGGTGGGCTGAGCAAGTGTTAAGAGCTTTGAAGGTGGCATCTCGAGAGTTGAGGCGTACCACAGTCTGCAGGATGAAAATATATGAGAAGCCAATTAAAACCAGATCGAGTCCCACTACAAGCAAGATCACGAAGAGCCCATACATTCGATTTGGTCTGGTGTTACTACAGGCCAATTTTACCACAGCCATGTGGTCACAGTACGTGTGAGGAATGATCCTGTGACAGAAAGTCAGCCTTTGAAGCAGAAGAGGCATGGGCAGGATAAGGATGACACCCTTGGCAAGTGCCACCAGTCCTAGGCGTCCAACTAGAGAATGATTCAGAATTGTGTTGTACCGCAGTGGCTCACACACAGCCACGTAGCGGTCAAAGGCCATTGCAACCAGTAGGGCTGATCGTACAACTGAAGCTCCATGAATGAAAAACATCTGTGTGAAACAGGCATAGACAGCTATGACTTGATCATCAAACCAGAAGAGGCACAAAACTTTGGGAAGAAGGGCTAGAGTAGAGATGAGGTCAGCCATCATAAGCAGGGCCAGGAGTAGGTACATTGGTGTGTGTAGTGTGGGGTCTCTGATAACCAAGAAGAGGATAGCACTGTTGCCAATGAGGATGGCCAAGAGCATGAAAGTGAATGGAAGAGAGAGCCACAAGTGTTGTGACTCTAAGCCAGGCACTCCCATAAGAGTGAAGGTCATGGAGTTAGAGTGGTTGAAGATTAACATGCCAGAAAGTATTAGTGGTTGTTAAAGAAGGCTGAAATACCTGCCAATAAGACATGAGTGTTAGTTGATTTTACTGGATTTTTTGTTCCAATAGTTTGCTAAGTTGTGACCCAAAAAGAATTGTCATAATGTCTTCTTACAGTTATGTAAAACACAGCCCCATTTCAGTCCCATCATTAGGACCTGTTGTTGTTTTTATAATCAATTTTATGGGCTTTATCCTTCAATATAAAAAATGTATAGAAAGTCTTCATTTTCACCTTTCACAGTTCAGCAATCCTACACTTAAAAAAAAAAAGCCCATCCCCCACATGACAGCAAGATCACTTAACAGGTAACATGCCTGCTGTGCAAAAGTGATGACCTCTTAGATTCTTTAAAGCCATATAATAGTGGGATGATAGAAATGCTCTACAGAGTTGTTCCCTCACCACCACACACACATTAATAAAAATAAGGTCTTAGAATTTTCTGAAGTTCTGAGTAACTATAGGAGAAACATTTTCAGACTTGGACAAAGATTGAGATAGTGATAGAATATCATGGTATTTTCACTTGTCTGTCTTATATACACAGAGATTGAGAGGGGGAGCAGGAGGTAGTTTCAATTCTTGTTTCTAGATGACTGAACAGTTAGGGGAACTGCTATTTAAGATCTTTCTTCTTTGCATGCCATGATTTTCTTAGGACTATCTCTAGTAGTAGCATTTTTTTCTCTCCCTGAGCTCTGTTTGGTGAACAAAATGTGGAAGAAAAGATCTATAGAGACACTATGAAATGACTACCTCTCCTCATTTCTTGAACTGTACATGTGTACTCTTTCTGTATAATTCATCAAGATATTATTCTATTTTCTATCATTACTGTCCTTTATATATAAAATGTCCACTGTATTATGTTTAATTAGGAATATATACTTCAAATTGATCTATTGGATCCCCTATGAGTATTCACTCATTGCTGGCTTCTCATGATGAATCTGCAAATGTTTTCTTTCCAAGGATCTTTGAACAATCAGTGCAGTCATTAAAGCAATACCACAATCTACTAGTAACAACTTTTGGGGTAATAGAATACATGTGATATGAAAAGAGAAAGGGGGCTATTTGTGAAGACAAGGGGACCAGTGATGGGGCGTGTAGAAGAATGTGGTTGGGGGAAAATAAAATAAAATATAATGTATGAGAATGAGAAGATAAAAGCAAGTTTTTGTACATCAACTTTAAAAAAAGAAAAAGAACAAGAAGTCTATGTCAGATACTATATTCAAATAAGTTACCTATATTTGGTGGCCTTTCCTTGGACAGGTAAAAGGCAACTTTTACACTATATACTGTTTTTTATCTTCCACTTTGTCATTTTCTTCCATTTCTTTCTCCATCCCTCCTTCCCCCTCTTTCTATCCCCTTCCTTCCTCTTTCCTTCATTCTCTCTCTTGTTTTCTTTTTTTCTTCCCTTCCCCTTTCCTCCTTTCTTTTTTCTTCCTTCCTTTCCTTTTTTTATTTCTTCATTAAAGACAGAGTTTCCCTTTTAGTAGCCCTAGCTGTCCCCTTTGTGTAGACCAAGCTATCTTTGAAATCACAGAGATCTTCTTGCTTCTGTCTTCTGAGTGTTGGGACTAAGGTCATGGTCCATTACTTCATGACTCCATCAATTTTTTTTCAAGAGCACAGACATTGAGTGTGAACCTATAATCTTTGCTTATGTGTCTATTTGTTGTGAGATTTAGTATTATGGTGTAAAGTAATATTCATAAATTTTCTGAGCTGTTGAAACTATGAGGACAATGGCTCTTATAAGAGGTATCACTTTGTGTGAAGAAAGGATTCATATTTCCCTTGGATTCCTACTAAGCAAATCATCTTTACAGAGGAGTATATAATAAGGAAGGGAGAAAAAGACCAAATTCAGGAAAATCATTGCCATAAAAATACCCCACTATCACTAATACTTCAAACATTTTAGACGATCATGTAATATTCACTTAGAAGGGACTTTGCCTGCATAATAAGTAGATGGTAAAAATAGTTCATTCTGATACAATCCATAAACATTCCAGATGAGGGTAGCCTTGGAGAATCTATAGATCATATGCAAAACAAGAAGATGCAATGAAGGCATTTGTCTGACTATATGGCTTTGAGCTGCTTTGTTATGCTAGAATTCACTGATGAGATATGAGACAATTCTGTGAAGACTTTGCAACTCTGTGAATTTGTTGACACAAATTGGAGCAAATTGAGCAGCTGCCAAGACTTTTGTAACTTCTTTCATGGAGTAGAAACATAAATATTAAAGTAGTTTATTGTAGATATTTTCTGCATAGTCATTTTCATGTCAAAACCATAGATATAATGTCCTTTGACTAATATTATAGATTCAGAGTTAATTAACTCTTTTTTCACCTTTTCTTTTATTGTTGCTGTTATTCCTCTTATAGAATTATCAAAGATCCCCATGCTTCTTACATAGTTATCTAAGCCCAATTAAAATTTACAACTAAAGTAATCTGGCAGCACCACCCTTGCCTCCTATACTAATTATCTTAGATACTTATGAAATCAGCACCTTTATTGAAACAGATGGATTATACATAATTGAAGTTGCCATATTTTTAAATCTTTAAAATGATCTCTATTGACTATAGAGCCAAAAGGACATGAACACAGAATGGGAATAGTATTCTGTTTTATCTTAAATTTCTTCTGGGTAAAACAATGTGCTCAGGCCATAGACTGATTGCATACAGTCAAATGGAGGATGATTTTATGTATTTTATTGCTTGTAGACTGGAGAATGTGAAAGTAGTGTGTCCATAAGATTTTGTTCTCCATTATGCTGCTTGGATAAGTACGTCTCTTTCCTTTCACACCCAGCCCCACCAGATCATTTATATGTTATATAACCACAAAATGATTCATACTATTGTCATGAATCATAAATACCAAGAGGTATAACAATTCTGTTATCTAGACACAGACAAGTGCATCCAAATGAACATCTACTACTGGAGCCTAGCAGCTCTAGTCTGTAGAGCACATGCATTAATTCCCTGTGCTGCCATGTTGAGAAAGACAAACCTATCATGCATGAAGCTAGGTCCTCCTTTTTTCTCTATTCTTTTACCCCACTCTATTTTGTTTTTCTTTATCTGTCAGATAAATTTACAGATAGTGACTACAAAAATCAATAAATGTTGTAACTGAGGCAGGCAAGAGATTGTGGTGCTTTAAGGAGAAATTTCTTGTAGAGGTAGAAAGAAAATAGTAAAGAATATTTTCCAGACTCTTAGGAAATCAGACAGCATTCTGTATGGGGACGGATGTATGTGTCTGTGTGAGTGTGTGTGTGTGTGTGTGTGTGTGTGTGTGTGTGTGTAAACATACAATATCTGAAAACTTTGATTTGTTTAAGAAATAGAAATGTGTGGTCTTGCCTCCAACTATATAGATTTCTTGGGGCAGCCTCAGTTTATTTGATTGACAGCATGATTTTTGTATCCCTTTATTAATAAAGACATATCCTTCTTCATTTTCACTTTTTCTCTCTGCACACACTATAGTTCTTTTTTGAAACCTCAATTAGCTCAATTTTTCTTTCTTTTAGACATTCTTCCTATTTTGCTCATTCTTACTAAGTACTCACTACAAAGTTGGGATTGTAAAATAACTATCTTGTCATACTTCACATTTCTTTGTCATTAAAAATAATTTTTGTGTTCGTGGATCTTTACTCCTTCACTCCATAAATCTGCTGTGAACTCTCTTCTAACCATTCAGAAGGGAAATAGTGCTATCAATTGCTTGGTGTAAAAGTTGATGAGTGACTAGAAAATAAGTGCTTGTTAAACAGGATCAATGTGGGGGTGCAAGCAAACATTGAGAGAAAGGTACTTATTTAAATTTTAAAATGAAAACATACCTGGAAATATTCTATTACCTTCTTACCACCCACCTTGCTTTCAATAAGCAGAGCATTCTCATCTGAGGCTCATAACTTGAATGTGGTTTTTGTTTCCTGCTGAGTTGAATAGAAAAACACTCCCTCCCTGTGTTTCTCTCTGCAAGATGACATATACGTTTCCTTGTTGCTGTGGGCAAAGGCTCTCTCCCCATATAAAGGAAGTTTTTCAGTCTATGAATTCATCTTAGGAGAGATCTGAGTGTAGTGACAGGTCTTCGGAGACCAAGGAGAAAGGGAGGCACAGCATAGCTCATCAGAGAATACTGCTGGGTCTTTTATTAGAAGGCCAGTGTGTCTTGATAAACAGACCCCAAAGGAAAAGAAATTGTGAACATTTCCAGTTTCCATGTAATGTCACAATTTCAACAAAAACAGCTCCTCAGTGTTGTTTTCAGTCAAGAAAAACAAAGGTTGGTTTAATAGTTTGGATTTTCCAATTCAACTTTCTTCTTCTTTTGATATTTGCCAAGTAATGCCACTTTCCCTTTTTAGATTGCAGGGACTTGGGTGCAGTTCTTTCTGGAAATATAAGTAGTATTGAGAAAATTTTCCTTTTTTTGAATTTCTGTGTATTTTACTACTTGGCAATAATTCCTTCCTCTATAACAGAAGTTTCATGCCATAGGTACTGTCAAAAGTCCATTACTTGGGAACAACAGCTAGATATGAGGGAACTTTAAGGGGTGTCATGGAAACCTAGTACAGCAGAAACTTTCTAAAATACATGAGGATGATTCTAATGAAGTCACCAAATAGTGGGGGAGATGGAATCTCAAATGGCCATCTCTGTTAACAAAAGAAGCTTCCAGTACCAGGACTGGGTTACATCTAATTGAGTTGCTGGCCAAAGGGGACCCATGGAAATCTCCAAACAACTCATGCTGTTGCCAAGACAATAGGTTACTCTCCCCAAACTAACAGAAAGAGCACAGTGCTGAAGATAATGCCTAGACAACCCACTGAACACAGAGAGGTCAAGGTGGTGTCTACATAGAACCTTTACACTGACATTTCAGTTGTTTGTATGTTAGGGTATCATACTGTACAGGTTATCAAGACAGAAACATGACCAACAGCCCAGTCACAAACCCTTAGATCTCTGTCCTATCTACACAGTATGTTAGGGCAACACTGGCACAAAGTTCTTGGAGGTAAAGAACCAATGCCTTATTTGTGATTCCATGAGAAGGAATCCACACTCAACATTGTTTGGGTGACCAAGAACCAGAGTCTGGATATCCCAGAGACCTAGTGTAAAACCAAATACTAATCATTTTGAAGAAATAAATAGTGATAACATGATCTTAAAGTGGTAGACTTAGGATCTGTGGTAAAAGTTTGGTGGACAAGTAAGCTCTTTGGAGATAGTCCACTATTTAGCTTGAAGAGGCACAGCCCAAGGGAATCATCTCTAGGTTGCTTCTTGCTGGTGCATGCCTTCTCACGTTTATCATTGTGGCATTTCTCCTCTGTATAGCATGGTGTGAATAGGCCTGGGGAGAATCTCACTGCCTATAGTGTGGTGTGACTGCTTATTGGGATACTGCCCATTCTATTGGGCATTTTTCCTGCAGATCAATGTGAAGATGAACTTTTATAAGATAGTATTGTTTGGATTAATTAATGGTTTTGCAGAATTCCTGATTTGATTTAAGTAGTTTTAGGAAGTTAAGGTAGTTAATAAGAAACATTAGGGGGATAGATTAGGTTGTTTTAACATGAAAACATCAGCTAGAACTAAAAGTAAAATGTGCCTCATCATTGAAGAGTAGTGAGGGTTGTATAGCTTACAAAAGGAGTACTGAGGTCATACATTCATTACAAGCATGTAATTGTACTTGGGAAATAATGTTGGTTTGGGACAAGTTAATGATTAAATAAAACATTCCAAGTTGGGTCTGAGTTCTTTGATCTTATGATCTAGTGATACAGTCACAAGTTTTGGTATGCGCCATGAAAAGATAGGGTTATAAAAAAAAGAGTAAATAATTCTGAGTATGAGAACAGAGAATAGATGGTTTGTCAGTTTAACTGTTCAAGACTTATAAACTTAGACCTAAGACAGATGATGATCTGTTTCTTGGTAAATACAAATTGTTGTCAGCTGAGCATAGGGAAACATTTGCTACTATAGACTTAGCTTAAACTTTGCTAATCAACAAGAAAAGACTTATTTTTTGTAGTTATGATGAATTTGTGGAGAGAAAGATCATACGTGTTCAGTTAGGTATGAGTTTCAGAAGAATATATAATAATTCTGTTGTAATTTCCTTTTCTGTAATGATTCTAATTTGTTTTTGAAGAATATGTTTTTGTGGTTATTGTTTTTTGGAGAATATATAGCGTGTGGTTACTAGGTAGTCTTTTTTCGAACATTGAGGATTTTTGTTTTAGGTGGTTCAAAAGGGCCAAGAGAAAAATAAATTTGTTCAAAATTGTTGGAGACTCGTTTTATTCAACAAGTGTGTGTGTTTCTGTGTATGTGTGTGTGTGTGTGTGTGTGTGTGTGTGTGTGTATGTATGTGTGTGTGTCTTTCTGCCTTTTTCACCAGCCCCAGAAAGTGAAGTTTTGCTCCTTAGCACCAGTCTGCTGAATCCATGCCTTTCCTCAAGGCAAGCTGGCCTTTGGCAACAAATGATATTCTGCTATTTTCAAACACCCAGTGCATTATTAGCCATCATTAGGGAAGTTTCCTTTCTCAGCAGACAGGAACAAATACAGAGCTAGACATGTGTGTGGGGGAGGGGGAAAGAATTACTCATCATGAGTCTCAGGGAACCTTGTGGAAGAGGAAGTGAAAAAATGTCAGAGCCAGATGGGATCAAGGACACCGGAAAAAGAAGGCTCTCTGAATCCGGCAGAGTAAAGGTCACATGAACACACAGGGACTAAAGCAGCAAGTGCAGGCCGGCATGGGTCTGCACCACGTCCTCTGCATGTATCGTGGCTCTCTGTTTAGTGCTACTATGGGACTCTGGAGTGTTTGATTGAGTGGGTCTCTGATTCTTGTGCCTTGTCTTGAGCTCTTTTCCTTTAGCTGGTTTGACATGTCTAACTTTAATATAAGTGGTTTTTCTTTTATCTCACTTTTTTTGTCATGTTTAGTTGTTCTCTCTTAGAAGCCTGTTCTTTAATGAGAGATTAAAAGGCAGTGGATCCAGAGGAAAGGAGAGCTGGGGAGAGGGGTTTGGAGGGTTAAAGGGAGGAGAAATTGTAATCAAGACATATTGTATGAAAACTAATCTGTTTTTAACAACAACAACAACATCAACAACACTGATAATAGAGTGCGTTCGTCTCTTTAAGAGGACCTTTGAATTCTAGAACCACACCGGCCAGTGCCGCTCCATGTGATCTGGTGCCATCTTCTGGCCTCTCCTGGAACTGCATGCCCGAGGTGCACATTCATATAGGCTGGCAAAATACATAACCCATAATTAATTTATTAGATTATATGATTTATTATTATATTTTAATATAAAATATGTTAATTTAATAATAGTATATTATTAATTACATATTAAAATATACTAAAATAAAAATAATAACTAATTAAAAATCTTGGCTGAAGATCTCTCCCTGTATTTCTTATGTGTGTGTTTTAACTTACGATGTGTAGTTGGGTGGGTGCAGAGATGGGACAGATCTTGGAGGAGGAAATCATAATCAAAATATGTAGAGAGAATATTTTGCCCATTCTATGGATGCATTCTCTGTCAACTAAAAAGCTTAGGATACTCTGTGGTTTAGACAGTAAATAGAGGTAGAACATCCACGAGAGAGAAAGGATTCTGCAAAACAACCAGGAGGGACATTTGCTGGGAAGACGTAGCAGGAAGGGCCCAAGATATTAAAGCACAGTGACCAGCCATGTGAGAGAATGAAGGCTCGAATACATGGGATAGTTTAACAATTATTAACCATTTTATTTGTCTATATTTCAAATGCTATTTCCATTCCCAGTTATACCTCCATACCTCCACATCCCATCCCACCCCCCATTACCCTCCCCTCTGCCTCTACAAGGCTGCTTCTCCACCCACTAACCCACTCCTGCCTCACCACTCTGGCTACCCCATACACTGGGGGCATCAAACCTTCACAGGACCAAGGGCCTCCCCTCCCATTGATGTCAGATAAGGCTTGGGCAATGTCTGAAAGACGCTCTAGCATATAACAAGGACACATGCACCACTGCGTTTATAACACCCTTATTTATAATATCTGGAAACAACCCAGATGTTGCTCAATGGAAGAATGGATACAGTAAATGTACATTTACACAACGGAGTACTACTCAGCTATTAAAAACAGTGACTTCATGAAATTCTTAGGCAAATGAATGGAACTAGAAAACACCATCCTGAGTGAGGTAACTTAGTCACAAAAGAACACACATGGCATGTACTCACTGCTAACTGGATATTAGACTCAAAGCTTGAGATATCCATGATACAACCCAAAAACCATATAGAGCTTAGAAAAAGGAAGAGCGAAGTGTGGCTGCTTCAGTCCTATATAGAAGGAGGAACAAAATAATTATAAAAGGTATAGCGAGGGCCTTGGGAGAGAGAAAGGGGGGAAGTGGGGAAAGGATCAGGTATTAGAAGAGACAGGGGAGAGGTAAGAGGTTCAAGAAATTGAATAGAAATATGTAGCAGTGGAGAATGGAGAACTGGGAATAGCCATTAGAAAGTCCTAAAAGGCAGGGAATCAAGAGGCTCCCAGGACCCAATGGTAATGAACTTTGTTAACATACCCAACAAAGGGGAGAGAGAACCTATAGAGACCACCTCCAGCAGAGAGGCAGGGCCACCAATTGAGGGATGGGCCACCGACCCATCTCAAAAATTTTAACCCAGAATTACACCTGTCTAAAGGAAATGCAGGGATGAAGAGTGGAGCAAAGACTGATGGAAAGGCCACCCAGAGACTGCCTCACTTGGGGATCCATCCTACATGCAGACACTAAATCCCTCACATTATTGCTGTTGCCGAAAGGCACTTGCTGGCAGGACCCTGGTATGGCTATTCCCTGAGAAGTTCTACCAGCACCTGAGCAACACAGATGCAGATGCTGACAGCCAATCATTGGACTGAGCACGGAGTCACCAATGGAAGAGCTAGGGGGAAAACGGAAGGAGCTGAAGGGAATGATAGTCCCATAGGAAGAACAATATTAACCAACCAGTCGAACCTGAGCTCCCAGAGACTACACTACCAACCACAAAGTACACATTAAGAGATCCATGGCTCCAGATACATAAATGGAATATTTTAAATTATATCTAGTTAGAGAAGAGCCTAGCTATATGGCCAAGTTTTTTGTAAATATATTTTGAGTCTGAATCGTATTTCTGGGAGCACTGGGCTGGGCGGACTAACTTCTACAAAAATATATTATCAAAAAAAAAAAAAAAAAACCAAACAAATGCTATTTTTTTTTTTTTTTTTTTTTTGTCTTTTGAGTTCTCAGCTCCACTTCAGGAGGCTCACAAAACTGCGCAACTACAGGTCCACTCATGTTTACGCTTTCTCTGGCTTCCACAGGCATCCCTGCTTCTACCTCTACTAACGATTTCTACCAACTTTCGCTCAGTTTCAGTTAACATCATATAGTCATTTCATATTTTCTGTGTCTGACATGTCCCTCCACACCGTCTCCTCTCCTCCCTTTTTAACTTTTCTCTCTCCCTGATACAAAGAAATCAATTAAGACTATCTTTTTTTTCTGGTTGCTTTACTCACTTTTCCCCCTCTTTCTGCTTTTGTCTATCTATCTGTCACAGATACACATACATACATACATATATACATACATACACATAGAGAGACAGAGACAGAGAGACACACAGAGAAAGACAGAGATAGAGAGAGACAGAGGCAGACAGACAAACTGCAAAGAACAGGCAGTCAAAAGTAAAGATTACAAGAAGTATGAGCATTTCCAGACATGGAATAAAGCTACTTTTTATAAGAATGAGTCTCTTTTGCCAATGGAAGCCTTAACTTTTTTTTCAAGACCTTCCTTTTCATTATTCAGGACTGAATGGCCAGCCCTTAACTTAAATTCATCTAATTAGGATGCTCTAGTAATATCTATGGAATCCCATTTGCAACAGCATCAACAAATGGAACTTGTGTGCATCTTCTACTGGCCCTTTTCTATGAAATCTCACTAGAAAGCAGACTCTAAGTAACCCAGTCCATCCTTGTGAAGCTGACCTGCCACAAAGATGCTACTTCTATCTTGGAGTATAGTACCCAGGACTTTCCCCAGAGCCTGATGAGTAAACTCGATCATGGAGGACAAGAGAAAGAGTTTCATAGTTTGTTTCTAAGCACCACCTGTAATATCAGAATTTTAAAAGTTGAGGCCAAATGACATAGAGTTCAATGCCAACCTAGCTATGTAGCTAATGCCATACTAACTTGGGTAGCATAGTGAGATCTTACCTCAGCCAAACAACAAATCACCTAAATTGTATTCTCTTTTTTTCCCCTTTGTTTCTATTATTGCTTTAATAATTAGCAATGAAATGAATCAAACTGCTTAGCTCTAGCTAGGTATGCAAATTTGAGGTAAAGATCTGGGAAATAAAAGTTTCCAGATTCTAGATTTTTAAGATTTCTCACTAAAATGATGGTTGCTTTGCTCTCTCAAACACACCCTGAATGGATCTAGAAAACAGTTGTGGAGGAACACCCAGTCTCCCGTGTTTGTCTTCAATGTTCATTGGCTTAGGATAGTGGTTCACTACATAGGCCAGTACTGCAAGCATCAAAATCAACTGGAAACTTCTTAGAAAAGAAAATTTGGAAGTTTTTCTCATCATTATACAGAATCAATGACTCTTAAAGTATAGTTTAGCAATTTGTGTTTAACAACAGCCACAGGTAGGATGGATATATAAGATGGATATATATATATATAGTAAATTTTGTATGTGGCTGGCTTAGAGAGTCTCTCAGAAAATGTGATCAAGCATTTCAAGGTAATCAGAACTCATAACTAATTTGGCTGTGGTTAAAGCTTAATATGGCTAAGTTAGTTTGGTAAATGAAAAGAGGGACATTTGGACAGGTGAAGAGGCCACCACCTGCAGTGCTTAGCAGAAGAAACTGTAAATCTACATTGACCACTCCAGCAAGCCTTTCTACATAATGCTGGCACCTAGATGTGCAGGAACTGCTTCTCTGGGATTCAGACTTTAAGATTCTTGTTTGTATTGTGAAGAAACTTTAAGACAAAAGGTTGCATCGAGAAGGGGGTTTACAGCAGAGTAATTTATAGTTTTGATAAGGTTTATTTCAAATGTATGATTTATATGAGGGAATTCTGGTGGTAAGAGGGGGATTGAGTCCTGTGAAAAACTGGGTTGGAAGCTTACAGCAAAGGGTCCCTCAGACACAACCTTTGTTTTTCTTTTCTTTTCTTTTTTTTTCTTTTTTTTCTTTTTTGAGTTGAGTGACGATGCTGTAGGTATCCAGTGAAGAGGTACGTATACTACTGTAAAGTATACAGAGATTCAGGTTTAGCGGTATTTATTGTGTAAGCCTTTCTAATTTCCTTGAGCTCCAACACCATCTTGCCATATCTTCCACAGGTTACATAAAGAAGGAAACAGATTGAGAGGCATATCACAAAACAAGAAGCACTCAGCAACAAAGGCCAGTCTGGGGACATTAGAAACATTAAACGGAACCCCTAGCAGAATGGTGCAGGGACAACCATAAGAGAATGAAGCTGCATCAGAAATGGACCGAGATTAGCGTCAAATGGCCACAGCACTTTTAGCCACTGTGGCTCTAAATTGTCAGACGCTCTCTGGTAAATAGGCATTTAGACCTGGAAAGTTGAAAAGAAAAAGAAATCAGAGACGTAACTTTGCCTAGGGAATATCCTACAATTTTGTCTTCCCTGGCTTAAGATTCATCTATGAATTTTGACCTGCTCAACCAAGATTGAAAACATGGAGCTTAATTTCCAAGGAAACAGAGGCTCCCTGGATAGCTTTAAACTTTGTGCAACTACCAAACTCCCCTGAGTCCATGAAGTCCATTCTTCATATAACAGCCTCTGATCCCTTCGTTCAGATGAATCGCCGAGGACCTGTAGAGAGAAGACAGGCCCTTTGATTTCCCCGAGGCTCTTCCAGGATGCAGCACCTTCTCATTTATGCTCTCTCAGAGTTCTGTAAGTTCTGGTGAAAAAAAAATTCTAGGAAACTGGATTATCCAAACTTTGAAAGAAGCCTCTCCACTTAACTGGTGATGAGAAATTTGCTTCAAAGCAGAAGGAATGAGGAATTTCTTGATGAAAATGTTATTTTTGTGTTGTCTCATTTTAATCTGCAGCTTCCCCCTTTAACCAGCACAATAGGGCCTCAGAAAAATAAAGAAGTAAGTTACAGGCTAACCAGATCTGTAATAAGAGAGACTATGAAGGCAGATTAAAGAATTTATTAATGGTAACACTTTAGCTATTACTAAATATGAAAAACCATATTAATTCTTAAAGGAAATTTGTGTGAGGCAGACATTGCAAATAGCAACAGCAAGAAATTGGGAAGAGGGAGTCAGCCAGGCTCTGGTGAGTAATCTTCTTAACACAAACACACACACACACACACACACACACACACACTTGGATTCTTACAGTTGACAGAGGAAGCCCACGTTTAGCTGTGTTCTTGTGCTGATACTCTGACAGTGTTCAGTGTATGTTATAGTTTTGAGAATTCAAGCCCCCGAGTTAAGTTCTTAGAACCTTGATAGCTCCGGAGGCATTGACTATAATGGCATAGTAAGACTTGGAGCAGTAATTGGGTCAAAGGGACAGATTCTTTAAACTGGGAAACTGAGAATGATCACAAAAGTTAGCAGTTTTACAAAGTGTTTTGTGCAGGCAATGTGTTGTAACACAGCAGACATGGGAGTTAGGCAAGGTGATGATCTTGGGACTGAGCAGGAAAAAAATGCCTGGCCCTGTGGCAGGCTAGTTAGGGCTTCCTTAGGAAGAAAGAGCTTCAGGGCCTGTAAAAAATCCTCAGTTATGTTAATTTAGGACATTTAGTTCAATGACACAGGGTAATCTTTACTTTCTCCAGCTTCTATAGGTACTTGAGTAATACAACATAGAGTCAGAGAGCCACTGGCAAGGGACGAAGTGCTAAGAATTTACAGGTTAGGCATAGTGAATGTGGGTATGTGCCTCTGAGGAAAGACTGAAAGCCCAGCATGTGTGTGAAAGAGACTTAGTAGTGTGTAGGATTGCTGGGCGTCTTCAGTCTGATTCTAAGTCTGTGATCTATGCTGAGCTGAGAACCACGTTAGCTCAGGAAACAATTATAGGTCACATTCCCTACCCATGAATACATCCAGTTTGTTCAAGGGCCCTTAGGAAATCTGTTTTCCAGTATTCCAATCAGGTGCCAAAAGACATACAAAAAAATCTAAAAAATGTATATTTTCATGAGTGTTTCCCTGACAACAGGACAAATTACATTGATTATAGTAAATAATATTTATTAAACAACTTAAATGGGCAATAGAGTTTAGTAAGTGCTTTTACTTATATTTTTATATTCTTGCAACATGTGATTTTTTTCTATGTTATAGATCAGGAAACTATAAGGTTCTAAAGAAAAATATAGATGTCACTAATGAGAGATTTATCCCCAGTAAATTCTAACAGATACAACTATATGAGATGTGGTATATGCTTTTGCTTAAATTTAACCAAGAACATGTCTAGAAAGGGCATCAGTAAGGGCTATCCATTTGACCAAGTCCCAAAACATCTCCTTAGAGAAAACACTACTGGATCAAAGGGATTGGACATGTAGATCCTTGCTCACCTTTCCTGCAAGGCATAACCATATACACCAGTGTGTTTACAACCCTTTTAAACTCTGCTCTAAGCCACAATTAGCTCTCTCTTTTCTGAATCATATGGTTTGTTGACAATAACCAGTGATTAAATAGATTTATCACCAAGCTCCATTTCTTTTGGCAATCCCATGTCTTCAAGAACAACTAATGTATATCAATACTTGAACCTGTTTACCCATATGATTGGGCTTCTTGTCCTAGTTTAGTTTTTCTTATAGTTCTTTGTATTGTAGTGAAGGACTGTAACTAGAGTAAAGGATTAATTGAGGAAGGATAAAGGTAAATTTTTCCTTTCAGAAACATAATGAAGTGTAAAAGAGGGTTAGCTTTACTATATACAGGAGAAGGTATTTTATTGAAAATTGCAAAAATTAAGGGACAATGTAAATGTAACTACGTATATAAAATATATCTATCTATCTATCATCTATTTATCTATCTATCATCTATCTATATATCTATCTATCATCTATCTACCTACTTGTGTTGTTAATATGTGTGCAAATAAAGACACATATGCACTTACACACATAAATATTCATGGATTAATGAAAAGAATGCCAACTACGGGGGATACTTGAAAATTAATTAGTAAGAACTCAATTCCAAATCAGAAACTGTTTTACCTTAGGTATAAAAAATGTTTATCTTGACAAGTGAGCTAGGATTTTGGGACTGATGGCCCCAAATTTGTTAATTTTTTAAAATATTAAAATTTGTTGACATTTTCCTATACTGCATGAGTATTCAGTTCTATTCCTACAACAAGCGTTGCATTTCTTTGAAAACAAGAACCATTAGGTAGGTTGAGATTGTAGTTCACTCAAATACTTACTCCAACCCTTTATGATAGTTTCTTATTTTGTTACACAATCATATGTTATACATTATGCAAATATTTTCCCATAAAATTCTCTAATTCTTTGATAAAAATATTATAATTGATTATTATGACTCTTCTTTTAAGAATAAGAGTTTTCCAAACATTCTATAGCTATTGTAAAAATTATTGTGATCCCAATTGTTTATCTATCCCATGTTGTCTTTCTAGGCAATATGATATGGTGTGTGTTTTTCTGACTAAAGATGATGTCCAGCACCATAGGCCAGACCATGGACTCTCCTAACCACACAGACTTGGATCCTTCTGTCTTCTTTCTCTTGGGCATCCCAGGTCTAGAGCAATTCCATATGTGGCTCTCACTTCCGGTGTGCTGTCTGGGCACCGCCACAATCGTAGGCAACATAACCATCCTGGTTGTCGTTGCCACGGAGCCAACCTTGCACAAACCGGTCTACCTCTTCCTGTGCATGCTGTCAACCATCGATTTGGCTGCCTCCTTCTCCACAGTACCGAAGCTACTGGCTATTCTCTGGTGTGGAGCTGGGCATATTTCTGCCTCCGCCTGCCTGGCACAGATGTTTTTCATTCATGCCTTTTGCATGATGGAGTCCACAGTGCTGCTGGCCATGGCCTTTGATCGCTATGTGGCCATCTGCCACCCACTCCGCTATTCTACCATCCTCACTGATACCATCATTGCTCGCATTGGGGTAGTGGCTATGATGAGAGGCTCCCTGCTCATGCTTCCATGTCCCTTTCTCATTGGTCGTCTGAGCTTTTGCCAAAGCCATGTGATCCCACACACATACTGCGAGCATATGGCTGTGGTGAAGCTGGCCTGTGGAGACACCAGGCCTAATCGTGTGTATGGGCTGACAGCCGCTCTATTGGTCATTGGGGTTGATTTATTCTGCATTGGTCTTTCGTATGCCCTCATTGCACAAGCTGTTTTTCGCCTCTCATCTCAGGAAGCTCGGTCCAAAGCCTTAGGGACCTGTGGCTCCCATGTCTGCGTCATCCTCATCTCTTACACACCAGCTCTCTTTTCCTTTTTCACACACCGCTTTGGCCACCATGTTCCACTCCACATTCATATTCTTTTGGCTAATGTCTATCTGCTTTTCCCACCTGCTCTTAATCCGGTGGTATATGGAGTCAAGACCAGGGAGATTCGTGAAAGGGTTGCCAAGGTGTTTCAGTGGGGACATGCAACTGGGCTCAAGATATCTAAGTAATTATGGAGTATAGTATAAAGTGGAGAATTTAAACAAAAAACATAGTTTTTCAAGGTTAAGAAATCCTCAGTATTTGAAACTGCAAAAATATATTTTTTAATGCTAGGGTAAGATCCTGTGAAAAACTTCTGTTCATTTTTAATAACCATAAATGACAGAGGAAGGAAAAGATTTCTGTGCTTCTTCTCTTTGATCTGGAGAAGTGTAACCATAACACTCTTCCATCTGGATAGCAACTAAACACGGAAAAAAACGTTCCCTTTGCTGGAAGAGTCTACCCAGTTCAGAAGACTTCTGCATAGCCATGGGGTCCCCACACTTCCTGGACTTCTCCCAGTGCCACAAGCATGAATTCGAAATTCACAGCATTTGGAAGGATCAGAAGACAGGACAACAGAGTTACAGCTAAAGAATGGCAAGAAAATTCTTAAGTTTTTCAAACATTCTGTCTCTGCTGGTAAGTTTTTCAAGTGAGGAAGAGAGATGTGAATTAACAATGAACACAATATAAGTGAGCAGCTGTATAGAACTTGAACTGAGAATAACAGAAAATCTTTAGAAACTCTGCAGATGAAGGTACCAGAGAGGTCAGGACATACTTTCATTTCTAATTTCAAGTAATCTATCTCACACATAGCTCCTGTTGCCCAGCTTCTAGGGAACCAATATAAAACCAAATGCCTTTTTATATTATCCATGATACTTATAATTCAGATCACTTAAATAGTATCTCTAAGAGTAACATTGCAAATCATTGACTTTATCTTCTGAACTTAGAAAAAACAGTTACCCAAACAGACCAGTTAACGAACTTTTTTTTTATTAACCCAATACTTATTAACCAATTTCTCTTCCATAAGGAAAAAAGGACAATTTCAATCTTAGATAACTGCATGTGGTAAAGGTTCTTTTAAAATTTTTCTTTATGTGTTTTATTTATGTGTATGTATATTGAATTTGCATGCATTTTGTGCATCCCTATGTGCATTTTCTGTGGATGCCAGAAGCAGGCCTCAGATTCCCTGGGACTGGATTTAGAGAGGGTTATGAACACACTATATGGGTGTTAAGGGCTGAACCCAGGTTCTGTGCAAAAGCAAGAAGCTTTTAACCACCAGTCCACCTCTCCAGACCCTGGTAAAATGTCCTTAACTGCATCAGTGGAACTAGAATGAGAAACTGGTCACTAGACACACAAAGACTTTGGGTCTCCAAGAAGAGTAACTTCGTATGGTTGGCGTGTTACATGCTACTAAGAACAAGCACCTTTAAACTGAGTCCATTGATGAGGGACATTTTTGTTTGTCATCCTGTTGTCCAATGTAGATGGCACACAAGACTCCTAGACATTTATAGAATCCCCGGTCCTCAGAAATCATCACTCCTGAGAGAGAAAAAAACAAGAGCTATCTACTGAAAATTTGCATGTTTGAGAAAATAATGATTGATATTTTGGTTCTTCAGACCAGGAGAGAAAATGGTTTACAAATATTTTAATTGAATAGCTATTTTAAGGGACAAATACAGTTTTCTAGTCAGTGGTAAGTCCAAACAACACAGAGACTGTTATAAAATATCATTTTGTGGTTAGTCCTCAAATTGAGATAACCTTAACACACTGTTCAGAATTGTGTCCTCTTCCAGCTGGTTATGGTCATATAGACCTATAATCTCAGCATTTGAGAAATGAAGGCATTAAATTCACAAGGTCAAGACCATCTTATGCTATATGACAATACTCTGTCTCAATCCCTACAAATAGACCATTCAAAGTATGGTACTTCTTCAATTGAGTAAGCTTCTCTTTTTCTGAATTGGCATTTGTTTTTACACTGAGTCCCCAAACACGTCTGTAATCATGAAGCTACCTTGTGCTCTGTGTCTCAGGTTCTGGACATAGAAGCTTGCAACATTTCTGATAAATTCTGAAAGTGCGCAGATCATCAATTCACATGCTCCTGACTTCTCATCACAGCTGGACTCTCAGCAATCTGCGTTTGTAGTTGTCCTCCGTGTATGTTTTATAATGGTGTATTTTTCTCACACTCAGCTGCCTTCTACAGTACCCTTCTCCATTCTTAATATCTATACTAATTTCTGTCCCAAGAGTTAAATAAAATAATTACAATACTCCAGCTATATGTGTAGCAGAGGATTGCCTTATCTGTCACCAGTGGGAGGGCAGGCCCTTGGTCCTGTGGAAGCTTGTTGCCTCAGCATAGGGGAATGTTAAAGGAGTGAAGCTGTGGTGGGTAGGTGGAAGGAAGAGCACCCCCTCAGAGACAAAGTGGAGGGCAATTGGGAAGGAAGACAACACTAGAAATAAAAATAAATAAAATAACCAATTAATATAAATTTCAATTTTATATGAACGGTTGACAGCTACAGCCTTTTCGTTTTCCCTTTTTGCTGTGTTCACTTCCTGTTGCATCCTTTGGTTTTCAGGAAATCCTAGAATGCACTGGTAAAAGCACATCCTGTCATCTGCTGCTATTCCTTGGGTTAGCAATTTGTTTGAGTTCACTGGCAAATTTTCATTAGAGCTCTTTTACTAAATTTCACTTTGCTTTGATTAGCGTTTGTGTGTGTGTGTGTGTGTGTGTGTGTGTGTGTGTGTGTTCGAGAGTGTATAGATCAAGTTTAGTCTTATCTTATATCTTTCCCTTATTAATCCAGTGTTTTATCACTGAGTTATAGTCTTTGCCTATAACCAATATTTTAAAAATGAAAAACGGACTCTTTTCTCATACATTCCGATCAGTTTCCCCTCCCTCTTCTCCTCACTGCTTCCTACTTTCCACTCCCCCTCCATTTCCTTTTTAGAAAAGAAAGACCTCCACCTCCCCTTCTCTGAGGTGATAGAAAGGAGAGATGGGGAAATGGGTGCTGTGAAGAAGGGCCTGGGTAAAGAGGAGGGAGGAAGGTACAATAAAAATGTAAGGTAAATTAATTAATTAATTAAATTTCCAATTATTATTAAAAAAGAAAACAACAACAACAAAAAAGGCCTTCAGCAGGCAACAGACAAACAAGATAAGATAAGATGCAGTATGACAGCCCCCAAATTGAAGCTGAACAAGGCGACCCAACAGAAGAGAAAACGTCGCAAGAGCAGGCAAAGGAGTGAAGGCCAGGAGTTGCACAAAAGCACTGAGCTAACAGTCCCACTGAAACCAGGCTAACAGCCAGAACATATATCAGAGGCCTGGTGCAGGCCTCATGCTTGCAGCTTCAGTCTCTGTGACCCTACATGAGCCCTGCTTTGTTGATTTGATTTGGTGGTCCATGTTTTCCTTGTAGCCTAAATCTGTAACTCCTACAATCTTTCTTTCCATTTCTCCCAGGGGTTCACTGTTCTCCAATGTGAAGGATCTGAGTGAGACTCTCAATTTATACTCTATCTCTGTCTCTCTCTCCTCTCCCTCTCCCTCTCCCTTTCCCTCTCTCTCTTCATAATGTCTGGCTGTGAGCCTCTGCACCTGTTGTTCCCTCTGTTGCTAAGGAAGCCTCTGATGACGACTGGACAAAATGCATATCCATGAGAATATAAACTATCATGAGTAATCAATTTGCTGTTTTTTTTTTTTTTTTTTTTTTTTTTTCCAGATGTGTTTTAACCATTCTTTGATTAGGGATTCTTTTAGCACATACTAGTTATATGTAATAAGGAGGCTTGTTGTAGTAATTTCATATACTTGTATAATGGATTTTGATTATGTTGACCCACCCCATTACCTTTGCATTCCTCCTATTTCTGCTACTCTCCTTCCTCTTTTCAACTGTTCCTTCTTCTGCTCTTATATTTTTAAAAAGTTTTATTTTGATGAACTCAGAGAAATAGCTCATAGGAATGTGAGTGAGGTGTTATTTGTGGGAGTATGAGTAATGCATTGGCAGTTATTCCACTTAAGAAATATCTCTGCCCCGTTCCCAACAATTAAACATAGATGCTGTGTTCACGGCTGAAGACTCAATAGTAACTTATTCTCAGGATCTTAACTAGTTATGAACCTTCCTATTAACCACCATTCACTTCAGAAGGAAGCTTCTCTGGCCAGAGCCTACACAGGCACTAATTCATGAGCATAAACATAAATATTAAGAAGACATTCTCAGTGTGTCAACTTAGTAAAACAAAACAGCTTTTAAGTCATGGACAGATAATGAGAGACCAAGTCCTAACATTAGTAAAGACTCCCGAGAAGACAGCTCTTACCCTAGAAATCCTCTTGAAGGTGGTTCTTGGATATACTCTAGCAGGGCTAAATCTACTAAGACAGCATTTGGTGTCACAAAGTGTTCTAAAAAAATCATTTCCTTCACACAGTTTGTACCATGGCATTGCTAAAATCAGAACAATCAGAGCTGTGCTATTAAGAATTAAGGCTGAAGTTTATCATGATTTGATCATAAGGACACAGTACCTTCCAGGAAGCCTCCCAAGAGATTATTCAAGTTTGAACAGGACTTTGACTAAAATGTTGCTGAGACTTTCAGCACACTTGCACACACTGAACATCATGATTTTCCAGCATGAATTCCAACCCCCAACTCCATTTTCCAAGAACAAGATTTATGACATTAAAATTGATGATATTGATTAATATTCTTAAGTGTTTCAATGTGAGAACTGTGCTTTAATAATTATTGTTTTTGCTTTTTGACTATAGCTACGATAAAGACCCCATCTTTTCTTTTCTTGACAGGAAAATGTCTGCATATCTCAAAGACTTTAATAATTCCGAGTTCCAGGTATCCGAGTTCATCCTGCTGGCATTCCCAGGCATCCACAGTTGGCAGCACTGGCTCTCCCTACCGCTGAGCTTACTCTATCTCTCAGCAATAGGGACAAACATGCTAATTATCATCATCATCTATCAGGACCCTTCCCTGAAGCAGCCCATGTACCTTTTCTTGGGCATCCTCTCTGTGGTGGACATGGGCCTCGCCACAACCATCATGCCTAAGATCCTGGCCATCTTCTGGTTTAATGCCAAGGTCATTAGCCTTCCTGAGTGTTTTGCTCAGATTTATGCCATTCACTGCTTTATAGGCATGGAGTCAGGTATCTTCCTCTGCATGGCCTTTGATAGATATGTAGCTATTTGCTATCCTCTCCGCTATTCTTCAATTATTACCAATTCCTTGATCTTAAAGGTCACAGTGTTTATGGTGCTGAGAAATGGCTTGTGTGTCATCCAGTGCCTGTGCTACAGCCCAGCGGAATTACTGTTGGAGAAATGAAATCGATCACTGCCTGTGCTCTAACCTTGGTGTCACAAGCCTGGCTTGTGATGACAGGAGGCCGAACAGCATCTGCCAATTAACCCTGGCTTGGCTTGGAATGGGCAGTGACCTGGGTCTCATCATACTGTCATATACTTTGATTCTGCGCTCTGTACTCAGACTCAGTTCATCTGAGGCTGTTTCTAAGGCTCTGAGCACTTGTAGCTCCCACCTCATCCTCATTCTCTTCTTCTACACTACCATTGTGGTGATTTCAATAACACACTTGGCAGAGACCAAGGCCACTCTCATCCCAGTTTTGCTCAATGTGATGCACAATATCATCCCTCCTTCGCTCAACCCCATCGTGTACGCACTTAGGACCAGAGAACTCAGGCAGGGCTTCTGAAAGGTGCTTTGTCAGCACTTACAAGAGAAGTAAAAATCTCTTCTCCTTGATGTACATGGACTTTAGCATCTTCTACACATGTGGTAGCATTCTAGATATACTGGGGGGATGGAAGTGCCTTTGATGAGGTCCTTTTCATGATCATTCAAAATAAAAATGATCATGAAAATATAAAAAATTAAAAAAATTCCTCTTACATTCATTCTAAAATTAATAAAAGCTAAATAACTGTATTCAAGAATTTGGAAAGATTGTGATTGTCCACTATATCAATTAAGTATATTACAAATGTAACTGGTTTTTTTTTTTTTTTTTAAATTTTAAGGTAGCACAATGGGTATACATAGAAGTACTTGCAGTCTTTTTAGTGGTGTCAAATGGATTGAAAGTTCATTGTAACACAGCCAGGGAAGAATGAGAAAGAGAGAGAGAGAGAGAGAGAGAGAGAGAGAGAGAGAGAGAGAGCACAGAGGTGGTACTAATACAGACTGTGGTACTAGTCTAACTAATGGCATCCATCTCACCCAACGTAATTGCAAAGGCTGAGAACAGGGCCACATACTGGTGATTTATATGCATAACCCACAGTAAAAACCAATACATTAACAAGTGTGCAAATATAGGATAGGCTTGCACTTTGTTGGCTGTATATTAGGAGCAAAGTCAGCATCACCTTAGTAATACATGCTGCAGAGACACACTTAGAAAACAATGGGCAAAGCCTGACTGAGCTGTGAGAGAGTGCTAGGTGCTCCGTGAGTGGGTGACCCAGCACGAACAATTAAATCCACTTATATAGAGCTGCTGTCCACTTGTTTCTCCAGATTTGCTCTCTGTCCTTCTATGAAGCTCACTATATAGTTGACTTTCATGTTCCGTGAGATGAGCGTCCCTGTCTTGGGACACGTAGGCACTGAAACAATGGCAATGACAAATAAGAGATTTCGATTTAGTTTAGATCCTTGATTCTTCTACGTCCAGCCTCCCTCAACATCATTTCTCACAGGATGTCTCATCACACTTCTCAGGTGACCCACTGCTGTAGAACATGTTATCCAGTGACACTTTTTTTCACTTACCTTCTTATTGAGTCAATAATAATAATTCCTGTTGTTAGTAAGAAACTTGTGTTATTTGTTAAGCTGTGTGGCCTCTTTTCTCTTGTGTGTGTGTCTGTGGATCTGTGTACTTGCAGGTGTAAGATAGGGTTGGGTGGAGGAAATATGCCTTAACCTCCCCCCCATATCAAACAGTTCTTGCTGCCTCTGTGCCTTTCCTTGAAATACTGAAATAATTATTTACATGGAATGAATAAAACACAATTACAGCCTTCAAGGGACAGAGCCAGATCTCCTACTCTCGTGCACTGGGGCACAGCTAAACCATGTTATTGGGCCCAGTTCTATTGTGTTGCCCATGTAAGGCACAGGGCCCACTCTCCCAAGTGCGGCTGCAGGTGAGGGGCAAAGACAGCTCTCCTGTTCTGATGACCTTGGGGCTAGCTCTTCTGCTTCCCATAAGCATCGGGATTAAGAGGGGGAATCTCTCCTTCAGCCACATCTTGAATAGCAGACAAATGACAAGGGTTAGCTCTCTCACACTCATGCCCTGAGGGCCGGTCTCTCCTATCTTCTCCCCCTACCACACCAATATGATTATCTGCACTGTGCTGTCCAGATGAGGTAAGGGGCCTGCTCTCCTAAGTATTGCAGCCAGTGAGAGGTGGGGCCAGCTCTTTCACTTGCGTGCCCTCAGGGCCAGTTCTCCCAGGTAAGGGCTGGATGCTGTTCTGCAGAGCCCTTGGACATCAGCATTGCCCAGGGAGGAAGCCCAGACCAGAGAAGTCCACCTGGCTTTTGGTGGTAACAGCAGTCCCCAGAGCCACAGACCTAGGCATGGCCCTTGGTGGTAGTACAGGCTAGGACCTCGCCATGGACATCGGTGGCATCACTGGACACTCACATCAGGCTGGTCTCACCACCCTTGACTCCAGTTTTGCCTCTCTTCATTGTGTAGACATCCTTCGTTTTTCTCTATCTTTACTATCTCTCCACTACTCACTTGTTCATCTTAGTGGTACCCGGGTGTCTATGTGCCCTAGGGTGTCTAGGTGTCTGGGGTTGTCTCAGGAATGATATGTCCCACCCACGTACTGTGGCACGAGGCAGGGGTTTTTCCTGGTATGAACTGCCTTCCCCTGCCTTGATGGTGTTGGACTGGTGGTTAATTTAGACTTGCTCCCCACACGGCTCCCTGGTACTCAGCAAGAGTCATCTACATCTTCCTGCCCAGGCCCTGCAGCACCAGACTGCTTGGGTTGTGTCCCTGGGCAGGGGTTATCTTGTCTCAGTGAAGGCAATGATTTTTATAATTATAAAAGCATCAACAAATTAAAGAAATTATATTAATATTTTAATTTAATTCACATGGATCATTGTTTATATTTTTAAATGTCTACGGTATCTTTTGTAAAAATGCTTTGAGAAGATACAAGATAAAAAAATGTCATTTGCTATTTTAAGCCTTTATGAGACATTTTCTCGTATTATTTCAGCTTTATGATACAATGGACAAAAGTATGTATTTTTGAGGTATGCAGTATGCTGTTTTCATATGCTTATGTTTTGTGAAATGATCACCATAATCAAACCAATTAGCATATCATCAGTTCATTATAGTACTCACTCTTCAAGCAATTCATACTCTCCTTAATGTCATCATAATATCATCACATCCATGTGGAGAATCCTACAGACTCCCATCACAAAGCATTATGATTGACAATGTAAAGTAAGAATAAATTATGTGTGGGCATGTGTCCGTGTCAATCTGAACACAGGCAGGCCTGTATGCATGTTTTAACAGAAACCTGCCAAGGACACTGGCTCCTTGGAGTTACAAATGTTTATGAATGGGTGCTGGAATAAATTCTCTGGTCCTCATGATTGAGCAGCAAGTGTTCTTAACTGCTGAGCCAACTCATAGATGACAGCCGGTCATCAGCTGGTATAAACTATTGTCATCAATGTATAAAAGGAAGGTATTTACTTCAGTTACTCTTCAAACATTTCATTCAGGTGTGCAATGTTTCTTGATCACAACCTCTTATACCCCTCTAATTCTCTCAGGATCCCCATCTCATCCCTCTCAATTTCTTGTTCTCCATTTATATTTAATTATTTATTTTTAACCCACTGAGTTCAGTTAGCAGTGCCCATAGGTGAGTGTGGGGTCATCCACCAGGGCATAGTGAATCCACCAGTGTTCATACTTACGGGGAAAAAAGGAAGTTTCCCACGCCCAGTATTCATCACCCGTCCAAATACAGACAGAATACCCTCAGTAACTGGCAAGAGCCCTCCACTTCATACTTCGATTAGTCACCCCTTTTTACCCAATAAGAAAAATTTCCACTTCCATCGAATAGTTTTGAGACATTCTCACCTACAGCCTCAAACTTGAACTTTGGCCTGCCTCAGCCTCCCAGGCACTTCTTCTTTCTGATAGTACACGTGAAACTGACTCAGTTTTCTGTTTTATAATGAGGTCACTGAGCAAGTACACGGCTTAATGTTTTTAAACATCGCACAGTATACAAAATCTATTTACATTGTATAAAATTTCAGGTTTCTTATTATCAGCATTATATAGAATTTTATATATATATATATAATATATATATATATATATAATATATATATATAGTGTGAGTGTATAAAATTTGTTCATGTTGATGCTGCTACACACACACTTACACACTATACACTCATACCGTACACCACACACACCCATTATACACATACACACATACACTCATGCACTTTACACATACCATAACCCCCCCACACACACATAAATACACTCTGTCACACACACACACACACACGTGCATACACACAACATGAACACACATCACACACTACATATAAATATCACACCCCACATATTCACATCATACACATGCATATACACACATACACCCTACAGATTCATCCCCACACAGAGAGACAGAGAGTGTTCAGTGTTCCTTTGGGACCCTGGGCACTGGATTTTAATTCTGCCACAGTTGCTAAGGTGTTTGTAGCCTCTCTCCATGGTGTTCTGAGCTTCCAGACAGATAGCCGTGTGTGGATTCACACCGTCCCATGGCAGGCAGTTGGTGTTTCTGAAAGGAAAAAATCAAAACCAAACAGCAAAAGTGTGGGACCCTCATTTGTGTACTCCAAACGCTTCAGTTGTAAATGGTGTTTGGAAGCAAAGAGAATTTGGAGTTTGATAATTTCCTTCTGGTATGAGAAACAAATATGGGATAATGTTAGAACTACCAGATATAAAGCGTTTTTCCTGCAAAGATGCAAAACTTAAAAAACCACCACTACCACCGCCACCACCACCAACAAAACAAAAACCATAAGCAGTTTTTATAAAGACAAAAGAGGCAGTGAGAACACCCACTTGTCCTTTATCTGTGGTGATGCAATATTTTCCAAGGTTTCTTACACACAATTTTATTTAAAACACCACGGACAGTACACTAGAAGGCAGCTTCTCCCAATGCATCCATACTCAATCCTCTAGGGGAACCGAGGGAATGAGGGCACAATTACTGCACCATTTTGCAAACAAAACTTGTCTAAGAGGACCCTGTCTTCCTCCCCTAGGACCTGCACTCATGGGGGATGGAAAGATGGAGACCTCCTTGTCTTGTGAATGTGGCAGTGGCCACACTGCCTAGCCTAGTCCTCAGGGTTCCATAAGTACCACTTACAGTGGAAATGAGATGTGCCAGATGCGTGGGACCTACTCCAGCCGCACGAGGGCAGCAAGGGCGTCCGAATACCTGTGCAGCGCCGCGTAGGCGCTTGGGGTGCAGGTGGCGCTGGACCGATCTGAGCAGTCCCGTGGTAGAGCAGGTCACTCCTGTGGCTTGTGCTCCTGAAGCGGCAGCTGCGGGTGTGCTTAATCTGCTTTTCACCTCCAGCAGCTCCAGCGTGTTTCTCTAGTTAGGTGAGAAGACCTCGGGCGTTCAGGATTCCCAACGCCTGGGTGCAGGGGTGGGGAGCAGAATTCAGTGTCAAGGAGAGGTCGCGGGAGGTGGGGTGCGCAGAACTGTCTCATCTGGGCCTCCGGATTGGCCACAAGGACCCTGTAAGCACATGCTGTTAACCTCCGGGCTCCTTTGCCTCAGCAGTCCACCTCTGGTAACTTTGATCTAAGGTAGATCCGGATGGGGGTGGGAGAAGGGGACACAGAGCAGGGTAGAAAGATTGGGATGGTGAAGAGAAAAGGGCTCAGCGTGCAGGCTGTGCGGCCACATGGACAAGATGAATCTAACATGACTTTCGGTCCTCATTAGTAAGGATGTCCTGAAGTTCAGCACTCCCGGAGGCTGAGAGAGAAGAAAGTCCTGATGGGTTCAGTCAGTTCCTTGGTTAGTGATTTAGGAGGGAACACAGGTAAGGTTCATGAAAGCAGCCTGGAAGGTTTACCAAAATATAACTTTTATTTCTATGGCTCCCCATTCACATAAAAAAAGAAAACTAATTAAAGTGGGTTTTATTTTTATGATTATAAAATCATAAATCTGAAAGAACAGAGTATAAATGAGAAAAGAGATATCATAGGTTGACAACATGTTATTGAGAAAATGCATTTTAAATAGAGAATTAGTATAAAAAAGGCAAAGACTTGATAAGCTTTAGTAAGAAATAGTAATGTTAACAGTGTATGTATCATAAGAAGTATGTATATAAAATATGCATGATATGCCTAACACAGGCAATGGAAAAATCTCAGAAGACAAGAAAGGTAAATCAGAGGGATTTGTAGAAAGAATAAGCCAAACTCTTACCATCCTAGATACCATTAGCTGCTCTGACTTACGGCTATAAATTCGACAGGGGGCGGGAGTATCATAGTTCAGTGTGTTAAAAGACATTAATGAGAAATCATGAAGAATAAGGGAACTTAAACAATTTCACTGACTTGTGAGATCCTGAGATTTACTGAGGAATTCATCATGAGACAATTTTGAGAATCCTTTGAATTTAGCATCAGTAACTAAAAATAAACTTCAACCAATGGTTAAGAACAAAAATTCTAAAAGTCTAAGTCCTAAATAGTCGCTGAAAGAATGAAAACATTTATCTATCATCTATCTATATTTATCTATCATCTATATGTCTGTTTATGTGTCTATCTGTCTGTGTGTCTGTCTATATATTTATTTATCTATCTGTCTGTCTGTCTGTTTATCTATCTATGAGACTTGCAATATATTCCAAACTGAACTCACTTGAGCTCTCCTGCCTCAGTCTCTCCATAGCTGGTATTATAGTTATGCAGCCAACATGCTCAGACCAAACTACTATCTAAGACAACATCTATAGTAAAATGTGTATCAACAGCTGAGTAAAGACATGTTTTAAAGAATCATAATAGAATACAGCAGATTAATACTCTGCAAAGATAAACACCTATCTTTCAAAAATTCAGCCAGTATCTGATCAGTAACAATTTCCTGAGTGAATCAATGAATTAATGATAAATAACAATACAAACTTAACTATTCTTTTGGTTGATTGAACATTAAAATGTATTGTATGGTTTTTAAAAGCAGAAGAGATGTGTAAAGAGCAATTACAACCTATATTTTCTTTTGTCTTTTCTTTAGAAAAACCTACATAATTTTAAACAATTTGATGGTGATACCAGCCTGGTCATGTCAGTTCAGAATAACACAGGTCTGATCCCAGCTTCCTTTGTTCTGAATGGAATCCCAGGCCTAGAAGACTTGCACATCTGGATCTCTTTTCCATTCTGCTCCATGTATGCAGTGGCTATGATAGGTAACTGTGGACTCCTGTATCTCATCTTCTTTGAGGACTCCTTACATAGACCCATGTACTACTTTTTAGCAATGCTTTCTCTAACAGACCTTGTCATGTGCTCTAGCACAATCCCTAAAGCCCTGTGCATCTTCTGGTTTCATCTTAAAGAAATTGGATTTGATGACTGTCTTGTACAGATGTTCTTCATCCACACCTTCACGGGGATGGAGTCTGGTGTGCTCATGCTCATGGCCCTGGACCGCTATGTAGCCATCTGCTATCCTCTGCGTTACTCCACCATTCTCACCAATCCTATCATAGCCAAGATTGGCTTTGCCACCTTCCTAAGAGGGGTGCTGCTAATTATTCCATTTACATTTCTCACCAAGCGCCTACCCTACTGTCGAGGCAATATAATAAACCACACCTACTGCGACCACATGTCTGTAGCCAAGTTGTCCTGTGGCAATGTCAAGGTGAATGCCATCTATGGTCTGATGGTTGCTCTCTTGATTGGAGGCTTTGACATTCTGTGCATCACAGTCTCCTACACCATGATCCTGAGGGCAGTGGTCAGCTTATCCTCAGCAGATGCTAGGCAGAAAGCCTTCAGCACCTGCACTGCTCACATCTGTGCCATTGTTTTCTCCTATAGCCCAGCCTTCTTTTCTTTTTTTTCCCACCGCTTTGGGGGGCACACCATTCCTCCTTCTTGCCACATCATTGTGGCTAATATTTATCTGCTTCTGCCTCCCACTATGAACCCTGTTGTCTATGGAGTGAAAACCAAGCAGATACGAGACTGTGTTATAAGGATTCTTTCAGGGTCTAAGGATTCCAAAGCTCACAGTACATAAATGAGCTTTGGCAGGAAAACAGAGAACCATTACATCTAATTGCTTGCTTAGGTGGGAGCTGGTAAAATCCTTGTAGATGTACTATCTTAACAAGGCACTAAAAACTAGACCCTGTTAATGTATTCTTCAACATTCCTGGAAAGCTCACCAAGCTTTCCATGAGTCTAGCCTTTCTTTTGAAGAACGAATCTACTGGAAGGACCAGGTTTCACTGACAGAGCCCAATGAAAAATATGTAAAGTGTAAAGATTTTAAGTCTTGTTTCAATATGTCAACTTTAATTTTTAGGATATATGACAGTTTTTGCTTTTGATAGAGTATGTGTGTATGTATGGATACATTTGTAAATGTGTGTATACTGATATAGATATTTGTACATATACTATGTATATGTTAATATACATATGTATCCCCCCCACACACAATACAATGTACTTGCTTTTCAAATACTTTTTTCTTCCTGAAAGGAAGGAGATATTTCTCATAAAGTCACAAATACAACGCACTTTTACTATCTAGGAAGATCAAAAGCATCTTAGTAGGTGAGTTAGGCTTCTCTATCCAAGCCACTGTTAATTATTTCACAGGAGAAGAACTGACTGTTCCATGTCCTTCAAGACAGCCTTAAAGATCACACGGTCCAGAAAGAGAGCTAATTCTCTAAAACACATTTAAGAAATTTATATATTTTTCCATAAAAATCATATAAGAAATTATTAAATTTTATTTTTAAATTTTCTCTATTTGTGAGCATAATAAAATTGAATGTTTCTGTAATATCAAAATATTCTACCAACTTAATAAAAACAGTTTAAAGAAACAGTATTTGTATATTTAATGTTTCATTAGCTGAGCTGATTTATGAAAATTGCAGAGTAAACACATTTTTATTTTCATTTTTCCTTGTCCAGGAGGTAAGAAAATACATCCTTTCTCTCAAATCATAATTTCTCTCAAATCATAATTTGAGAGATCATAATGATGAACTATAGTCATACATTTCATTCATCCATTTATAAACCTTTAGAACTCTATCACATTTAATAGCCTATGAGATGTCATCATCTTTTTCTTAAATTAAACAACTTTATTTTTAAAAACAGAGACAAATGTACAGATTTTAAGAGTATTTTTACATAACACTGTATGAATATATTTTTTTCAGTACTTGATTTTTAAAGGTTTGATAGTATGCATTGAAAACTTGCTAGTTACAAAGATCAGAAAGTACTATAAAACAAAACATAACATGGAAATAGTCAAAGTTTACTTGGTGTGTAAAAATTGAAAATAATGATTTTTTCATTTTAACACTATAAGTTTTTATTAAGACCTGTAAAATACATTCACAGGTGCATAGATGAGCCTTTAGATGAAAAAATGTCATTATAGAAGATAATGTACTGTTCTTCCCTTCAGGCAAAATTAACATAATGATTTTTAAATACCAATAATTGCCACAAGGCTATATTTTTAGCATTTGAATTATTAATGATTTAAGGTCTAGGAGTACCACACCCTGAGAGAGTGCTATATACTTTTTTTTCTAAGAAGGACTGAGGCTTCCACATTTGGCCTTCCTTCTTTCTGAGTGTCATATGGTCTGAGAGTTGTTTCTTGGGTATTCAGAGCTTTGTAAGGCTAGTATCCAATTATCAGTGACTGCATATCATGTCTGTTCTTTTGTGACTGAGCTACCTCACTCAAGATGACATTCTCTAGTTCTATCCATCTGCCTAGGAATTTCATAAATTCATTGTGTCTAATAGCTGAGTAATACCTCATTGTGTAAATGTACCACAATTTCTGTATCCATTCCTCTGTTGAAGGACATCTGGGTTCTTTCCATGTTTTGGCTATTATAAATAAAGCTGCAATGAACATGTTGGAGCATGTGTCCTTATTATATGTTGGAGGATCTTTGGGGTGTATACCCAGAAGTGGAATAACTGGGTCTTCAGGTAGTACTATGTCCAGTTTTCTGAGGAACCACCAGACTAATTTCAAGAGTGGTTGGACCATCTTACAACCCCACCAACAGTGAAGGAGTGTTCCTCTTTCTCTGTATCCTCACCAGCATCTGCTGTCATCTGAGTTTTTGATCTTAGTCATTCTGCCTGTTGTGAGGTAGAATCTCAGAGTTGTTTTGATATTCACTTCTCTGACGACTAGGAATTTGAGCATTTCCATAGGTGCTTTTCAGTCATTTGATATTCTTCAGTTGAAAATTCTTTGTTTAGATCTGTTCCACATTTTTAATAGGAACATTTGATTCTCTGGGCTTTAACTTCTTGAGCTTTTTCTATATATTGGATCTTAGACCTCTATCAGATTTAGAATTGGTAACGATCCTTTCCCAGTCTATTAAAAACCATTTTATTTTCTTGACAGTGTCCTTAGCTTTACAGAAACTTTGCAGTTTCATGAAGTCCCATTTATTGATTCTTGATCTTAGAGCATAAGCAACTGGTGTTCTGTTCAGGAAATTTTCCCCTGTGCCTATGAGTTCTAAGCTTTTCTCCACCTTCTCTTCTAATAGTTTTAGTGTACCTGGTTTAATGTGGAGATCTTTGCACTTGAGCTTTGTACAAGAACATAAAGTTAGACATATTTACATTCTTCTGCATGCTGACTGCTAGTTGAACCAACACCATTTGTTAAAGAGTCTGTCTTTTTCCATTGAATGTTTTTAGCTCCTTTTTCAAAAATCAAGTGACCATATATATGAGAGTTCATTTCTAGATCCCCTTTTGTGTTCCATTGATCTACCTGCCTATCTCTGTATCAATACCATTCAGTTTTTAACACAATTGCTTTATAATATAGCTTGAGGTCAGGAATAGTGATTTCCATAGAAGTTTTCTTGTTGTTGAGAATAGATTTTTTTTTGTCCTAAGTTTGTTATTCCAGTTGAATTTGCAAATTGCTCTTTCCAACTCTATGAAGAATTTTGATGGGGATTGGATTGAATCTGTAGATTGTATTGGTAAGATGGCCATCATTAGAATTTTAATCCTTCCAATCCATGAGCATGGGAAATATTTTCATCTTCTGAAATTTTTTTTCAATTTTTTTCTCAGAGATCTGAAGTTCTTGTCATACAGATTTTTCACTTGCTTAGTTAGGGTCACACTAGGGTATTTCATATAGTTTGTGACTATTGTGAAGGGTATCTTTTCCCTAATTTCTCTCTCAGCATGATTGCTTTTTGAGTAGAGGAAGGCTACTGCTTTGTTTAAGTTAATTTTATATCCAGAAACTTTGCTGAAGTTGTTTATCAGCTGTCAAAGTTCTCTGGTGGAATTTTGGGGTCATTTAAGTGTACTATCAGGTCTTCATCAAATAGTAATATGTTGACTTCTTACTTTCTGATTTGTATCTCTTTTTCTTTCTTTTGTTGTCTAATTGCTCCAGTCATGACTTCTAGTACTATATTGAATTGGTAGAGGGAGAGTAGGCAGCAATTGTTTAGATGGTTTATCTGGTCCTGATTCAACTTTGATATCTGGTATCTGTCTAGGAATTTGTACATTTCCTCCATATTTTTTAGTGTTGTTTAGTATAAGCTTTTATAGTAGGATCTGATGATTCCTTGAATTTCCTCCACTTTTTTGTTATGTCTCCCCTTTATTTCTGATTTTGTGCATTTGGATACTTTCTCTGTACCCTCTAGCTAGTCTGGCTAAGGATTTATTGAACTTGTTGAATTCTCAAAGAACCAGCTACTGGTTTTGACTCTTTGTATGGTTCTTTTTGTTTCTTCTTGGTTGATTTCTGCTCTGAGTTTGATTATTTTCTGCCACCTACTCCTCTTGCATATATCTGTTTCTTTTTGTACTAGAGAGTTAAGATGTGTTGTTAAGTTGCTAGTGTATGCTCTCTCCAGTTTCTTTTTGAAGGTACTCAGATCTATGACTTCTCCTCTTAGCACTGCTTTCATTGCATCCCATAGGTTTGGGTATGTAATGGTGTCACTTTCATTAAATTTTAAAATATTCTTAATTTCTTTTATCTTTCTTGACCATGTTATTATTGAGTAGCGCATTGTTCAGTTTCCATGTGTATGTGGGTTTTTTGTTGTCTTTGTTGTTATTAAAGACCAACCTTAGACCAAGGTGATCTGATAGGATACATGGGAGTATTTCAGTCTTCTTATATCTGTTAGGCTTGCTTTGTGACTGAATAAATGGTCAATTTTGGAAAAGGTGCTGTGAGGTGCTGAGAAAAAGGTATATTCTTTTGGTTTAGGATGAAATGTTCTGTAGATGTCTGTTAATTCCAACTGATTCATAACCTCTGCTCATTTTGCTGTATCTCTGTTCATTTTCTGCTTCCATGATCTGTCTATTGATGAGAGTGGGGTGTTGAAGTCTGCCACTATTATTGTGTGTGGTGCAATATATGCATTGAGCTTTAGAAGGGTTTCTTTTATGAATGTACGTGCTGTTGTAACTAGAGCATAGAGATTCAAGATCGAGAGTTCATCTTGCTATATTATTCCTGTAATGAGTAAAAAGTGTCCTTTCTTATCTTTTTTTGATAACTTTTCATTGAAAAATCTATTTTATTCATTGTTAGAATTGCTACTCCAGGTTCTTTCTTGGGGCCATTTTCTTGGAAGTTTTTTTCCCAGCCTTTTACTGTGAGGTAGTGTCCGCCTGTGTCTCTGACATGAGTTTCCTGTATGCAGCAAAACACTGGACTGTTGGTGATGCTTGTATCTATGACTCCTGATTTCTTTCTTTGGTTTTCTATCTCCAGGGTTGTCTCTTTTTGTGATTTCTTTATTGTATCTATTTCCATTTTCAGTTCCTTCTCCTGTTTGTTTGTGTTTTTCTGGAGTTCTTTGAGTGATTTCTCCTGGCTCTTTTGTAATTGTTTAAGAAAGTTATTCATGGGCTTCTCAAAGATCTGCATCATCATGATGAAGTATGATTTTAAGTCTAAATCTTTTTATTTCTGGTGTGTTGGTAAATACACTACTTGCTGCATTGGGAGAGCTGGGTTCTGATGTTGCCAGGTTATCTTGGTTTCCCTTGCTTGGGTTCTTGTGCTTTCCTCTTGCCATCTTGTCAGTGATTGTTGATGATGTTTTTGTTTTTGACTGGTGTTTGTCTCTCCTGTGTGTCTGAAGATCCGTGGGTTTAGGAGAGAGATTGCTTCTGGGTTTTCAGTTTTTTGTGGGCAAGCAGTGAGTTCTGGTGGCAGTGACACAGTTTTGTCTTTGTGGGCTCATGTGTGAGAGCTCTTGTGAGGCTGTTCTGGGAGCTCAGCCCTCTGCCCACAGGTCTTGTGTCCTAATGGTGGAGACCTCGCTCCTTCATTATGCTAAAAAGGACCCTTTCCGAAGAGCACCACGACATTCCTTGTGCTCTGAGAGCACCCTGCGTTCCCTTGCAGGCCTACTCGTCAGTCTTACCTTTGGTCCAGGTGTAAAAGCACCTGTGCAGCTGATCCGTTAGCTCAGCCTTCCCCAGGTATATCCACAGAGACCCAGCCCTTACTGTGGGCAAGAAAGGACCCTTTTCCAGAAAGCACCATGCTCTCTGTGCTCTGAGAACCCTCGGTGTCACATCCCAGAGCCTGGGCCCCAGGCTCACCACTGGTCCAGGTGTCAAAACACCCATGCAGCTGATTTGGGAGCTCAACCTCCTGCAGACAGATCCTGAGTTCTTTGGTACAGATGGAAAAGGGCCCGTGCAGCTGATCTGGGAGCTCATCCTCCTACAGGCAGATCCGGAGTCCTGATACCAGAAGCTCAGACCTCACTGTGGGCTGCAAAGGACCCTTTTCTGTCATTATCTTTAAAAACAGGTTTGGAGATTATCACCAAGATCCAAAACTGGTCAAAATATGTGACTATAGGGTGTCCAACTACAGTGATGCAACTAAATTGCAACTTATACACGTAAGGCTCAGAAAAATTGGTGGAAAATTGGGTAGGAAGATTATAAGAATCCAAGGACCAGGACACCTGCTGCTAAATATTTTTTAAACACAACGAGGAAGTTGAACTTATGAAACCTTAACAGAATGGTTGCCTAAAACCAGATCTTCATAATGGCAGTAAAATGACATAACAATGACATTCCAGTGTGAATGGGAGAAATTTCACATGTCTATATTCCAGGTAAAGACCTAAAAGTAACTGATGGGCTCAAAGAGAGGAGAATAAGTTCTATATCCCCATAAGAGGTTATCCACTACCAAGTGGTCATAGTCAGCACCACTAAATTAACCTGGTAAGTGTAATATGTATGTACATATGTATGCATGTGTGCATGTATGTATGCACACAGATGCACTTCTTTGTAGCAATTATTAAAGAAGAGTTTGTGAACTTGAGATGGAATGAGGCACAGGAGGATTTGGGGAGGAATGGAAATGATGTTAATAGAGTGTAATGTATGAAATTTTTAAATGAGTAAAAGTTGCTTGAAACTGTGGCTGGGGTGTGGCTTATTTGGGAAAGTGATTGTCATGCAATTATAAGACTCCTGCAATCCTTAAAACTGACATAAAATTGTCAGTAGTGGTGGCATGGACCTGTAATGCCAGCATTTAGAAGCTGAAAACAAGAGGATCCTTGTGACTCACTGGCCAGATAGCCTAGTCTAATTGCAACACCTATAGATCATCACATCCCTCAACCCTCAAAGATGCTTTTTGCAGGAGATGGCAACTAATACCTGTGTTTAGCTGGTCACTAAACGGGGAAGTAGAAAATGTGCAGTGCTCAGCCTAATTTCTAAGAAATAGAAAGTGAATGTAGAGCTTATATTCACTCACAGGGCTTAGGGAATTTCATGGATGATTGTACGGAAAGATTGATAAAAATAGTGGATAACTTCAAGAAAGCTGTTTTAGACATGCTTCAGAACAGATAGGTAAGTACTCATGGCAATTGTGACAGCATGGATAATACCTATGAAAACTTAAATGAGACAAAATGCCAGCATGGATGGGGAGATGAAGTGAAGAACAACACCATAAGCTCTCGAAATTTGTTGACTTGTGGGAGAGGGAGAGTCACATTCTTTAAGTCAGTAGACCCACTACACTTCCAGAGAGGACACATTTCCAAGAGTAGCTGGGTAGCATGAATTTGACTGGATATGTTTGTTTGTTAAGGAAGGAAGGAAGAAAGAGAAAGAAAGAAAGAGAGAGAGAGAGAGAGAGAGAGAGAGAGAGAGAGAGAGAGAGAGAGAGAGAGAGAGAGAGAGAGAGACGGGAGGGAGGGAGGGAGGAAGAAAGAAAGAAAGAAAGAAAGAAAGAAAGAAAGAAAGAAAGAAAGAAAGAAAGAAAGAAAGAAGGGAGGGAGAAAGGGAGGACAGATGGAAGGAAGGAAGAAAGAAAGTAAGGAAGGATAGAAAAAAAGAAAGAAACAAAGAAAGAAAGAGGGAGGGAGGGAGAGAAGGAGGAAGGAAGGTAGAAAGGAAGAAGGCAAAAAGCTGGGTAGGTAGGGAGGTAAGAGTGGAGGGGGTAGATCTGAGAGCAGTTAGGGAAAGTTGAATGTTATAAAAATTAAAGACCACTAGCTTAACAAAAACTGAAATTACCTCCTAAATTTTGTCAGACCGCTATGGATTAAACCTGGATATCAACAACTGAACAACCAGTCAAGGACTATGCAGGGTCTGAACCTAGGCACTCTACACATTTGTAGCAAATGTGTGCTTGGTCTTCATGTGGCTTCCCTAACAATTCAAGAGGGGGCTGTCTCTGATTTTCTTGCCTGAAATTGGATCCCATTCACGCTACTTGGACTGCCTGGTTAGACCTCACTGGCAAAGCAAGTGCTTAACTCTGCTAAGATCTTGCACTGTCTTTACAAAGTAGTCTTCTCATGTTGTTACATAGAAAATTACTCCCTGATTTTTTATGTGCTTTCATTACTTCAAACTCTCTATAGGGAAGATTCCATTTATTGGCTTATTCATTTCAAAACATCCCTGCTTCTCTAAGATGAATGTGACTTGATCTTGGTGGATGAACTCTTTGATGTATTTTAAAATTCAGATTGCAAGTGTTTTACAGATAACTCTGTATTCATCAGAGTTTTGTAAACCATGGTGTGAAACCAAGAAATAATCACAACTTTGCAGTCAATGCTACAGTCCATGATTTTTTTTTTTATAAAAAATAGCTTCTGTTTAGTTTTCCTCTTATTTCTACATGTCAACAAACTAACGTGTCCTAATTTATAATCTATCCACACTTTCATGTACTCCCTTGGTATTGCACTTCATTGATCAGTGTCTTCGTTTCCAGTGTTCCCTTGAGATACGGAATACGTTTTTTCTTTTAAAGACTGAGTGCAGTAGTTGTAAAGATATGTAGAAGCCCAGGGCCAGGCATATGCTTGCACTAGCAAATGACAACTTTTACTTTTTAACAAAACCCTAAACATCTGGACCACATTGTCTTGATCTCAGTGTTTGGCTGCACAGAAACTAGGTACTGAGGGGAACATAACGGTAGTAGAAGGGTGGTGTCAAGATAGTTTTAAGACAGCACGATGTAGTGGAGAGTGGCTTTGGTTGCTTGTGACTTGGTTATTTTCTCAGAAATACAATTTTGATTCTACTCACCATTTTGATAGTAGAAGGATTAGGGAAGATTTGAGTCATTAATTTTCAGATCCATAAGTAAGTTTAATTTCCCTGAGATTATGAGTATTTATATATTTACCATAATCAAATAGAATTGATTGAACCTTATGTGATTTGGTTCAATCTTGGGGTACAAATCACCCCAAGAAGAAATGGAAGAAGAGGTAGAGTATTGTGTTTGATAGTCAGAATGCTGCTGTCTCTGACCTTTCTCTTGTTTCTCAGCTTTCTATTTATCTGACACAGACTCGCCCATGATTTCAATTTTTTCTGGTGACACTGGAGGAACACGCTATTACACAAAGTAAACTATAGATATCAAAGATGGCTTATTAAGGAAGTGCCATTGTTATCTTTAATATTTGTAATAGATGCCTCGTGATATGCGAATTACAGACTTTCTTTTCTGTAACTAAGGCTGGCCTGGAGTTTCCTATGTAGCTCAGGCTCTTTGAACTCATGGCAATCCTTCTGCTTCAGCATCCCATGTACTAGTATTATAGGTGTGATCCACCATACCTGCAGAGAACAATATTTTGTAAGTGATTATAACTATGTATCAGTGATATTACTTCAATACATATATCCACACTAAAAAATAACATCAGTTAACTCTTTACATGTGTGTTTTAATTATGACATACTGAAATTGATTTTTGTACAATATGTTTTATGATTATTAGGTCTTACTTTGACATAAGTATTGGTCTCTTGATGAGTTTGTCATGTGTATTCAGAACAAGATTAAAAATAGTTTCAACTTAGTTTTAATCATTGAAGCTGTAGTAGAAACACAGAATAGCTTGACAAACAGTGTGAAATACTCTTCAGAGTACAGCAATATGTCAGAAAAACTTTTTCAATCTTTGAATCACAGATCCTCATGCTTTCTCTAATTTTACCTATTTGCTTTTTCAGTACAACTGCTACATATAATCCTGCTAGTCAAGAACATTAAGAAATGCTAAGTGATGAAATTCTTCCCTTTGCAATAATCTATGATATTTTAGGTCAATTATATGTGTGTATATCCTAGGTGTATGTGCATGAAGAAACTTACATGCTTTTTAAAACATAAGATCTGCAAAAGTGACCTGAAAAACATTATGTGCAAACTGTAAAGCATGCATTTCCAAGCCTGACAAAAGAGATGAAAGGGCATTGTAGTATTCATGGAAATACAAATTTTATATAGGCTGATATGTTCTTTTGATAAGAATGCAACTTCAAGGCTCTTTTAGCCTTTTGGTGTTTGGTGAAGACGAATTATTAATGGAAAAAAAGTTTCAGATGCGCCAAAGACCCAATTATGTGATTTATTTAACAGCACCATTTAAAAGTCTGTGTATTGTGTAAACTAGGTGAAATATTATTAACAACTTAACTTAGAGAAAAATCAAAGTAGTATATCACCTGGCACTGTGCTCCACTATCTACTTTCTCTTCTTCTTTAGGGCAGAGGTCTTTTCATTATTTTATTTTAATTAACATGTTTGTCACTCATCCATAATTTAGGGATAATTTTAATTATTATGTACCTTCTTTTCATTGTTTCTTTTCAGTTTTGAAAGTCATTTAACATTTTTATTGGATCCAATCATGTGTAAATTTATGATTTTTAAATAATTGTACTCAACTTCTAATATAGACTTACCCCATTGAGTCTGTTTTCTCTTTTTATTGTTCTTAAAAACTAACTGAATTATGATGTTTGTGGTTACTAGTCAAATTATTTATTTTTAAATGAACTAATTGAATCTGTTTACATCATTTTTTCTTTCCATTTTGAGAGAAATTCTTCTTTTTGTATAGTTGTTATGAGCTTTGGGGAAATTCATGTTTCTGATTATTTGTCATGTTTTTATGGTGATTCCTTTTGTATTTCCCACATAACAATATTAAATTATGGTTTAATAATGTTTAAAGTCAGTTTAAATCTTATGAATCTGCCTATCTATTCAAAAATACTTTAATAGCTAATAGGTGTCATTTAACTTGCTATATTCTTCAGGTAAAAACTTTAAATATTTGTTATAATATTGAGACATTTAAATTTATAAGTGATGCCAAAATATAAGAGCATTTTATACAATCATGGTGTTAAAGTTACAAAATAAGACTGACTAACCTGATACTTTGCTAGCTACTTCACCCAGCCTTTATATGAGGGCTTTATTCTAGTCCTATTGTATCTTTCTATGCTGTGTTTGCCTGGAATTCATGAAGGTTTTCTCTTTTTTGAAGGGAAACAGAGGAGGAGTTGATCTGGAGAAAAGGTTGATGTTGGGAGGAATTGAAGGAGTAGAAAAATGCTGTAGAGTTGTATTGCATGAGAGTATTATAGATAGATAGATAGATAGATAGATAGATAGATAGATAGATAGATAGATAGATAGATAGATGATAGATAGAGTCCACGATACAGGTGGATATTTCTAAGATAGATGAGGTTTTCAAAAGAGTTTTGGCATTGGTAATGCAAACTAAAAGGAAATAACTTGCAAAATATCTGAGTGCCATGAGTAGGGAAAATGACATGATCGGGACGGAATTCTCTGCCCTATCCATCAGGCAGGATTATAGTCATAATTCAGCTTTAAGAACAAAATGCTTGTCTTGCTAGGTCCCAAAGTTTTCATTAGCTTTATAATATTCCAAGAATATATATTGTAAAGAATGCTATTATAAATGTGTACATAACATAGAAGTGACTCTTGCAATAACTAGTCTGGTAGTATTCAGAGAAAACCCACAAAAGCAAAGCAGGGAGAATGGGAGAAAGAGTGATATGTCTTCAGTGAGGAAAGGTACTTGTGTAAGAACCCAAGCACACCATATCATTCATGAGATTCATTTACCAGATGAGTTCATATTTCTAAAGCCTCACAGTCATAAAGTCATCATCAAAGTACAAACTTAGGTATAAGAAAACAACAAATCATCTGATACTTTGAATATCTAATAGAAACATAATAATATTCTAGAGTATAAGTGTCATAAAAATAAATTCATTAAACTTGGAATCTACAAGAATAATACCTATAAAGCACACATATTATATAAGAGTGTGATAGCCAATTTTGTCAACTTGATATGACTTATAAGTGTCTGGCAAGAAATCTGGGCATGTCTATGAATAAAGTTCTAGATTGAAAGTACCTACTAAGATCATGGGGTGATATCATTCTATTTCATGGGGCTTCAAAAATAAATGAAAGCAGGAAACCAAGCAGCACACTCAAAGTCTCCTTTCTGTAATTTCCGATTGCAGATGCAATGCAACTTTTGTCTCATCAGGCTACCCATGCATTACCTAAAATGGTAGATTGAATCTATGCCCTCAAACTGTAAGACAAATAATCATGTCCTCATTAAGTTGCTTTTGTTGTGTATTTGATTACAAAATGAGAACAGTAAGTTATGCTTAAAGAGTTATTGTCATAGTCACATGAAACAGAGGGTTAAATTTTTTCATTAATGCCTAAGGAAGCCTCCTCTATATATTACTGTCATTTACTTCATTACACAGGCCAGGCTACAAAACTATTACTAAGATGGTAAAGGGGATCAAGTCTGTGAATAAAAAGTAAGTTCTCAGTACTGGACCTGCTATATAGTAACATAAATATGACGTAGTAATAAAAAACAAAAAAGAAAGAATGCATCCTAAGCATCTGTTACATCATTAGTGAGATGACTTAAGACCTTTTCCTTAAGAAGAGATGAAAATGCACAGTCATGAGGGAGCATATCTGTTAAGCTACACATTTAGAGACAAAGAGCAGGAAGTAGTTGGAGTTTAAGCTCATTCTCAGCTCCATACTGAAACTGAAATCAGCCTGGGCTACATCAGTTCTTATGTTAATAAAAAAGATAAAGAAGGGAAGGAAGGAAGGAAGGAAGGAAGAAAGGAAGGAAGGAAGGAAGGAAGGAAGAAAGGAAAGAAGCTCATAAGATCAAAAGGAAACAAAGTAACCAAATTGCAGTGAATCTAGTTAGAAACAATTACATAAGATATAGCAATAAGGCTATAAAAATAACAAAGCAAGTTATTGTCTTTGTTCATTGTTGAAACTGAATTTGATGGTAAGACTCCATTGCTAAAGCCACCTCACATTTGGGATGTGGAACTTGGAGAAATAATGCTGGTAGCGATCTAGAACTTCTCCCCTACCAGAATGTGCTGCACAGGTTGGTAGGGGAGAAAAGTCATCAATAATCCAAGCCAGCTGTGAATTCCGCCACTACGGTAAGGACTGACTTGGCATCTTTGATGTTATGGGGATAATCAATGGAGTTTTGATTGAATTTAGGGCTCATTCGATGAGACAGAAGTTATGCTTGGAACTGTAAAAGTGGGCATGAGCCTGCAATATGGGTACATCATAGGCACTAGTAGAGATCTTACTACTGTTTCCTTTTGTGAAACAGATATAACATTAATCTGCGTTCTAAGTACTTATTTGTATTCCCACAGATTAGTGTGGCGCCCAATCCTTAGAAATCCTTACTTAGCCTGTCATGGCAGTGAGCAGCAATTAATACAGACACAACTGGTCAGATTGCACAGAATGAGTAACTGTCGGTTGTTCAGCACTAAAGACAGCATCTGTGTTATACCCACTCCCCTCATGGATCAGGAAATACTGTGGATGGGGGAACAGAAATATTCTAAGAACTGGATTGTAGGGAGGCCTGTTGTGAAACAATATCTCCTAGAAATGAAAGGCTCATTGTTCTCATGAACTCACAAGATCTAGCAAGCCAAAATTTGATCACAGACGAGGAAAGAGTCCATAAAGTCTCAAGCATAGCTGATACCTTTTCATAGTTAAAAGGTTACCAGAGTAGGGAGACTTAGTGTTCTTTAGAAAAGTGGCACCTTGAATCTTGACCATAGTCCAGTGGATGATGCTGTAAGCATTATTACACAGTAATTATGATAGGACTCAGTGGGATATGAAAAGAGTTCACGTTGAGGCAGGGTGTAGGAAGTGAATTCTAAGAAGACTTATGGAGTGAGTAGAAGAGACATATAGTAGAAAATACATTGAGTATGTTTGGAATTTTCAACAAATTAAAAGTACATAAAGCAGAACATATACAAATTTGTTATTTCTCTCTCCCTTCTTTGTTTTAAAATAATATTTATAAACCAAAGCACTTGGTAGTTTTTAAGTGTGTGTGAAAGTAATGGACAAATTAATAAGTTGACAACAAGTTATTAGCTTAGGATCTATATTTTGTGTGGGATTATTTCCAAAGCCTTGAATATGCTAAGCAAATATCCTACCAATAAGCCATATTCCCGTTGTTGCATTTTTATTTTAGTCAGTTAGTTGTTTGGTAGCAACATGACTACTTAACAAATGAAGAAGAGGCATGAGAATTTATCTTTCTCATTTATCTTAATCTTGGAAGGTTGGACTGTCATACAAATAAACGCAAAACTTCATAAGCCACTTAAGATGATGCCAACCTCATCATGCTGCTGCTGAATCAAACAGGGGTGACTCCAGCCTCATTTATTCTGAATGGAATTCCAGGCCTGGAACACATGCACATCTGGATTTCCTTCCCATTCTGTTCTATGTATGCAGTAGCTGTTGTGGGCAATTGTGGACTCCTTTACCTCATCTTCTTTGAGGACACCCTTCACAGGTCTATGTACTACTTCTTGGCTATGCTTTCCCTTACCGACCTTGTCATGTGCAGTGCTTCAATACCCAAAACTCTCTGTATCTTCTGGTTCTACCTGAAGGAAATTAGTTTTACTGAGTGTCTGGTCCAAATGTTCTTCATCCACACCTTCACAGCGATGGAGTCTGGTGTGCTCATGCTCATGGCCCTGGACCGCTATGTAGCCATCTGCTATCCTCTGCACTACTCCACTATTCTCACCAATCCGGTCATCGCAAAAGCTGGCCTTGTTACCTTCCTGAGAGCTGTGGTGCTCATCATTCCTTTGATATTCATCACGAAGCAGCTGCCGTTCTGCAGAAGCAATATATTAATACACCATACCTACTGTGACCAGTTGTCTGTAGCCAAGGTCTCCTGTGGAAATATCAAGGTCAATGTTGTCTATGGTCTGATGATTGCTCTCTTTATTGGGGGCTTTGACATCCTGTGCATCACAGTCTCCTACACCATGATCCTGAGGGCAGTGGTCAGCTTATCCTCAGCAGATGCTAGACAGAAAGCCTTCAGCACCTGCACTGCCCACATCTGTGCCATTGTTTTCTCCTATAGCCCAGCCTTCTTTTGTTTCTTTTCTCACCGCTTTGGAAGGCACACCATCCCTCCATCTTGCCTCATAATTGTGGCTAATCTTTATCTGCTTTTGCCTCCCACTATGAACCCTGTTGTCTATGGAGTGAAAACCAAGCAGATACGAGACTGTGTCATAAAGATCTTTTCAGGTTCTAATGATGTCAAATCCCACAGCATATGAAAAGCATGTGCATCAGAGAAAGGAATAAAAAGAGAAGAAATGTCAAGGATACACTGGATGATATGGTTTTAATTCAAAACCCACATGTTTTTGCATTTTATTCTTGGTCCTCAAATGGTTGTATTATTTGGGAAGGTTCTGGTAGCTTTTCAATGTAGGTTCTCAGTGGAGAAATTAGGTCACTGGAAACCACCTTTAAAAATCATACAATATTCCCCTCTCAATGTACTTTTTGTTACAATGAGAAGACTTTCCTCTAGAATTTTCCCTTGTTGCCATGGTGTTTTTCTAAATACTGGGACTTAGCAACCAGAAACCAAATCTTCTGAAATTATGACAATAAATAACATGTCCCTTACACCAGTTTTTCTTACAGGTGCTATGGTCATAACAACAAATAAAATACTGCAAAAGAGGATCCAGGAGAATGAACAGGAAAAATAGTTTAGTCAGGCTATGTAGTCATGGTCTAGAGATGGCTGTCCAAAAAGTTAACTTTAACCATGACACGGAGGTTGTGGAGTAAAGCATTCTGACTTAGTTGATTTTCAAATGTCAATGTCATGGCCATGTCCTCCAAGTTTTCCGCCCTTCCTTCTTAACTGCTTTTATCCTCAGTACAAATTTCCATGAACAAATGTGAGAAGGAGAACATAATGAAATGAATGTTAACTTCAACTAATGTTTTTAAAGGAAAGAATAAAGCAGAGGGAGATCAGTCAACCACATGGTTTGTTCTATTGTCAGTTAGTAGTTAGAATGTCACTGCAAAGGCAGTTGTTGCACTTGGCTGAGATATGTGTGTAATGAGAAATGAGTTCCTCTCATTGCATTATGGTGTCTTACTGAACCAGAGGATGGACACTGCCAGGTCATCAGCACAAAACTTCAGCCTTTATTGCTAGTTGCAAAAAATAGTTTAGAAAGATGTGTTGTGAACATTGCAATCAACTAAAATATGTATGTGCACTGATAAGTTTGTAAAAACTTTGAGAAAAAAATGGAAGTCATTTAGCTTATATGGGCCAGAAACAAACTAAATAATAATAACCGAGATACCAAAGTGTACATGAAAATAAATAAATCAATCAAAGGTGGCAGAAGAAACAATAATGCAGTCAGCCTGATGCTCCAGGGAGTAAGGTGCACAAGGGAGATAGCAGCTGCAGAAAAGATACCCTCAAATCTCTACTCAAAGAGCAACATAAATAGAAAACATTAAAAATACAATGTGAAAATATATATGACATCCCAGGAGGACCGGAGCAGTAGGAAGAGCTGCATCCTTCTAGTTACAGTGAGTGACCACAACCACACTTAAGACCAAACAGGAAGTTGGTATTGTAACTATCAGTAACTGACATGTTGAAAGGATGGGAAAAAGTGGAAGACAGGGAGAGAATGTTGCATACAGTAGCAACAGAATGAGAAGACAGACTGAGAAAATTCCATTTTGTTTTCTCTTGGAACACTGAGTTATCATTTTAAACAGAGATTTTGAATTAAGCAGCTCAGTATCCCAAACCCTTGGTGAACTGCCCTGTAAGGGAGTTATATTAAATTTCTCAGAGTTTGTGTTGACATGTGCCCAGCAGGTTACCTGTCGGATGAAACAAAGAAGTTTTGCAACTGAACCTTTAAGTTTTCAGAAACACAGAAATCTTGTTGGAGACAACATGTCAGTTACTGGTAGTTACAATATGAACTTTCTGTTTGGTCTTGAGTGTGACTGTGGTTCTCACTGTAACTAGAAGAGGGCACTTCCTGCTATTACACCATTTCTCACACTGTGTTTTTAATGTTTGATCTTTTATGTTGCTTTTTGACTAGAGATTTGAGGGTGTCTCTTTGGCAGCTGCTATCTCCCTTGCTACTTCTCTTTGCTGTTCCTTCTTCAGAGAAAAAATAGAAACAAGGTCCCAAAGTCTTCACAGCATGAGAAAGGACAGTCAACAGGCAGGGTTAGCATTGCAAGCTGGCCTCTGAAGTTGTTCATAAAGCCTGTGACCCTACCCCTAGAAGAACTTCCCACTGGTCAGACCAGCACTGTGATTCAACTTCAGCCTTGCAAAGGACCATTCGGGTGTAGATGCATATAACCTGGGAAGGAACAAGAGAGGTTTCACCCAACATTCAGACAAGACTGCCTCCAGGCTCTGTATACCACCCAGCTCCTGCTCCTTTGGTTTTGTTTTGGCTGTAACACCCAGTGTCAGTTCAGAAGGCCAGATTTCTCCTACTATGTTCTTGTCCCCTCTTTTCCCTAGGCTCTTCTTCTCCTCTTTTTATTTTCATAGCCTTCACATGAACGTACTCAAGACTGGCTGTGGGTTCCCTATGTTTATGTCATCTGAAATGCAGCATAGGTTATTTGTTTGTATTGCTTTGCTTGCCTCTTTGCATTGTACCATTAACCCAAATTATTTAATCCTTCCTCTCCTTGTCCCCTCTCATGTCTATAGTTCTGATTTCTACTTCTTTCCCTCCTCTATTTTTCT